>NC_139638.1:13860468-13887968 GCF_964638095.1 Poromitra crassiceps
TGTGTGTGTGTGTGTGTGTGTGTGTGTGTGTGTGTGCGTGCGTGTGTCAGCTGTGTGTGACTGTGCGTGTGTGTGTGTCAGCTGTGTGTGACTGTGCATGTGTGTGTGTGTGTGTGACTGTGTGTGTGTGCGTGCGTGTGACCATGTGCCAGTGGCAGGCTAGCTCTGGTGTTCAGACAGAAGGAGGAGGAGCAGAGCAGCCAGTGGATGGAAAAGGCTTTCATTGGCAGACAAGTAGACGACTGTGGTTGTTGTGATCAGCTGATCAGACACACATCAGATCAGACAATGCTGGCAACATGACACAATGGAGCAAACATCAGCAACACACATCTGGACCACAATGACACTGTGGGCTGTCAACGCTACAACGAAAAGTGGGATAAGTATCACTATGTTTTTAAGCATAAGGCCTAGTCCCTCCTGACTAACGTACTAGATGGTTGTTTGTTTGTTTGTTTGTTTGTTTACACTGCTGTTATAAATCAACCTGACCAATGAGCTTGAGCAAATCCTTGTTGACTTGAATGAACAGAAGTATTTGGCTCCATGCTCATGACTTCCTCCCATACCTCCCCTGGCACAGCAAAGCTGCCCTGCTGCCTCTGCACTATAGACAGTTTTAACTTGACAACAATAACAACCGTCACAACCCACCTGAATATCCGGTTTACTTCCTGTATACATAGCTGAGCACAGGCTGATATTCGGCTCATATTAAATGTTAACGTTAGGCCGTGTCTCCGACAGACACATTAACAAGGTAGCCTATTTCGGTCTTTATGTCTTGTAGTAGTTAGTAGTAGTAGTAGTTGTTGTTGTTGTTGTTGATAGTTGCCATAACAACCACCCCTGTCGGAAAGACGTGCACACGCTGGGTAGGAAGACTCAGGTAGGAGCCGGCTTTTAGACCTAGACGTGAAAATGGCACAGTGTAAAATGGGAAATGCGTGACGTTCGCCGGGCGCTAATGTGCTCAGTATGAGCGAGAAGCGCCCGGCTAGCGGGGTAAGGTCAGACAGACATACAGCAGTTACGCTTGCTAGCCTGCATGAAAGACGCCAGTGTGTTTATGTTTTTAATATAGTCATATATATGGTTTATAACGCTGCCACTAATCAGAGGCAGAGAGGGCCAGGGGTGGGTTATGCCTTCGCCATCATCCGAAAAAAATATCGCTTCCGGTTAGCTGCTGGTTGGTTGGCTAACTAGCGAATGTTAGCCGTTAGCTAACAACGCATTAACTAGACAAACACAGACATGCAGAGCTCCAAAAACAGAGCAATTTGTGATTTTGTTACTGTAGTTTCTGCAGAGTAACGTCCATGTACCTTTATGGTTTGCACAGGGTTGGTATTGCAAAGGGATCTGACGGATAGTGCAGTAACAGTCAGCAGCTATGATAGCAGAGCCACTGGGGGGAGGAAGTCGGGGGGAGGAAGTCCATATATGGTCCATCCGGTCATGGGGCACAGCGATTGGCTGGCTCAGATTCAAATCTGAGTCAGCCAATCGCGTTGTCCGGCGCTGTTTGGGACCCCATGTATAAAAGGCCACCGCTGACCGGGGTGGGTGGGGGGGAACCAGAGGGGAGAGGAGAGGAGAGGAGGAGAGAGGGGGAGAAGAGGGGGGGAGAGGAGGGGAGAACCAGAGGAGAGGGGGAGAAGAGGAGGGGAGAGGGGGAGAGGGGAGGGAGAGGGGGGAGGGGAGAGGGGGAGAGAAGAGGAGAGGGGGAGAAGAGGAGAGGGGGAGAGGAGAGGGAGAGGAGAGAGGGGGAGAAGAGGAGGGGAGAGGGGGAGAGGAGGAGTGGAGAGGGGGAGAGGAGAGGAGAGGAGGAGTGGAGAGGAGAGGAGGGGAGAGGGGGAGAGGAGAGGAGAGGAGAGGAGGAGAGAGGGGGAGAAGAGGGGGGAGAGGGGGGGAGAAGAGGAGAGAGGGGGAGAGGAGGAGGGGAGAGGGGGAGAGGAGAGGAGAGGAGGGGAGAGGGGGAGAGGAGAGGAGGAGAGAGGGGGAGAAGAGGGGGGAGAGGAGGAGAGAAGGGGGGAGAGAAGAGGAGAAGAGGAGAGGGGAGAAGAGGAGAGGGGAGAGGGGGAGAAGAGGAGGGGAGAGGGGGAGAGGAGAGGAGGGGAGAGGAGAGGAGGGGAGAGGGGGAGAGGAGAGGAGGAGGATGGGAGAGGAGAGGGGGAGAGGAGGGGAGAAGAGGAGAGGAGGGGAGAGGAGGATGGGAGAGGAGAGGGGGAGAAGAGGAGGGGAGAGAGGGAGAGGAGAGGAGGAGAGAAGAGGAGAGAGGGGAGAGGCCAGCAGTCAGCAGCTATGATAGCACGAGCCACTCGGGGGGAGGAAGTCCATATATGGTCCATCCGGTCATGGGGCACAGCGATTGGCTGGCTCAGATTCAAATCTGAGTCAGCCAATCGCGTTGTCCTGCGCTGTTTGGGACTGTGTATAAAAGGCCACCGCTGACCGGGGTGGGTGGGGGGAACCAGAGGGGAGGGGAGGAGGGGAGAGGAGGGGAGAACCAGAGGAGAGGGGGAGAGAAGAGGAGGGGAGAGGAGAGGGGGAGAGGGGAGAGGGGGAGAAGAGGGGGGGAGAGGAGAGGAGAAGAGGAGAGGGGGAGAAGAGGGGGGGAGAGGAGAGGAGAGAGGGGGAGAAGAGGAGAGGAGAAGTGGAGAGGAGGAGAGGACAGGAGGGGAGAGGGAGAGGAGGGGAGAAGAAGAGAGGAGAGGAGAGGGGGAGAAGAGGAGGGGAGAGAGGGAGAGGAGAGGAGGAGAGGAGGGGAGAAGAGGAGAGCGGGGGAGAGGGGAGGAGGGGAGATTCAAGATTCAAGATTCAAGATTCAAGATTTATTAAGTGTCCCAAAAGGGCAAATTGGATTGCAGAAAGCGTAGTACGAAGTACATACATAAAAACAAATAAGACAAAAAAACACTGTAAAAACAGTCAAGAGCAGCAGTTTAAAGTGCAACACAATAGTTAAAGTGCAAATGACAACAGTAGCAACGATCTAAAGTGCACAGTAGAGATATAAAGTGCATAGTAGCAAAGTGCAGTTCGCTCACAGCAGCACATTTATATCACAAGAAAGAGCTACAATGTATCATTGTATTAAAGCACAAGAGAAAAAACCTCAGTCCAGACCAAAGGGCAGACAAAGTATATAATACAGATATACTGTACTGTACCCCTAAGAATAAATAAAGATAAAAGAATAAAAGGATCAAATAAATAAATAACAAAATAACAGCAACGGCAGATGGGGAGACATTACATTTGTACCCCAGCAGCGTTCAACGCTCTGATAGAGACAGGCACAAAGGAATTTCTGTACCTGTTCTTTTTAACTATGGGGGCACGAAGGCGGAGCCCGGAAGGAAGCAGCTCATATTGGAACCTCAGAGGGTGGGCATCATCTGATCGGATAGACTCAGCTTTTTTCAGCACCTGTTTATTACAGATCTGGTCCAGGCTTCTGAATTGGGTTCCGGCTATTTTTGAAGCCACCTTCACTATTCTCCCCAGGGAGTTCTTGTCTTTAGTACAAAGATTACCATACCAGCAGATTATGGAAAATGATATGACAGACTCCACAAAAGCACTATAGAACATTTTCATCAGAGTTTTATCAACCTGAAATTTGGCCAGCTTCCTAAGGCAGTAAAGGCGCTGCTGACCTTTCTTACACAGCATGTCGGTATTCAGATCAAACTTCAGCTTGCTGTCAATTACCGTACCCAGATATTTGTAGTCTGAGGTGGGAGGAGAGGGGGAGAGGAGAAGAGGAGAGGGGAGGAGAGGAGGAGAGAGGGGGAGAGGAGAGGAGAGAAGAGGAGGGGAGAGGGGGAGAGGAGAGGAGGAGAGAAGAGGAGAGAGGGGGAGAGGGGAGAAGAGGAGAGAAGAGGAGGGGAGAGGGGGAGAGGAGAGAAGAGGAGAGAGGGGGAGAGGGGAGAAGAGGAGAGAAGAGGAGGGGAGAGGGGGAGAGGAGAGGAGGAGAGCGCGGCCAGCGGCACCACCCCGCTGGGCAGTCACCCAGGCCAAGTGCCCCTCTGCTGGGCAGACACCCAGGGCAGCCACTCCCACCACCAGGCTGCCACCACCCGCCCTGCCCCTCACCCTGCCCGGGTCCCACACCCCCTCCAGAACCCCACGCACCAGGCGGACCCGGTGCATGGCGCGACGCAGTAAACAAACTCATGTTTCCCTCGTCACCAGTCATGCTGGACATCAGTACAAGTGTGAGATCCCTCTCATTCCCGCAAATATGTAATGTAGCCTATGTAAATACAGTGTTGTGTAGTGGACAGGTCCGCCCATAAGGGGGGGTAAAGGGGTAAGCTTCGAGGGGCGTCGCCACTAGGGGGGGCGCTGGAGCCAGGCAATTTTTTATTTATTTTTTTAACACTAAAATATATCTCCCATCCTGAAAATGCGGCAACTAAATTATTTTTTTTGCAAGGAGTCGAACAAATACACAAAACACAGCAGCAGTAACAAGGCATGCTTGGGCAGGAGTGCTCCTGTGGAAAATAGTGCCATTCTGATGTAATCCCCCATCCGACCAGTGCAGTGAGAAGCAGCAATGTGCCGCAAGGCATCTAGTCTGCCAGAAAGCCAAAAGAAGAAGAAGAACAAGGCAGGCTTGGGGCAGACCATTTTGCTTGGGGCAGCAGCAGCTAGAGGGACCATTTATGGTGTAACACACAACACAGACAGGTGATAGCAAACAAAACAAGACCGGCGATGGCAAAATGCCAGGAGCAAAACAAAAGTCAGGATGCCAAAATCACAAGGCAAAACAAAAAGCGGGAGCAGGCAAAGGCTTTAGACCCAAATAATAATCTGTTAACAAAGTTTTTTCAGCCAGCTCCGAAAGCTGCAGCGTTGATATGAGTAAAGCGCGTGCGGGGGAGGGGGGGGGCATAGTGGCTGGACCCTTCCAGGGGCACTGCCATCTCTCTGGGCGGCCCTGGTAGTGGAAGCGATCATCTTGCTCTATAATGACCAGAATGGGTGTTGTTCAAACTGAACATTTATTTCTTCAACATGCTGCAGCAGAAAGGGCCATAAATAGCCGACACTATTTTCATAGTTAAGCTATGAAGTAGCCTACTTCCCCCCGCAGCATCGTGACATTGAATGAAAGTATAGGCTATAATGGCTCGTTTGAGATGACTTCTGGCTCGCCTGGGAAGCAAGTGAGAGCAGCCGAGTGCAGTCAGCCAATTAGAGGCAGAGAGGGGCGGGTCATGCCTTCGCCTAGCCTTCACCATCATGGGAAAAAAAAGATTGCGTCCCGAAGCTAGCCTGAGAGGCTAATAAAGGCTACATGTTACAGGGTAAGCTGACTATCAGTATGTTATTGCACGCATATCGTGCATTCCTTTATAACTGGGAACTGGTAATCTTACCGGTTCAAAGTTCATGAGCTGGGACGTGACGTCACTAGAGCTGGTATTTCCCATTCCAAACTCGTAGGAGTCTCAGCAGCCCCGACCTAAAAAAATCCAAGATGGCTGCTCCGCGCAACAGCAGTAGTTATAATCATATAAATGCTATTTAGCACTTCTGTCTTGTTTGTGTCTCGTTAAATCAGCTGTACACACAGCACGGCCTACTTCTATCTGTGTGGACATGAGGCTGCAGTGTTTGTATGCGCAAAATGCCACTAAATGTTATATCAACTGTTATTGCTAACAATGGCTAGCCTGGCTAGCGAGTGGATCTGACCAGTGAACAGTGGACTTCCCAGCTCAACTTTTCTGCAAATGGAACGCTAACAAAACGGATGTGACGTCATTTAGCCTCCACCTCCCAGTTCTTTTGCGATAAAGGAACGCACGAATAGGCCTATCTTTACATTTAAACGTTTACACAGTAAAAATAAAAAATAGAAATAGAAGTAGGCTACCGGTATGTCAGTGTTTTCCCCTGAATAGCTGAGAAAGTGGACACTGTCAATAGTTCGCACTGTGAAGCTGATACAATTCAGGTGGTGGTAATGCAACATTTAAGGATGCCAACCGCCATAAAACACAGAAGAAGAAGCTGAGAAAAAGGAAGTGCTGTGGGGTTGCAGCTGGTGAAAACCGTCTATACTTCTGCCAATTCATCATATCCACGATTCCAACTTTTTGTTGTTCAAATTTCATAAGATGTTTTTTTATGTACTTTTGCAAAGCACTTTCATTAGAGGAGGTAGCCAAGTGCCATTCAAATAAAGATGCATTTTAAACATTTTCTTTTTTTGCAGTTTAATATTTTCATAGGAAAGCACAGCATTAAACTCTTGACTGGTTGAAGAAAAATCTTTAGCATTTTGCAATTACTTTTCCAGGTATGGAAACTAGAGCTAGATCGATTCATTGGTCAGCTGATTAATGGCATTTTACAGATTTTTTTGTTAATGGACCAATGCCAGGCCGATTAACAAAAAATGCCTGCATCTCGTAACTGGGACTAACAAAAGAGATGCTGCTTCTGTGTGCACTACACTAAGATCTGATAAGATTTCTGCTTTTAGATGTAGTTATTTATTTATTTTTACAGGATGTGTATGAAACCTATGAATAGTCATACATTCTGTTATTGTGTTATTTATTAATGGAATTACCGGCAGGCATAGTGAAAATAAATTTTTCCCCTTTTTGCTGGGGACCCCCTGGCTGGAACTAGCCTGGGTAAACCCAGCCTTCAACGTGACGTCACAGGCTATGCCTGTAGCGTACGTTTCTTTGTGACTGATAGCACATAGAGGTCACGTGGAGGCTGGGTTTACCCAGGAACCCCCTCAAAGACCCCTGGGGGTCCCCAGACACCACTTTGAGAACCACTGGCTTAGAATAGACCCAGTTCATACAACAACAATAACCGTAATGACATCTTCTCCGTCTTTATTGTGCTTCAGGACCCATGGATGGTCTGGCACACACAGCATAAATAAATGAATGGTAAAATGGTAAATGGCCTGCATTTATATAGCGCTTTTATCCAAAGCGCTTTACAATCAGTAGATAGTCTACATTCACCCATTCATACACCGATGGCGGCAGGCTGCCACGCAGGGTGCCTAGACACCATCGGGAGCAAGGAGGGTTAAGTGTCTTGCCCAAGGACACAACGACGGCAGCTGGGAGGGAGCGGGGATCGAACCGCCAACCCTTGCGTCATTGGCCGACCCGCTCTACCTCCTGAGCTAAAGCCGCCCCCATGAAGCAATACAGTTATAGTACAGAGCAGTAGAGAAAAGAAAACAGGGATGGGAGAAACCACATGGTCATAAGGACTGACAGCAAACATGGTTCTTCCCCAGAAATGCTGGTCAATGCAAATGTGTTTTGACAACCAATGCAACAACCACTTCCTGTGTGAAGAGAGGAACCACATAGTTCCACACACACAGTGCAACTCCTGATTAGAAGAGTACATGGATTGACCAATAACATGTACAACTTCAACATGAACATCTACAGTAATGATCATATTATACAAGTTATGAAATACTCAAATATCAAGTCTGTGTCACTCACTGTTGTCGACACAATGTTCTGTTAAAGCCCAAAGTTGTCAGAACAAAACTCCTTGAGCGCGCAGGTTTTGAGAGATTGTAAACATTGACTTCCTCTTTTCATGCTGCGTTCAGCTGGCAGCACTGAAGAATATTCACTGAATCTACTAACATGGTGTAAAGTCATATTTTGAAAATGCAAGAGTAACGTGAATCAGGTTTCAGAATTACCGAATAAGTAATTCACACCGCACACATATATCACTTACATCTCTTGGATTACTGTGGCACGCTTACCACCTGATGGACCCGTTCATATGGGGACGTAAACACATTTACTAATTCATCATTTGTGTGGATCAAGTACAAATAGACTTACTTAACTGCCTCCCACACGCACACACACACGGAGATGCTACAATCATGTCTCTCAGCTGAGCAGAAGCACTATGAAATAATAGACTACATTCAGCTAACGTAATCTAGAGCTAAAAATGTACGATTCACCTACCAAAATCACATTCTTCTTGCGGCGAGCACACAGGGAGAAAACCAAAATGCATGTTAGCTCCACATTGATTTAGTAAGAGCGTAGTAGTCGTAGACGCTGCAGTCAGTGTGCAGCATTGTGCAATACTAGTTATGTGTGAACCCCGCTGAAAGATCGCCTCTGATCATTTCCGCTTTCTTTGACTGACGAATATGACAACAACACTCTGCAGCTGCTTTAGCAGCCAATGAAGTGAAATATGGTTGATAAAGGGCGGTAGTCTGTTCAGAGCATCTTCACCACACAAGAAAACAACATCACTCAGGGCTGACACATTTAAACCTGATCTATCTATCGTAGTCAACTATGACAGGCAGTCATCATCAACGACAATAAAACAGAAGTCACTTTCAGTGGAATGTTATTTGACATAATACATCATAATTGGCGGTACACCGAATTGAAGTTGTGTTGAAAACAACAATGCAGCTTTGTTGTTCTGTTCCAATGTAACGGCCGGGGGGTTAACATTACGTTAGCTAACGTTAGCTCGCGAGCTAACGTTGGTGACTGAGTTTACCTTCCGTTGATGTCAACGGGGAGCGTCTGGTCCTCCCCCACGACGGAATCCATCCTTATTGTGTGTCCTTTTCAACGCAATATACCGTTTTACCAGCTAGCTTCGAGAAAAATGTCAAAAAAGCGGGATACAATTCAAAATAATCCAGGCTACCGCCATCATGGTATGGTCAACGTCACCAGTGTGATCTGCGCGTGTGCAGTGCACGTTAGAAACTGCTGCTGCCTTCAAGTGCTCTTGCAAATATTTGCCATTACGAATTGATCGATCCGATAAATAGGTACGTATGACGATATACATAATAACATCTAACAAAACTACGTTTGTTAGCTCCTCTACCTTGATATTATTTACAAACAAAGTGTGATGAGTCATACTGACGTCTTTCACTGTTGGGATTAAGAGTTTACGAAGAGCACGGGAAGGCAGCACGAAACTGAGAAGTTGTTTGGCCTTGAAGTGGGCGTACCTTGGAGCATCTTGAAATGGGCGTACCTTGAAGTCCGATTGTCATCTTTTCCATCCCTCTTTATTATTTATTCTGAGGAAGAAGTGCAAGTCTAATAGCAATAGCGCCCTCTAGCGACAATTAGAAAGCCTAGCTAGCTGCACAGTCACTCGCCCACTAGTCTCGCTAGCCAGCCTCTCTTCCTGACAGAAAGGAAGAGAGGCTGGCTAGCGAGACTACTCGCCCACCAACATAAAACATCCACACAGGACCCAGGACACAGCAGATGACACCTGTTAGAATATGCCTACATGCTATACTGAATAGGCCTATAGTATGAATGTTGTTGCAGTTATGTAGAAGGAGTTGTTGCAGTTAATTTTGTAGTTTATCCCATTCCAAATACAACTAGAGACAGTAGACTACAATGTAGCCTGACTACTAGGCCTACAGACAACAACACTGACATCAAGTGGTGTAGTCTTTCAACAAGCTCAACTGCAAGAAGATAGACTGCAAAATACAGCACACACAGTTTATATGCCCACTTATTATTGTCCACTTATTGTTGTACTTGAGTAGGATTTGCCAGTAGGCTACTCTTTCCACCAGGATGTTAGTCCCCAGTAGGCTACTCTTTCCACCAGGATGTTAGTCCCCATGGAAGCCATTTCATTGTAATGAGACCTTGTTTAACTTGACCTCACTGACCTATTGTGACCTCTAGGATAATCACAGCCTCACGAAACTTACCACAAACTAGACCTAGGACATTCAGCTGTGTATGGCTTTCCTAGGGTTATTCTATAAATATTATAGGCTAAATACATAATTGTATTGTATTGTATAAATTACAGAATGAATGGGGACATATACAAATTATGAGGGGGCAAGAGCTGACTTTAGATCAGTGGCAAATTTCCCACATTCCTCATCATACTGTACTTTGTCTTGTCTAGGGCCAAGTCTGCATTTCCACTTTCCATTCCTCCATTCCCTTTAAACATTCCATTCCCAACCTTTAATGTAGCCTATAGTTATATATAATTTATTATATATATATATATATATATATATATATATATATATATATATATATATATATATATATATATATATATATATATATATATATATATATATATATATATATATATATATATATAATAAATAGGGTTAGGGTTAGGGTTAGGGTTAGGGTTAGGGTTAACCCTAGTTACCCTAACCCTAACCCTAACCCTAACCCTATATATATATATATATATATATATATATATATATATATATATATATATATATATATATATATATAGTTAACGACTTTTGTCTTAGCTGTCAGATTTGTTAAAAGGTGATCCCCTTTCCAATAAAACACACAATAGCATCCTTCCTTCTGGGTTTGTTTTTTCTTGCAGTCAGATGCCCACAGTACACAATGACACTGCTAATGTACTGGAGTGCAATAGTGTGTTTATAGTATTTATAACATTGCATGGATACTGGATACTGGATGTATTGCAGATATCCGTAAGTAAATTCTTCTTTGACAACAAGAACATTAGATATCTACGTCATTCTTCCCAGGACAAATTACATGGGGGGTCATTGTTTATTTTTCAGATCCCCACCCAACCATTTTTGTAGCATTCACAATCTAAATTAATTGACACAAACCCCCATTTTCATTTGGTTTTGACTTCAGAAACATATTTTGAATCTATTTCTGACACGTAAACCTCTGACCTCACCTGGGAAGACTGTGTGATGGAAAATAAATGATATTATTCAGTAGGCTATAAGTGAAGTACCTTTTCCACTGAAACCTGCTCTGACATGAGACTGATGTATCAGGGATTTGTTCTCAGCATCCTTTCCCAGGGGTCTGTGTTTATGTGGGAGAGCAACTGACAGCATTGTTCTCAACAGCCATCTGTGAACTGGATGAAGGTTGAATTCTCCAGAGGACTGAATAATGGAAAGTTACAGGTTCCGTAGGTGGGGGAGACTCTTGTTTAAATGCTGAGAGCGCTCTGACTAGGCACTCACTCTGAATTTCCACTGAAGTGAGACTGTAGACTGATGTTATGCTGACTTTGAATAAATCCTCCAGCTAATACAATAACTACAGTTACACATAACTATTGGTAATTACTGTGTAATTACATTTGGTGTTCATGTGTAATTACAAATAGTTCATTATGTAGCTAGGGTACCTGTAAAATAAAGGGTTACCCAAAATCAGTATCTAGCCTGAACAATAGGTGGCGCTATAGACTTAATCCATCACGTGAACCACCAGAAAACCGGAGAATAAGAAATTGAGGAAGTCGACAAACAACAAAACTTAGAGCTGTTGTTGGTGATGGATGAAACAGAGTTTGATGATATTTTAGATGACTGGTTTATCGAGTCGCTGAAAATGTGAGTCATTTAACGTGTGATTGTTAAGATGCTGTGTTTAAATAAGACAGTTTTTAGATAATCCCGTTGGCAGAGGGAACGTGAAGCAAGCCAAGACACATAGGTGCATGCACGTTCTTTTGCACGGAGGAAAAAAAAAAATGCGCTAAAAAATCTACATACAGTAGGAAATAAAAAATAAGGTACATATTGGTAAACTCACTGTTGAGTACCACAGACTCACTATAGGTCCATAGGACAGGGGATTGGACTGATTTAATCATAGATCATGTAGATTTAGGGGGAGTGTGCACTACTGCATAATTCAGTCAGATATGATTTCACCAATGAAAGATCATCATATTCGTCATTAGTACAGTAGTTTCACCAATGAAAGAGAATAATATTCGTCATTTATGGCATTACTTTGTATAATGTAGTGTGTATGTGATTATGTAGGCTATAGCACCTAAAATTAATATGAGCTTAGCAAAGGTTTTATGTAAGGAAGTCCTACAAAATGGAAAAGTAACTTGTATTGAACTTGTGAAACTTGTATTGAACAGTGAAGGCTGTGGAGTGTCTAACACTGGTCCCATTCCTCCAGATACAAGGATCTTCATGTCTATCAACTGGATCATCCCACCAGGGTTATAGAATGGACATCAGGCAAAAGTGGGTGATTTGAATGCTAAATTAATAATGTATAATGAATAATAACCAGAGTATGAAATGAACACCTGTAAATGCTTCTGTTTTTCTGCTCAGCCGCCAGTCACTTAACCATGATGCCACCAGCCGTCGCCATTCTTTTCTGAAAATATTTGTGTGTGTGTATATTTATATCCAGTGTGGTGTTTATATGTGTTTATATGTGTTTATATGTGTGTTTGCTGTGACTTTTGGAAAGTATCAGCAACTTTGACAGCCTCTGTTGTCTTTACAGCCGTCTGTGTCGCAGGCTGCTTTTCGACTAAAAATGAAATTTTAGAGCTGAATTTGCCTCGGAAGCTGTTTGCAGATGAAAATAAGGTAATACATAACAAATCAGCAGTCTAACCATTTGGTTTGTCTAGTTGTAAACATGACATCACTTAGAGCCTCTCTTGTGTGATGCATTCAGGGTCTCTGTGCAGAGCGGGATTTCAAAGTCGTTCACGGTGGTTTCATAGATGGGCCGGTTCACTGCCTCAGACACATCCCAGGAACAAGGTAATAAAAGATAACTGCACACTGGTTGCTTAGTTGTTGTTGACTTTAGTTTATTGCTGGAACGGTTAATTCATTAATCAATTTGTCAATCAACAGAAAATTAATCCCTGTAAAAAATACCAAACATTTGCTGGGTGCAGCGTCACAAATACTAAAAACTGCTCCTTTTCTCTGTTCTATTATGGAAGTTGGAAACCCTCATTAGTGTTTTGCTTGCACCTGTGTTTACGCTGCCTTTTCGACACAAAATGGCCCCTGTGAAAAGTGTCTATTGTATTGTTAAGTGAGCATCTGTTAAATAAAAACAAATGTAAAAAAAACACATTTAGTTCTTATTTCAGACCAATCAGATTAAGGTAGCTTCAGTTTGAGCTGAGTGCTGAAACAAGTGATAAATCCATTTCAACCAACTTTTTGTCCGAGGTGTAATGTTTCCCTCATGAATATTTGAATCTGATTTTATTGTAAAGTATTTGCACATTTAAAACAAACAACATTATGATTTTGTTTCCTTGTTTGTCAGGTGTGTCGTCACCAATGACGGCCTCAGCTCCAAACTGCAGGTGTGGGACCTGGGAGGAGACGATAGCGGTAAGTTAACACTTAATGCCGACCTTACACCAAAAGGCTTTTCAAGCAATTCCACTGTCGCAGGCAAATTTCCAATGTCCAAATGAAATCATGAGAATTTTGCTGGACTTGTTGCTCGCTCCCGTCATCTCGATCGTGTGGAATAAAGCGGTCTCAACTCTTCTTCTCCTCATCTTGATGTTCCGACAAATTCAAACATGTTTGTTTAATATTATCGTAAGTCTTTAATCTTGGTTCATCCAAATAGTTTAGTTCAATGACGTGAAAATTGTCAACAACCAATAGTTGCACTCTCTCCAGCACCAAAACAGGACACAAATAAATGCAGTTACTGTTACTGCATCGTTTACCTTCAGTCAAGTTATCTGTTGCCTATGTCTAGTGTCTTTTCAAAATAAACACACTTCTGTGTTCATGGGAAATAACAAAATAAAAGCAATACCTGTATAACAAATGCATTAAACTAGCCTACACATGTGAACCGGTTCATTTACAGTCGCTAGTCAAAAGCCCACTTCTTTTCACTTTCGGTCAACTGTTGATGTCATGCAGCTGAAGTGTAGTTTGATTCTGATTGGTCCTGTGCTGTGGTTTGTTGTCCAATGACAGATGTGATCAGAAGAACAGGAGGTGTGGAGGGGCGGAGTGTGTCGGAGCGAGGCAGCAGGGTTGCAGCTGGTCTCTCCTCAGATCCTCATGTCCTGCACGGAGCTCGGACCAGCGACGTCCAGCTGACTGACCTGACGTCAGGTCAGAGCGTGTATAAACTAGGTGAGCTGTCCAAGCTGCACAGTCTCACCTGCTTTAAAGATGAAACCGGACGGACAAACGCGTCTTTATTCGTCACAAACACCACACAGCATGCACACACATGTTCGGTGGAACAACACACACAAACATGCTATGGTGGTGCTGTGAAATCTGTCCTCCGCATTTGACCCATCCTGGCTCGTCCTCCATGGTTCAGGCCAGGAGCGGTGGGCAGCTGCAGTGAAGCGTCCGGGGACTGTTCTTCTCCCAACCCTCGCTGGTCAGCCGACAATCTTCTTGCATGTTTTTAGTGAGGTTCTTAGAGACCCCAGGGGAGCACGGGGATGCAAACTCCACAGAAAGGCTCTTTTCACGAGAGAGCCCACCTGGGCACTAGGCACCGAAGGCATGGGGGGACACACCCCCAGTGCCAACAGCGACCCAGGTGGGAATCAAACCCAGGAGCTTGTTGCTGTAAGGCGACAGCACTACACTGCGCCACCGTGCAGGGAGAGCATGAATCATTTCCCCTGCCCAGGTTTTTTGTTTTGCCTCTTGCTATTTCATAATAAGCAGCTGTATCAGTTCTGTGTCTCTCTGTTTACTTTGTCCCAACAGAAACGGACACTGCAGAGCTGCTGAGCTCCTTACACTTTGTGAGTGACAGTGTGTTCCTGGCTTGTTGCTGCAGTGGGAACATCTACACGGTGGACAGTCGGACGTGCGCCGCTCCTCGGCCCTCCCCTCTTCCGCCTGCAGTAGCAGGGTGTGGGGACGGTGTGCTCTGGTGTGCGGATGCTTCTGTGGACCGGTCCCGGCCAGACCCGGCCGGCTGCAAGGTGGCGCGGCTCTCCTCCTCTGGGGAGGTGCTGGTTTCGGACCTGAGGAAGCCAGGCGGCACCGTGTGTCGGGCTCAGCTGGACATCCAGACAGATCACTGCAGTCAGGATGACATTGCAGTGTCGTGGGCACCGGCGCTGGACGACTGCATCGCTGTGTCAGGTCCATGAAACTCTGTTTCTTTTTGCATTTTCACCTTTATTAGACAGATCAAAGTGGAGAGATAGACAGGAACGATTGGGTGGAGACGGCAGAACATGCAACATTTTTGTGCACCCCCCTCCCCCAAATTATGCAGTTGGCGGAGTTAGACTCAGACCTAGGGGTGAAGTTACTCTTTAAATAGGTTATGTATATTTGAAAATATGGAGAACTAGCTAACAAGCTGAACAAGGCATTTTTTCATTTCATTGCGAGTGAAAAAAAATCAGTGTTTTCAATTTCCCAACTTTCTCTGGCAGGTTTCAGCGGAATGGTGCAGATCTACATCACGTCTGCTTGGAGGGCAGAGCTGACGGAAGCCCAGCCGCTGTTTGAGCATCAAGGTCACGTTGTTTCCTCACAACACGCCACCGGGCCGCCGGTCCACGTCTCCTCCCACGTCTGGCATCCTGAGCGGCCCCGGACGCTGCTGTCTGCTGCCACAGACGGCTCCGTCCACGTGTGGGACTGGGTCCACCCAACAGCCTGCTCACTGACAGTCCACCACTGAGATCAGGATCAGACTGTAACACAGCTCACTGACAGTCCACCACTGAGCTCAGGATCAGACTGTAACACAGGACGGCTGTGATGTGGAGCCTCGTGTCGGGTCATGATGAATGAGATGAGCAAGTGTTTGCCCACGGTCAACGGGGCTCCGCCTGCTTCGCCAGAGCAGTGATTTTGCTTTCTTGCTTTTTTTTTTTACTTACTGGCAACAGTTTTTACATATACACATAAAGTAACTTTCGTAAATGAAGTCAGATTTTTGAACACACTAGACAGCTAAATGATACATTACATGTATGCTTTTAGACTTACAGTTCTACATACAGTAGGATGCACTTTGTCAGATGGCCTCGAGGGCAAAATGTGCTTGTTATTGGGTCTTCAAGCCTGAATAAATGGTTCAAAAGCAATAGTCTACACACAAATTTAAAGTATTTATTGAACAAATGGACATTGAACATTGAAGAAATGGTAGACAGATGAAGGATGTATGCTGTTCAGAGTTTCATGACTTATTTGGCAGATATTTTTCAAACAGATTTTAATTATAAAGACAATAGAAAATCTTTGCCCCAAGTCATAATGTAAAAATGTGAGGTATTCTTAGCTCATTTTAATGTCTACAACGGATTTACAAAAAGAAAAGATAATTTTCACATAATGTCATAATTCCTTTAAAACACAACTTATAATAGCACAGAGTCCTGGTACAGTACATGGTTGATTATCATAGAGAACAAACAAAAAGAAAGAAAAATTACAGAAAATAAAAAAATAAAACACAAACATTGCAATAAATTTGTTCTCTGGAGCCCCAAATTTACACATGAAATAAAAAAAAGATCTATAATTTCCAAGACCAGTTGGGCAAACTGATATATAAAGATGATGTCGGCAACCACGTTTACAACATTAAATAACATTAAATTATCAAGAGGGGATCCACTGTATACACCGCAAGGCTTGCACAATTATACACATTTGTGTTCAACTACAACAAAGAAAAGTATCTTTTTCAATTTAAACTATTTCCACTAGTTGTGTTTTTAATGATATTACATACAGCTGTGGGGCGCTTTGTACACTGAAAAGAACACTTTTTTTTAAATACTTCAAACCCTGTGATTTATAATGGATACAAAAAGAGAAATGTTTTTTCTTTTTAATAGTCATCTCTAAAATATATTCCCTTAGAATAAGCATCTCTGTAAATTGCAGTAGAGAACAAAATAGGTTTGAATAAAGAGCAGCTGTCTGACTATTCAGGAACTATGTAAGGTATTTCTGGATGGGATATTACCATAATAGTGCATTATGGAAGCTATGGCAATATATGATATATATGGCAATATTATATATATATACCGTAAATTTCGGACTATAAGCCGCGGCTTTTTCCCCGTTTTTTGGCCCTGCGGCTTATATAACGGTGCGGCTTATCTATGGATTTTTTCTGAAAAAGAAAAAAAAAAAAAAACGGAATTCTCTCTTCTTTAGCACTCTTTCTAACTATAAATCCACTTCTGTTTTAATTTCCTCTCTTGCCCTCTTTTCACCACACCGCGGACACTGTGTGCACTGTAAAAAAAAACACAGGTGGTGTTGTGTTATGCTGTTTTGTTGAAATGTTAATAAATGGGAGCTTCCTCAAACAGCCATCTCTTTCCCGACAATCCCCTCTGTGCATGAACCCTTACATATGGTAATTAAACATTAAAACACAATTAAAAAAAAAAAAAAAAAAAAAACATTAAAACACCTGCGGCTTATAGTCCGGTGCGGCTTATATATGTAACAAACAGGCAATTTTGCTGCTGCGGCTTATACTCCGGTGCGGCTTATAGTGCGGAAATTACGGTATATATAATATATGATGCCTATACAGATTTTGTAAGCATCTGAGCAAGCATGCACTATAAGCATCGAAGTGTTGGCAGAGTGGTGTCATTACAGCATTAGGTTAGCACCTCAGATTCTTTTCTTAGCACCATGCATGAGAGAGAGGGATGAAAAGGTTGACTCCTGGACCCTCTCTCTCCTGTGGCTCAGTTGTCCTCTTGGGAATGCCTGCACCTGAAGCTGGGTAAACACAAAGGTTTACAAGGGAGGGGAAGAAGGGAGCTCACTTACCCTCCATATCTAGGCCTGATTTCACGCTCCACAGTTGCAGGGAAATCAATCAAACACTGATGAGAAGTGGAGCTTCATTATAATTGAAAGGCACAGATAGTTTGCCCAGATCTCTCATCTCCAGAACCACAGATATACTCCCTGATCACCAGTGGCATCCAGTCATTTTAGAGACAGGGAGCGACATATTTTTGTGAGAGGATGAAGTATAGTAACAAGTGTCATTAGGTTTGTGGTTGATGCTTTAGGAGTTGACTGCATGCCACTGGTTTGGTTTCCCCCACATTAGGGAGGAGTTTAGTAAGTAGAGACGTGACTTCTGCCTCTGGACAAATTCACATGGGCAAGACTGAGAGGAGATGAGCACCAAAGGCGAATAAAACGGCACCCCTGAAAAAGCCTTCAAAATAAGTTTAGAATATAAAAGTATCTTCTCATTTTCTATTGCACTTGAAGATGATTTCTTTACATAAGATATACATGTATAAAAGTTAAGGAATAAGCATATATATGTACATTTAATTGATCCCAATGACTCTCTTCTCTTCTGACAGAATGGTTTTCCTGGTATATAAAGTACACACAGTATACAGACAGTATACAGTACAAACAATAAGTTACTAGAATGTCCGCTGATTGGTTAATTGGCAATATTGACTTGGCCTTGGTCTCTCTTCACTTAGCATTGTTCTAGAGAGATTTGTGTGGCATGGGGCCTTTGCGTACATGGCGTGGTGTGGGGGGAAATCCTTCTTGAAGAAGCTATTGCCATGTTGAGAAGCTATTAGTGCAAGAACTCCCCCGCTCCTCCTCGGCCCCCCGGCCCCCCGTGCCTCCTCCCTCTGTGTCTGCAGTCCAATGGGAGGTTGGCAGAGTGAGGCAGGGGTGTTTCGGGGAGGCTTCTTCCCTCTCGGACAGTGCTTGAGGGGTGGGTAGGAGGGGACTGCTCCGTTCTCCACACCTGTATGGAGGTGTCATCCGGGAGTGGTCCCTTCACACTCATTCGACTCACACAGCAGCCCTCACAGCAAGCATACTGGGCCAACCTCCAGGTGGTAATGTGAGCCAGGAGCAGTCTTCGGGAGGTTGTAGATGTCGACCACAGGGAGCAGGGTGGGGTCCAGGGAGTGGAACACAAAATGGGTCTGGTGCCATCGGCCATCTTTCATCTGAAACGCAAGCACACAAGAAGTTTCAATAGTCCAAGACACGATAGCCATAAATAGGTCAACCCCCAAGATACGATGCCACTCAACAAAATTGGATAAAGTGTTGATGTAAACATGTTGCTCCTACCCAGCAGGAGTCCTCCAAGACTTGTGGCTCAAGTTCTCCTCCCACCTCGATCATCTCCCCACTCCACGCCTTGAAGCTCACAGCCCCCTGGTTGGGCGGCTGGTCTTCAGCTGAGCTCCACACTGGGACGTTCAGGCAGTGGATGGTGATGTGCTGCACTGCTTCTGAGCTTAGTAGGTGCAGGAAGTTCATCTGGACACGGCCAACGCTGATTTCTGGCTGCTCAAATAGCCAGAAGATGGCGCTGGTTAACAAGACTGTTCTGTGCTCAAAAGTGTATTAATTTACTATTCTCAGAGTTTTACAATGATGTGGGCACTGATCTCACTGGAGTTGTTATTGTGGCTGAGATACCTTGGATACTGTGATTGGTTTCAGGCAAGTCTGTCCACCTCCAGTAAAGTTGCAGGAGACTTCTATTGTATCTGAAGAGCAGCCCAGGTTGGGGTCAATCCAATAAGTGCCTGAGAAAGAGATGAGTAAATCAACGTTGTCATCAGTCTATAGACAGTTTTAACTTGACAACAATAACAACCGTCACAACCCACCTGAATATCCGGTTTACTTCCTGTATACATAGCTGAGTGCAGGCTGATATTCGGCTCATATTAAATGTTAACGTTAGGCCGTGTCTCCGACAGACACATTAACAAGGTAGCCTATTTCGGTCTTTATGTATTGTAGTAGTTAGTAGTAGCAGTTGTTGTTGTTGATAGTTGCCATAACAACCACCCCTGTCGGAAAGACGTGCACACGCTGGGTAGGAAGCGTTGTTGTCCCGGAGGCGATATTGTTTTTCGGATGATGGCGAAGGCATACAGCAGTTACGCTTGCTAGCCTGCATGAAAGACGCCAGTGTGTTTATGTTTTTAATATAGTCATATCTATGGTTTATAACGCTGCCACTAATCAGAGGCAGAGAGGGCCAGGGGCGGGTTATGCCTTCGCCATCATCCGAAAAAAATATCGCTTCCAGTAAGCTAGCTAGCTAGCTAATGTTAGCTGCTGGTTGGTTGGCTAACTAGCGAATGTTAGCCGTTAGCTAACGTTAACACGTTAACTAGACAAACACAGACATGCAGAGCTCCAAAAACAGCAATTCGTGATTTTGTTACTGTAGTTTCTGCAGAGTAACGTCGGATAGTGCAGTAACAGTCAGCAGCTATGATAGCGCAGCCAATCGGGGGGAGGAAGTCCATATATGGTCCATCCGGTCATGGGGCACAGGACATTACGTCATCACAGGATAACGCGATTGGCTGAGATCTGTTCAAATCTGAGCCAGCCAATCACGTTGTCCTGCGCTGTTTGGGGTGTATAAAAGGCGACCGCTGACCGGGGGGAGAGGAGAAGAGGAGGGAAGAGGGGGAGAGGAGGGTGGGGGGAACCGGAGAGGAGAGGGGGAGAGGGAGAGAAGAGGAGAAGAGGGGGGAGAGGAGAGAGGGGGGAGAGGAGGGTGGGGGGAACCAGACAGGAGAGAGGGGGAGAGGAGAGGAGAAGAGAAGAGGGGGAGAGGGGAGAGGAGAGGGGGAGAGAAGAGGGGAGGAGAAGAGGGGGGAGAGGAGAGAGGGGAGAGGAGAAGAGGAAGGGGGAGAGGAGAGGAGAAGAGGAAGGGGGAGGGGGGCAGAGGAGAGGAGGGGGAGGGGCACCCAGGCCAGCCACCCCAACCTCCAGGCTGCCACCACCCAGGCTAAGTGCCCCTCTGCTGGGCAGACACTTCCACCACCAGGCTGCCACCACCCGCCCTGCCCCTCACCCTGCCCGGGTCCCACATCCCCAGCTGAGACCCCCCTCCAGAACCCCGCGCACCAGGCGGACCCGGTGCATGGCGCGACGCAGTAAACAAACTCATGTTTCCCTCGTCACCAGTCATGCTGGACATCAGTACAAGTGTGAGATCCCTCTCATTCCCGCAAATATGTAACATAGCCTACGTAAATACAGTGTTGCGTAGTGGACAGGTCTGCCCATAAGGGGGGGTAAAGGGGTAAGCTTCAAGGGGCGTCGCCACTAGGGGGGGCGCTGGAGCCATGCAAAAAAAAAAAAAAAAAAAATTGCAAGGAGTCGAACAAATACACAAAACACAGCAGCAGTAACAAGGCATGCATGGGCAGGAGTGCTCCTGTGGAAAATAGTGCCATTCTGATGTAATCCCCCATCCGACCAGTGCAGTGAGAAGCAGCAATGTGCCGAAAGGCATCTAGTCTGCCAGAAAGCGAAAAGAAGAAGAATAACAACAAGGCAGGCTTGGGGTGGGCCATTTTGCTTGGGGCAGCAGCAGCTAGAGGGACCATTTATGGTGTAACACACAACACAGACAGGTGATACAAAACAAGACCGGCGATGGCAAAATGCCAGGAGCAAAACAAAAGTCAGGATGCCAAAATCGCAAGGCAAAAAAAAGCGGGAGCAGCCAAGGGCTTTAGACCCAAATAATAATCTGTTAACAAACTTTTTTCAGTCAGCTCTGAAAGCTGCAGGGTTGATATGAGTACTAAAGTGCGTGTGTGGGGGGGGGGGGGGGCATAGTCGCTGGACCCTTCCAGGGGCACTGCCATCTCTCTGGGCGGCCCTGGTAGTGGAAGCGATCATCTTGCTCTATAATGACCAGAATGGGTGTTCAAACTGAACATTTATTTCTTCAACATGCTGCAGCAGAAAGGGAGATAAACAGTGGATACTATTTTCGTAGTTAAGCTATGAAGTAGCCTACTTCCCTGCGCAGCATCGTGACATTGAATGAAAGTATAGGCTATAATTAGGCTCGTTTGAGATGACTTAGCAGCCGAGTGCAGTCAGCCAATTAGAAGCAGAGAGGGGCGGGTCATGCCTTCGCCATCATGGGAAAAAAAGATCTCGTCCCGGAGCTAGCCTGAGAGGCTAATAAAAACTACATGTTACAGAGTAAGCTGACTATCAGTACGTTATTGCACACATAGGCCTATCTTTACATTTAAGCGTTTACATAGCAAAAATAAAAAAATAGAAATAGAAGTAGGCTATGTCAGTGTTTTCCCCTGAATAGCTGAGAAAGTGGACACTGTCAATAGTTAGCACTGTGAAGCTGATACAATTCAGGTGGTGGTAATGCAACATTTAAGGATGCCAACCGCCATAAAACACAGAAGAAGAAGCTGAGAAAAAGGAAGTGCTGTGGGGTTGCAGCTGGTGAAAACCGTCTATATAAACATAAAAGCTCTCTCTCTCTCCCTCTCCCTTTCACACACACACACACACACACACCATCGTTCATCTTCTGTTCACAGCTGTGCAGGTCCCTGCAGATGCGGGCAGGGTTGTCCCGAGTGCCCAGCGGGTTCTTCAGGCTCTGGATCAGGTTACTGAGGTAGTGGAGGGTCTTAAAGATCTCTGCGCCCTGGTCCAGCATTGGCAGGTCCATCACTGGCCTATTCTGGAGATGAGTTTGTACAGTTTGCAGACACTAGTTAGACAGACATTCATCAATTGATTAGAAACCTGAAGAATAGAGAAATGTTAAAATCAGACTCCACTGACCTCAGTCCTGAGTGGGGTGTGTGAATCCATAAACAAATGAAGACCATCCTCTCTCTGCACCAAAATAACAAAACAAATGCAGATATTGAGATATTCAGCTGTTATACTGTAATATCTTGTTTAGTAACGTTAGGGTTGTGTTACAACCCAGGTTTTACGAGTAAGGTCTCACATATGCTACTCAGCTGCTTGGCAGTGTTGTCTGAATACTTAAAACGTTTTAAACCACCCAAGTCACATCTTGGAGTCACATCTCCATTCTAAAAGCATATTCAACCTGTTACCATGCGAAAGCAATGGACAGCAAGGCTGAATACTGCAAATGTTAGGGTTGTGCTACAACCCAGGTTTTACGAGTAAGAACAAGAGTTCTCACCACAGCTGCTCCACCCAAGTCACATCTTGGCCATCCTGGCAGGTGATTGGTGCTCAGCCCATGACGTGAGATAGCCAGATAGCCCAGCTCTGGTTCGCACACGACAGAGGACCAGCCCACCTTGACTGGTGAGGAGTGTCTCAGGTGAGCCGCACCTGATGCATGGCATCCGTCTTTCCGGAAGGAAAATATATGTCCCTGGAAATATGTGCAGCTAAACAAGGACTGGGAGTTGGGAGGGGGCTCGGGCCAAGGGATGTTCAACTTGGCGACTGCCCTGGCCAACACCTCCATAAACTCCTTACTTCCATGCAAATGGTCCCAGAGGAGATGCCTTCTCCACTTTCCTCCTTGCCCATGTCACTGGCGCCAACTTCCATTCCATTGTATTGATCCTCCTCGTCTGGCACATATGCGTGTGTGCTCTCCTGGGCGGCCCCCTCTGCTGGACATGGAAGGCAACAAGTTCTTCATGTTGAGACGACTGCTCAGCCGTCCCCGAGGGAGGGAGGGTTGGGGCGTTTGAGTCCGGCCAGCAGCAAGCAGGCTCGGGTTGAGCAGTGCTGCAGCCTGCAGGTGGCGCTAGCATGAGCCAAGATAGAGGCATGATAGTGGAGGGTAGCAGGTGGGAGGGTTGCGCACTGGAAACAATAGGCGGGGTCGACTAGCACCAACTCTGTGTGCTCGTCACCCAGACAAACAAGCGCATATCTCATGGCTGTCATTGTTGGCCAGAGCAGTGGGCACATTTATTCTTGTGGTCCGACATTTTCTTATGTCTCTGTTTAAGGCTAATTGCCACAAGGTCTGTAATTGAAGGCGTGGCTTGCTAGCAGGCCCGCTCGACCCAGGTATAGTGAAGCTATGAGGCTAGCAGCCATGAGGTCTAAACACAGGAGGATGGCTAGGTGACTAGCAAGTCTGCCCGACTCAGTTGTAGAGGGGGACGAGAGGCAGCCGGAGATTTTTCATCAGTTTAAATGAAGTTCAGCAAGTTGAAGAAGATTATGAAGTCGTTAGCAAATAGCTAGCAAAACACTTTAAGGGGTCAGACGGTGGTTCATGCTCGATTCAAACAACGGGCTGAATACAGCGAGAATGGAGATGGTGGAGGTGTGGTGGCTCAGCTTTATAGAATGGAGATGGTGGAGGTCAGCTTTATATACTGGGCGCGTCACGGGCTGAGCACCAATCACCTGCCAAGATGCGACTTGGGTGCTTTACAAAATGTTATAGTATTTTAGCAGTAACACTGCTAACACAGTAACACTGCTAAACACAGTATTTGAGCAGTAACACTGCCGAGCAGCTGAGTCGCATGTGTGAGAATTTGAGTTTGAAATGAAGTAAAACTACCATCAAACTTTGCAAACAGGCAGCAAGCTCGGGCTTGGACAGCTGAAGCCTATACGGAAGTGATAAAAGCTGCATCCCTTGAATGGCCACTTGAGGCTGTCGTTCCCGTTCACCCGCATATTAAAATGGATTCAACATGTTTACATCCTTGTTCAAAGAACAGTTTTGGTCTGGGGCATCCGGATAGTGTAGCGGTAGATTCCCTGCCTACTAAGACGAGGGTCGCAGGTTCGCGCCCCCCGTGTTACCTCCGGCTTGGTTGGGCGTCCATACAGGCACGATTGGCTGTGTGTGCGGGTGGGAAGCCGGATTAGGGGTATCTTGGTCGCTGCACTAGCGCCTCCTCTGGTCGGCCGGGACGCCTGGTCGAGGTGGAAGGGAACCGGTGGGAATAGCGTGATCCTCCCACGTGCTACATCCTGCCTGTGAAGCTCCCCGCTATCAGGTGAAAAGAAGCGGCTGGCAACTGCGTATGTATTGGAGGAAGCATGGTGCTAGTCTACGGCTCTCCCAGATCGGTAGAGGGTGGAGCAGCGACCGGGGCAGCAGGGGGGGAAATTGGCCAAGAACAATTGGTGAGAAAATGGGGAGTAAATCAGAAGGGGGAAAAAACTGTTTTGGTTTATATAGCTAATGTCACCTTTCATGACAGCTGTACGGAGGTGAATTTTTATATAACTCAACCATTAAGAATAAAATAGAGACAGAAAAGACTATATATTTTATATAACTCAACCATTTAGAATAAAATAGAGACAGAAAAGACGTGTTTGTCCAGTGATCCAGTGTCCAGCTTGTCGATCATGGACCAATAGCAGGCGGAGCTGTGGCTCTGTGGGGAAGCCCTGATCTGGCATCATCAGGCTGCGCAGCCAAACTAGACGAGTCCACAAACCAGTGGGTGACGTCACAGTGACTCCGTCCATATTTTTTAGACAGTCTATGTTTGCAAACGACATCATGCCTTTGAAGAAAATAGATGCAATAAAAACAGAAAACATAAAATGTCTTACAAATGAGGCAGGGACAGCTGGAGGACCCTATAAAGAGAAGAGGGGAAAATCTAATTCAGTGGTGGAATGACGCAACTGTTAAATATGACATGTTTGTTTCACATTTGGCTAAGTCTATAAAAACAGGAAACTTACAGGTGGTCCAGGGGGCCCACGAGGTCCAGGAGACCCCTGATAAAGAATAAAAGCATAACTGTTAGATTGAGCTATGTGTTATCAATCAAGTTTTTATAGTAAAATTCTAATTACAGTACTTGTTGCAGCAATAAAAAGGAGAATATTGCAAACATACCATTGGTCCTTGCATCCCCTGTTTAAAGAAAAAGAAAGGAGAAATATTTTCAGCCTGGATAGAGCCATTAACCCTACGTTTGACATGTTTCAGAGTCAACGATGTGAACAAAGTGTAAAAAAGTGTAGAGACTCACAGTCTCTCCGCGGTTGCCTTGCTCTCCTCTAGGACCCTGCAAAGAGATGTGTGCTGTGTTAACTCATTGAAGAAGGAAAGCAGACGATGAGAAATGTAAACGATCATCTCAATGTGTTGAATACGTACTGCGCTTCCGTTGGGACCGATAATCCCCATGGGACCGACTCCTCCTCCTCTGCCCTGAAGAAGAGAAGCAACGAGGGAATAAGCATGGAATAGAGCAGTGTTTCTCTAACTTTTTCAGACCAAGGACCACTTAAACCAATGAAAAAAACTCGGGGACCACCTAACTCCCAAAACATCCCCAAAAACAATAGGCCTACTACTTCAACTGTAAATTACAAATTACATGCTAATTAAATGACAAATAGCAGTACAATTAATCTATTTTTTGGCTTCCCACAATTATGAAAACAAGATAACCGATATAAAATATATATATATGTAATTTATTTTAGTTAGTCCATTTAGCTTTTTTTTTTTTTACATTTATTTCTCCTGTTCAGTTCAAATATATTCAAAGTTCAAAGAAAGTTTTTTCAAGTTCAATAAATGCACAATGTTGCCAAAGTCAAATAGGCTATCTTTTGCCATCTTGAAGTTGCATTCAGTGATGTTTTTTGTGTTCAAATAAGTGTTAAATGGCTCTATACTATATTCTGACAGCAATCACTGAAATAGAGTGTTTGGTGAGTAACTTGGAACTCCCAACCACCCGCTGTACTCTGTCTCTCTCCTGTAGCCCTGCAGGCAGAGTGGACGTATCTCCGCAACCATAAGTCGTAGAGAGTCAAGGGTGATGGCGTTGGATTCGGGGGGAAAAATACATATAGTCCTTTAGAGGCATCGTGATCTGACCTTGAGTTTCCCAGAAAATGTAAACATTTCTCTGATTGGAAAGTGGGAGGTAAAAAAAAAGGAAAAAAATATAAATCTACTTGCGGACCACTAGGGGGCACCCGCGGACTACCAGTGGTCCGCGGGCGTCCCCTAGCCCCCTACATTTCATTGGTCTAGTCTAGATCATTCATGTACTTGCCATTGTACCCTGTGGCCCCTTTGGCCCCAGTATGCCCTTTGGCCCGAAGTCTCCTGTGGGCCCCTGAAAACAATAGTGATAAATATTCATATCCACTCATCTTACACTCCACACATTATCTCTCATCCCACCGTCTCATCTCAAAGCATCTCTTTGTCTCATTACGGAACATTTGACTCCACTAACATAACTGTTTCCACATTGTCTCTAACTGTCCTGATGGCTGGCTTTGGTTTCTGTGTGGTTAATCTAATACTTTTGGATATAAAATGTTGTCACTTCATAATTTTATCCAAGAAGAAGAAGAAGAAGAATTTTGCCAATTCTTGAGCTATGGCCAAAAACGTCTTTTGTGAGGTCACAGTGACCTTGACCTTGGACCACCAAATTGTAATCAGTCCTTGAGTCTCCTTCAGTCCCATCAATCCTCGAGTCCAAGTGGACATTTGTGCCAGATGTAATGAAATTCCCTCCAGGCGTTCATGATATATCGCATTCATGAGAATGGGATGGATGTGAGGTCACAGTGACCTTGAAATTTGATCTTTGAGCACCAAAATATAATCAGATCATCCTTGAGTCCAAGTGGATGTTTGAGCCAACTTTGAAGAAATTCCCTCAAGGTGGTCCTGAGATACCGTGTTAACGAGCATTGAACGGACAATCATGAGGTCACAGTGACCTTGATCTTTGAGCACCAAAATCTAATCAGTTCATCCTTGAGTCCAAGTGGATGTTTGGGCCAAATTTGAAGAAATTCCCTCAAGACATTCCTCAGATATCACGTTAATGAGCATGGGACAGACGGACGGGACGGATGGACG
>NC_139638.1:13890468-13970468 GCF_964638095.1 Poromitra crassiceps
ATCAACCTACACGTTTCCCATGTCCTTCATATGTGTTTCACTACAACCTGAGAGCCATCAACCTACACGTTTCCCATGTCCATCATATGTGTTTCACTACAACCTGAGAGCCATCAACCTACACGTTTCCCATGTCCATCATATGTGTTTCACTACAACCTGAGAGCCATCAACCTACACGTTTCCCATGTCCGTCATATGTGTTTCACTACAACCTGAGAGCCATCAACCTACACGTTTCCCATGTCCTTCATATGTGTTTCACTACAACCTGAGAGCATCAACCTACACGTTTCCCATGTCCCTCATATGTGTTTCACTACAACCTGAGAGCCATCAACCTACACGTTTCCCATGTCCATCATATGTGTTTCACTACAACCTGAGAGCCATCAACCTACACGTTTCCCATGTCCATCATATGTGTTTCACTACAACCTGAGAGCATCAACCTACACGTTTCCCATGTCCATCATATGTGTTTCACTACAACCTGAGAGCATCAACCTACACGTTTCCCATGTCCATCATATGTGTTTCACTACAACCTGAGAGCATCAACCTACACGTTTCCCATGTCCTTCATATGTGTTTCACTACAACCTGAGAGCCATTAACCTACACGTTTCCCATGTCCATCATATGTGTTTCACTACAACCTGAGAGCCATCAACCTACACGTTTCCCATGTCCGTCATATGTGTTTCACTACAACCTGAGAGCATCAACCTACACGTTTCCCATGTCCGTCATATGTGTTTCACTACAACCTGAGAGCCATCAACCTACACGTTTCCCATGTCCATCATATGTGTTTCACTACAACCTGAGAGCATCAACCTACACGTTTCCCATGTCCATCATATGTGTTTCACTACAACCTGAGAGCATCAACCTACACGTTTCCCATGTCCATCATATGTGTTTCACTACAACCTGAGAGCCATCAACCTACACGTTTCCCATGTCCATCATATGTGTTTCACTACAACCTGAGAGCCATCAACCTACACGTTTCCCATGTCCGTCATATGTGTTTCACTACAACCTGAGAGCCATCAACCTACACGTTTCCCATGTCCATCATATGTGTTTCACTACAACCTGAGAGCATCAACCTACACGTTTCCCATGTCCATCATATGTGTTTCACTACAACCTGAGAGCCATCAACCTACACGTTTCCCATGTCCATCATATGTGTTTCACTACAACCTGAGAGCCATCAACCTACACGTTTCCCATGTCCATCATATGTGTTTCACTACAACCTGAGAGCATCAACCTACACGTTTCCCATGTCCATCATATGTGTTTCACTACAACCTGAGAGCATCAACCTACACGTTTCCCATGTCCTTCATATGTGTTTCACTACAACCTGAGAGCATCAACCTACACGTTTCCCATGTCCATCATATGTGTTTCACTACAACCTGAGAGCCATCAACCTACACGTTTCCCATGTCCATCATATGTGTTTCACTACAACCTGAGAGCATCAACCTACACGTTTCCCATGTCCATCATATGTGTTTCACTACAACCTGAGAGCCATCAACCTACACGTTTCCCATGTCCATCATATGTGTTTCACTACAACCTGAGAGCATCAACCTACACGTTTCCCATGTCCATCATATGTGTTTCACTACAACCTGAGAGCCATCAACCTACACGTTTCCCATGTCCATCATATGTGTTTCACTACAACCTGAGAGCATCAACCTACACGTTTCCCATGTCCTTCATATGTGTTTCACTACAACCTGAGAGCATCAACCTACACGTTTCCCATGTCCTCATATGTGTTTCACTACAACCTGAGAGCATCAACCTACACGTTTCCCATGTCCGTCATATGTGTTTCACTACAACCTGAGAGCATCAACCTACACGTTTCCCATGTCCATCATATGTGTTTCACTACAACCTGAGAGCATCAACCTACACGTTTCCCATGTCCGTCATATGTGTTTCACTACAACCTGAGAGCCATCAACCTACACGTTTCCCATGTCCATCATATGTGTTTCACTACAACCTGAGAGCATCAACCTACACGTTTCCCATGTCCATCATATGTGTTTCACTACAACCTGAGAGCATCAACCTACACGTTTCCCATGTCCTTCATATGTGTTTCACTACAACCTGAGAGCCATCAACCTACACGTTTCCATGTCCATCATATGTGTTTCACTACAACCTGAGAGCATCAACCTACACGTTTCCCATGTCCATCATATGTGTTTCACTACAACCTGAGAGCATCAACCTACACGTTTCCCATGTCCATCATATGTGTTTCACTACAACCTGAGAGCATCAACCTACACGTTTCCCATGTCCATCATATGTGTTTCACTACAACCTGAGAGCATCAACCTACACGTTTCCCATGTCCATCATATGTGTTTCACTACAACCTGAGAGCATCAACCTACACGTTTCCATGTCCATCATATGTGTTTCACTACAACCTGAGAGCCATCAACCTACACGTTTCCCATGTCCATCATATGTGTTTCACTACAACCTGAGAGCATCAACCTACACGTTTCCCATGTCCATCATATGTGTTTCACTACAACCTGAGAGCCATCAACCTACACGTTTCCCATGTCCATCATATGTGTTTCACTACAACCTGAGAGCATCAACCTACACGTTTCCCATGTCCATCATATGTGTTTCACTACAACCTGAGAGCATCAACCTACACGTTTCCCATGTCCATCATATGTGTTTCACTACAACCTGAGAGCCATCAACCTACACGTTTCCCATGTCCATCATATGTGTTTCACTACAACCTGAGAGCATCAACCTACACGTTTCCCATGTCCATCATATGTGTTTCACTACAACCTGAGAGCATCAACCTACACGTTTCCCATGTCCATCATATGTGTTTCACTACAACCTGAGAGCCATTAACCTACACGTTTCCCATGTCCATCATATGTGTTTCACTACAACCTGAGAGCATCAACCTACACGTTTCCCATGTCCCTCATATGTGTTTCACTACAACCTGAGAGCCATCAACCTACACGTTTCCCATGTCCATCATATGTGTTTCACTACAACCTGAGAGCCATCAACCTACACGTTTCCCATGTCCCTCATATGTGTTTCACTACAACCTGAGAGCATCAACCTACACGTTTCCCATGTCCATCATATGTGTTTCACTACAACCTGAGAGCCATCAACCTACACGTTTCCCATGTCCATCATATGTGTTTCACTACAACCTGAGAGCCATCAACCTACACGTTTCCCATGTCCCTCATATGTGTTTCACTACAACCTGAGAGCATCAACCTACACGTTTCCCATGTCCCTCATATGTGTTTCACTACAACCTGAGAGCCATCAACCTACACGTTTCCCATGTCCCTCATATGTGTTTCACTACAACCTGAGAGCATCAACCTACACGTTTCCCATGTCCATCATATGTGTTTCACTACAACCTGAGAGCATCAACCTACACGTTTCCCATGTCCGTCATATGTGTTTCACTACAACCTGAGAGCCATCAACCTACACGTTTCCCATGTCCATCATATGTGTTTCACTACAACCTGAGAGCCATCAACCTACATGTTTCCCATGTCCATCATATGTGTTTCACTACAACCTGAGAGCATCAACCTACACGTTTCCCATGTCCATCATATGTGTTTCACTACAACCTGAGAGCCATCAACCTACACGTTTCCCATGTCCATCATATGTGTTTCACTACAACCTGAGAGCCATAACCTACACGTTTCCCATGTCCATCATATGTGTTTCACTACAACCTGAGAGCCATCAACCTACACGTTTCCCATGTCCATCATATGTGTTTCACTACAACCTGAGAGCATCAACCTACACGTTTCCCATGTCCTTCATATGTGTTTCACTACAACCTGAGAGCATCAACCTACACGTTTCCCATGTCCGTCATATGTGTTTCACTACAACCTGAGAGCCATCAACCTACACGTTTCCCATGTCCATCATATGTGTTTCACTACAACCTGAGAGCATCAACCTACACGTTTCCCATGTCCATCATATGTGTTTCACTACAACCTGAGAGCCATCAACCTACACGTTTCCCATGTCCATCATATGTGTTTCACTACAACCTGAGAGCATCAACCTACACGTTTCCCATGTCCATCATATGTGTTTCACTACAACCTGAGAGCCATCAACCTACACGTTTCCCATGTCCATCATATGTGTTTCACTACAACCTGAGAGCATCAACCTACACGTTTCCCATGTCCGTCATATGTGTTTCACTACAACCTGAGAGCCATCAACCTACACGTTTCCCATGTCCGTCATATGTGTTTCACTACAACCTGAGAGCATCAACCTACACGTTTCCCATGTCCGTCATATGTGTTTCACTACAACCTGAGAGCATCAACCTACACGTTTCCCATGTCCATCATATGTGTTTCACTACAACCTGAGAGCATCAACCTACACGTTTCCCATGTCCATCATATGTGTTTCACTACAACCTGAGAGCATCAACCTACACGTTTCCCATGTCCCATCATATGTGTTTCACTACAACCTGAGAGCCATTAACCTACACGTTTCCCATGTCCATCATATGTGTTTCACTACAACCTGAGAGCCATCAACCTACACGTTTCCCATGTCCGTCATATGTGTTTCACTACAACCTGAGAGCCATCAACCTACACGTTTCCCATGTCCATCATATGTGTTTCACTACAACCTGAGAGCCATTAACCTACACGTTTCCCATGTCCATCATATGTGTTTCACTACAACCTGAGAGCCATTAACCTACACGTTTCCCATGTCCTTCATATGTGTTTCACTACAACCTGAGAGCCATTAACCTACACGTTTCCCATGTCCATCATATGTGTTTCACTACAACCTGAGAGCCATCAACCTACACGTTTCCCATGTCCATCATATGTGTTTCACTACAACCTGAGAGCCATCAACCTACACGTTTCCCATGTCCTTCATATGTGTTTCACTACAACCTGAGAGCCATCAACCTACACGTTTCCCATGTCCATCATATGTGTTTCACTACAACCTGAGAGCCATTAACCTACACGTTTCCCATGTCCTTCATATGTGTTTCACTACAACCTGAGAGCCATTAACCTACACGTTTCCCATGTCCATCATATGTGTTTCACTACAACCTGAGAGCATCAACCTACACGTTTCCCATGTCCATCATATGTGTTTCACTACAACCTGAGAGCATCAACCTACACGTTTCCCATGTCCGTCATATGTGTTTCACTACAACCTGAGAGCCATCAACCTACACGTTTCCCATGTCCATCATATGTGTTTCACTACAACCTGAGAGCATCAACCTACACGTTTCCCATGTCCATCATATGTGTTTCACTACAACCTGAGAGCCATTAACCTACACGTTTCCCATGTCCATCATATGTGTTTCACTACAACCTGAGAGCATCAACCTACACGTTTCCCATGTCCATCATATGTGTTTCACTACAACCTGAGAGCATCAACCTACACGTTTCCCATGTCCATCATATGTGTTTCACTACAACCTGAGAGCCATCAACCTACACGTTTCCCATGTCCATCATATGTGTTTCACTACAACCTGAGAGCCATCAACCTACACGTTTCCCATGTCCATCATATGTGTTTCACTACAACCTGAGAGCATCAACCTACACGTTTCCCATGTCCGTCATATGTGTTTCACTACAACCTGAGAGCCATCAACCTACATGTTTCCCATGTCCTTCATATGTGTTTCACTACAACCTGAGAGCCATCAACCTACACGTTTCCCATGTCCATCATATGTGTTTCACTACAACCTGAGAGCATCAACCTACACGTTTCCCATGTCCATCATATGTGTTTCACTACAACCTGAGAGCATCAACCTACACGTTTCACATGTCCGTCATATGTGTTTCACTGTTTTATGTGGCATTTTCTTTTGCAGAGATTTAGCAATTTGGTTCCACCAAAACACAAGGGCACCGTCTCTGGGCTTAGCCCCGCCCAAGACGATTGTGATTGGTTTAAAGAAATGCAAACAACGCAGAGCGTGTTTTCCCCCCTAGCCAGACTCTCTCCAGCGCTGGTACAGCATTAGTCTGGCAGCCAGACTCTCTCCAGCGCTGGTACAGCGTTAGTCTGGCAGCCAGACTCTCTCCAGCGCTGGTACAGCGTTAGTCTGGCAGCCAGACTCTCTCCAGCGCTGGTACAGCGTTAGTCTGGCAGCCAGACTCTCTCCAGCGCTGGTACAGCGTTAGTCTGGCAGCCAGACTCTCTCCAGCGCTGGTACAGCGTTAGTCTGGCAGCCAGACTCTCTCCAGCGCTGGTACAGCGTTAGTCTGGCAGCCAGACTCTCTCCAGCGCTGGTACAGCGTTAGTCTGGCAGCCAGACTCTCTCCAGCGCTGGTACAGCGTTAGTCTGTCAGCTAGACTCTCTCCAGCGCTGGTACAGCGTTAGTCTGGCAGCCAGACTCTCTCCAGCGCTGGTACAGTGTTACTCTGGCAGCCAGACTCTCTCCAGCGCTGGTACAGTGTTACTCTGGCAGCCAGACTCTCTCCAGCGCTGGTACAGCGTTAGTCTGTCAGCTAGACTCTCTCCAGCGCTGGTACAGCGTTAGTCTGGCAGCCAGACTCTCTCCAGCGCTGGTACAGTGTTACTCTGGCAGCCAGACTCTCTCCAGCGCTGGTACAGTGTTAGTCTGGCAGCCAGACTCTCTCCAGCGCTGGTACAGCATTAGTCTGGCAGCCAGACTCTCTCCAGCGCTGGTACAGCGTTAGTCTGTCAGCCAGACTCTCTCCAGCACTGGTACTGTACAGCGTTAGTCTGGCAGCCATACTCTCTCCAGCGCTGGTACAGCAACACTACCAATTCACTTCAATTGTTTTGGAGAATGCTGCAATGCTGTTGTTTTGACCTTCAATTGGCAAGGGGCTGAGTAGATAATGACAGATCTGCAGCTGCTACTTACGGGTTGTCCTTTAGTCCCCTGGTATCCTTGTAGCCCTGGCAGTCCCATCCCACCCCTGAAGCCCCTCTTCCCTGGGGGTCCAACCTGGCCTCGAAGACCCCGCTCACCCTGGATGGATCAATTAATTAATTAATTAATTAATTAATTAATTAACGATGGAGTGATTGGTGTGCAGGTAAAGTATTTCAAGTCGTGATCCTAATACAGGAATTGCATAGTAACACACAGAGTAAGCTATTGCCCACTAGCAACGACAGTAAATCGTTACAGTTATCGTGCGTTTATCATTTTGTTTGCCTTCATAGAGTGTTAACATACCACTTTTCCCTCTCACCTTTAGCCCAAAGGTCCCCTGCTCGCCGCGAAGTCCAGGAACACCAGTTTTACCACGTGGACCAGCACTGCCGGGAAGACCAACCACCCCGTCATCACCATGCTCTCCCTACAGACACATCGAGAAAGTGAGGAGAAGAGTGGCACTAACTAATCCATCAAACAAACGGCAAATCTTTGTTTTAAAGGAAGATAGGTTAAGAAGTGATATTTATTTTGTAGGCGTATATTCCTTTGTCTCACCGGCATGCCTTTGCTGCCATCCTTCCCAGGGACTCCATCCTGCCCGGGCACACCCTCCTGCCCCTCTCGGCCCACCACACCTCTGGGACCAGGGAAACCAAGCACACCCTGAGGAGAATAGAGGGGAGGAGCTCATCAGAAACCTACACACTAATACAACCACACCCTGAGGAGAATAGAGGGGGCGGAGCTCATCAGAAACCTACACACTAATACAACCACACCCTGAGGAGAATAGAGGGGGGAGCTCATCAGAAACCTACACACTAATACAACCACACCCTGAGGAGAATAGAGGGGAGGAGCTCATCAGAAACCTACACACTAATACGCAGCAGGAGAGTATGTGTTATCGTCTTCTCTTCTCTCTTAACTTGAGAAAATCTGTCAATTAAATTTCAGTTTTTTTCTGTGTAGGTTAGGTCTTTATGACTTTCTTTGTCTTTGCCTTGTTTTCAAGAGTTTGAGTCTAGAACAGCATTTAGAGTGATAACAGAGTGAGTCTAGAACAGCATTTAGAGTGATAACAGAGTGAGTCTAGAACAGCATTTAGAGTGATAACTGAGAGTGAGTCTAGAACAGCATTTAGAGTGATAACTGAGAGTTTGAGTCTAGAACAGCATTTAGAGTGATAACTGAGAGTGAGTCTACTCTAGAACAGCATTTAGAGTGATAACTGAGAGTGAGTCTACTCTAGAACAGCATTTAGAGTGATAACTGAGAGTGAGTCTACTCTAGAACAGCATTTAGAGTGATAACTGAGAGTGAGTCTACTCTAGAACAGCATTTAGAGTGATAACTGAGAGTGAGTCTAGAACAGCATTTAGAGTGATAACTGAGAGTTTGAGTCTAGAACAGCATTTAGAGTGATAACAGAGTTTGAGTCTAGAACAGCATTTAGAGTGATAACTGAGAGTGAGTCTACTCTAGAACAGCATTTAGAGTGATAACTGAGAGTGAGTCTAGAACAGCATTTAGAGTGATAACAGAGTTTGAGTCTAGAACAGCATTTAGAGTGATAACTGAGAGTGAGTCTACTCTAGAACAGCATTTAGAGTGATAACTGAGAGTGAGTCTAGAATAGCATTTAGAGTGATAACTGAGAGTGAGTCTACTCTAGAACAGCATTTAGAGTGATAACTGAGAGTTTGAGTCTAGAACAGCATTTAGAGTGATAACAGAGTTTGAGTCTAGAACAGCATTTAGAGTGATAACTGAGAGTGAGTCTACTCTAGAACAGCATTTAGAGTGATAACTGAGAGTGAGTCTAGAACAGCATTTAGAGTGATAACAGAGTTTGAGTCTAGAACAGCATTTAGAGTGATAACTGAGAGTGAGTCTACTCTAGAACAGCATTTAGAGTGATAACTGAGAGTTTGAGTCTAGAACAGCATTTAGAGTGATAACTGAGAGTGAGTCTACTCTAGAACAGCATTTAGAGTGATAACTGAGAGTTTGAGTCTAGAACAGCATTTAGAGTGATAACAGAGTTTGAGTCTAGAACAGCATTTAGAGTGATAACTGAGAGTGAGTCTACTCTAGAACAGCATTTAGAGTGATAACTGAGAGTGAGTCTAGAACAGCATTTAGAGTGATAACAGAGTTTGAGTCTAGAACAGCATTTAGAGTGATAACTGAGAGTGAGTCTACTCTAGAACAGCATTTAGAGTGATAACTGAGAGTTTGAGTCTAGAACAGCATTTAGAGTGATAACTGAGAGTGAGTCTACTCTAGAACAGCATTTAGAGTGATAACTGAGAGTGAGTCTAGAACAGCATTTAGCGTGATAACTGAGAGTTTGAGTCTAGAACAGCATTTAGAGTGATAACTGAGAGTGAGTCTAGAACAGCATTTAGAGTGATAACAGAGTTTGAGTCTAGAACAGCATTTAGAGTGATAACTGAGAGTGAGTCTACTCTAGAACAGCATTTAGAGTGATAACTGAGAGTTTGAGTCTAGAACAGCATTTAGAGTGATAACTGAGAGTGAGTCTACTCTAGAACAGCATTTAGAGTGATAACTGAGAGTGAGCCAAATGAATTGCAATGAAGTGGTACTTCAACAAACCCCAGAAATAAACATTGAAGCAGGTGTGGATGTACGGGCCTCGTTGTCTTACCAGTGACCCTCTGGTTCCTTTTTGACCTATATGTCCCTGCTTGCCTTTCTGACCCTGAGAGAGAGAGACAGAGACATACAGAGAGAGAGACATACAGAGAGAGAGACAGAGACATACAGAGAGAGAGACATACAGAGAGAGAGAGAGGGAGAGAGAGAGACAGACAGACAGAGAGAGAGAGAGAGAGAGAGAGAGAGAGAGAGAGGGAGAGAAACACACAGTCTTAAAGGTGCAGTAAGTAAGATTATTACTGTACCAGCATATATCTGCAGAGATTTGATAGGGTTGTTGATCAGTACCAAAAAAAGCAAAGTATTATTTCGCTTGGTGATTTATGACCTCTTCACTAGATGTTTCTGTTTGATCTCTGCACTAATTAGCTAGCTCACTTGAATATTGATGTTCCTTACAGACCACCAAGCTGTGCCAGAGACCTGTTGATGTTCCTTGGTCGCCAATAGAGGTGAGTAAAAGTCAGATGACTTAAGTGGCTTTTAAACATGAAGTCTGGATCATGTCAGGCTAGCAAGAGCAGGATATTTTCCGGTTTTACCTTTTTAAACATGAGGGGTCTTTGTTTAGAAACGACTGGATATGAGCCGTTTTTTCTGCCAGTGGGCGGGGGGGGGGGGGGTTGTGCGGTAGCATGTATCGATAACAAGAAATGTGATAGGAAACAGCTTTAGCGAATCTGTAACCAAACTCCATTCAAAAACATGCCGTTTTAACAGAGGGTGTTAAGGTACAGTCTGTAAAGGCTTCATTAAACTGTGGTGACAGTGTTAAGGTACAGCCTGTAAAGTAAACTGTGGTGACAGTGTTAAGGTACAGTCTGTAAAGGCTTCGCTTAGCAGATCTAAAGCCCACATGCCCAAATGCTTCTGTTTTGACATCCTTACTTGATCTCCTTTGGCCCCTTTAGGTCCTTGTTGCCCGCGAGCTCCAGGGTGTCCCTGAAATGTTAAGAAGATGCAATCCCATCATCAGGCGATAGACATCAGTTGAGGGTACAGCTGTCATGTCAATAAATCAATACGCCAACAGCTGATGAGTTATTGTTAAGCGATGACATCAGCCGAGAGAGAGTGCCTTCTGACCAGAGAACGAGAAGGTCTGGGACCAGGCCAGGTGCAACTCGTTAATGAAAGTTCAACACATTGGAGAAGCCGACGTGTGACATTAATGACAGCCAGTGTTGAGCAGGATTGCTGATGTAGGTCGTGTAAGTTCAGGACAGTAAGAAGAAGTCTCAGTCTTCATACTCACAGGTAGTCCAGGAGCCCCAGATTTGCCTCTCAGTCCGTCCACACCAACTTGACCCTGAAACAGAGTCAGAGTATTCACCTTATGTAGCCCCGCCCACTTGACCCATTGTGTCACTACTTCCTGTTCAACACGCTGGCTATTTTACCTGCTCAAACTAGTCGGACTCACCTGGTCAAACCTAGTTTGACTCACATTATGAGTCAGACTAGGTTTATGAGTCACAGGAAGTGTAAACACAATCAGAACTTCCGATTGTGTTTGCACTTCCTGTTAGTCTCTCAAGCCAGACTGTCTCTTCTACATGAGGGGAATATTAACACATAAACCCAAATAGATCATTCAGATGAGCCAGGCTGAGGGATGCTACTCACTATGTATCCTGGATCTCCTGATTCACCTCTCTCTCCTCTGTCACCAGGAGGTCCCTGATCAAACAGGAGATACGTGAGTCAAAGGCAGCTTATAGCTTGAGAACCATACAAGGAAGAGAACAGTGAGTGAGGAGGTCCTTACTATGTCACCCTGAGGACCAGGAGGACCTTCCACTTTGCCATCATCCCCCTGCTCGCCCTGCCAATGAAGAAGAACAAAACAGTGATGGAGATGTTTTATATCAGACAACGTGAGCCCCTCTAAACATACATAAGTTTCAATCCTAACATCTCACGGACGTTGGAAGGTTTAGATTGTGTATACCGATAAATCTCCTTTTGTATATTTCTGCCTTTGTGTAAAATAAAAGCCATGTTGTATTTACAGCATGTTGTCTTTGATGAGGACATTAAAAGCAGGCTTGATGAGTATAAAATGCTTACAGAGTCAGAGACAGGTCAATGCAGACAGTATGCAGCAGGTATCTGAAAAGATCTGAGGCTCTGACTGAAGATAAGACGCAAGGACGAAGATCAAACAGTGTTACACATAAAGTGAGCGAGGAGTACCTTTTCACCTTTTGGTCCTGGAGGCCCCATGGATCCCTGTGGTCCCTGGTGGCCCTGCAAAGATACACATAAACAATAAGGTTGAATGACTAATGAACACTTTATTTTTTTAGATTATTTTAATGAACACTTTATTTTTATAACTTATTTTAATGAACACTTTATTTTTTATAGATTATTTTAATGAACACTTAATTTTTTTAGATTATTTTAATGAACACTTAACATTGAGAAAGCCAAAGGGAGATGACATGCAACAAAGGTCCTGGGTGGGATTACGTGATGCATGCCGAGACAGCTGAGCCACTAGCCTGGTAAAAACCATCCTGATCATGTGACCTCACATTCTGTTTCACTCAGTCTGGACTCCAAGCCGTCCACAGCTATTTCAGTGGGCGGGAGTACTTGCCTTGACAGACAACTCCTTCAGCCAATCAGTGTTGCCAAATCCAATCCAAATCCACTCAGAAGAATGGCGAAAATGATGTATTTTCCGCTGCATACTTGTTCTTGTTTAATTGTTGTTATTGAGTCTATTTCTGCAATATAACTGCACTTACAGTATGGCTGTGTTTACTCAACTAACATTAGCGGTAGCGCTCGTTGCTCCGGGAGCCGCCATACTGTTTTGAGACCGGCGTCCCTGATTGGCCGGTAACTTTGTCAACTACGAGGCAGGTCCCTGATTGGCCCGTACAAACAAAAACGCAATGTGAGGTCACGTGATCAGGTTGGTTTACCAGAGACCCGTGACGTGACAGACATGTTCAATATCCAATATCTACATGGAGCCAACCTGTCAAAAGCTCTGGCTTTACAGTAACTCACCTCATAACCTGCAAGGCCAACTTCCCCCTGTTGACCCATTCGACCAGGAGCGCCCTAGAGAGAGTAACAGGTTGTAACAGAGTGACACTCTGGAGAGAGTAACAGGTTGTAACAGAGTGACACTCTGGAGAGAGTAACAGGTTGTAACAGAGTGACACTCTGGAGAGAGTAACAGGTTGTAACAGAGTGACACTCTGGAGAGAGTAACAGGTTGTAACAGAGTGACACTCTGGAGAGAGTAACAGGTTGTAACAGAGTGACACTCTGGAGAGAGTAACAGGTTGTAACAGAGTGACACTCTGGAGAGAGTAACATGTTGTAACAGAGTGACACTCTGGAGAGAGTAACAGGTTGTAACAGAGTGACACTCTGGAGAGAGTAACAGGTTGTAACAGAGTGACACTCTGGAGAGAGTAACAGGTTGTAACAGAGTGACACTCTGGAGAGAGTAACAGGTTGTAACAGAGTGACACTCTGGAGAGAGTAACAGGTTGTAACAGAGTGACACTCTGGAGAGAGTAACAGGTTGTAACAGAGTGACACTCTGGAGAGAGTAACAGGTTGTAACAGAGTGACACTCTGGAGAGAGTAACAGGTTGTAACAGAGTGACACTCTGGAGAGAGTAACATGTTGTAACAGAGTGACACTCTGGAGAGAGTAACAGGTTGTAACAGAGTGACACTCTGGAGAGAGTAACAGGTTGTAACAGAGTGACACTCTGGAGAGAGTAACAGGTTGTAACAGAGTGACACTCTGGAGAGAGTAACAGGTTGTAACAGAGTGACACTCTGGAGAGAGTAACAGGTTGTAACAGAGTGACACTCTGGAGAGAGTAACAGGTTGTAACAGAGTGACACTCTGGCGAGAGTAACAGGTTGTAACAGAGTGACACTCTGGAGAGAGTAACAGGTTGTAACAGAGTGACACTCTGGAGAGAGTAACAGGTTGTAACAGAGTGACACTCTGGAGAGAGTAACAGGTTGTAACAGAGTGACACTCTGGAGAGAGTAACAGGTTGTAACAGAGTGACACTCTGGAGAGAGTAACAGGTTGCCTCTTCAGTCACACTAGCAACAATTTTGAACATCAGACTTTCCTAGGAGGCTACGGTATCTAATGCCGGGATCAGACTATGCAATATTTGGTGTCTTTCTCGACGTCACCATGTCAGACTAGGCATGATGTCACCATGTCAGACTAGGCATGAGTCACCATGATGTCACCATGTCAGACTAGGCATGATGTCACCATGTCAGACTAGGCATGATGTCACCATGTCAGACTAGGCATGATGTCACCATGTCAGACTAGGCAGTCATGCTGCCATCAATTTGTGACGTGTCTTGGAGAGGCAGCACTACAAGTCGGAACCTGACCAGGGCTGCCAACTCTCACGCAGAACATCAGGAACGACCCGCATACCACGAGTCCATTGTCTCACCTAGTGACAAACACAACAAACAGGGCTGACAGCACACGGGCAGGCAAGACAGACAGCACTGTGTAGCAGCAGAAAGCAAGACATATAGGCTACAAAATCTATTAATACCCAGTATTTATAGCCTACAATATAATATATTTTGTAGCCTACATTTGTCGCTTTCCAGGGTCCTACAGCATCTCTCCCTCTCCTCTCCTCACACGAGGAACCAGGAGTGAGTGAGTTGCTATGGTTATGGGGGATGCTCTGTGTCTGCCCCCGAAAACAAGCTCAAATCAAAAGGCAGCCCTGGTACGCGTCGTAATAGATGTCAAACTAGGCGAGACAATATCAAAAAGACTGGCATGAGGTGTCCCAAACGCCAAGACGCTGGTCTTTGATGATGTCACACTACAAGACGCTGGTCTTTGATGATGTCACACTACAAGACGCTGGTCTTTGATGATGTCACACTACAAGACGCTGGTCTTTGATGATGTCACACTACAAGACGCTGGTCTTTGATGATGTCACACTACAAGAGGTCGTTCCCGACGTTCATATCCAGGCCGAGGCTGGGAATGTGTCGGCCGTGCTGAAATCATCCTAATATCGGGCTGAATTTGTGTAGTCTGAGCCCAGCATATAGTTTTGTACTTATATATATAAAGTACATATATATATATATTGTACTTGTGATTTCAAACATCATTGATAAATATCTGTAGCATTATTCGTCTATTTTACCACATGTCCAATGGTTCCTCTGGAACCCTTAGGCCCGACGAACCCTGGTGGTCCTGTCTTCCCCACGAGTCCAGTCTCCCCAAGGTGACCCAGGTGACCTTTGGCCCCCTACACATACACAAAAAAGGCTCACAGAACTCTCGATGACAAGACTACTGATGCTACTGAGTGAACATATTAGCAAAAAAACTGGTGACAGAAATGATTTAAGGTTGTTTACCTTTGGTCCTAGTTTTCCTCTTTCTCCTATCTTGCCAGATTTACCCTCTTGACCCTACAGAAAGACAACAAGGCAACAGCTAAAGGTGTGGTTTCAGAGTCAATGATGCGTGTGTGTGTGTGTGTGTGTGTGTGTGTGTGTGTCTGCGCGTGTGTGCGTGTGTGTGTCTGCGCGCGTGCGTGTGTGTGTGTGTGTGTGTGTGTCTGCGCGTGTGTGCGTGTGTGTGTGTGTGTGTGTGTCTGCGCGCGTGCGTGTGTGTCTGTGCGCGTGCGTGTGTGTGTCTGCGCGCGTGCGTGTGTGTGTGTGTGTGTGTGTGTGTCTGCGCGCGTGCGTGTGTGTGTGTGTGTCTGTGCGCGTGCGTGTGTGTGTGTCTTCGCACGTGCGTGTGTGTATGAATGTTAACAACAAGATAGGTCACTTACTCTGACGCCAGTGAGTCCATGATTTCCAAGTGGGCCTTCTTTTCCCTTTAGTCCAGTTTCACCCTTGTCCCCTTTGTCGCCCTCCTGACCCAGGTCACCTTTTTCACCCTAGATAGACACAACAAAATACCACTACATTTAGACTTCTTTTAAAGCCTTAATGTGTAGAAAGCTGTTGAGCAGTAGCAACAGCGGCCTCTGCTGCCACAAGTGATAATTACAGTATACTAATAAATGCTACACCTCTGTGTTTGTACGTTCAGATATATCCAGTTTCTCTAACCCAGTGGTGCCCAATTTGGGACTCTTCTATCTACGATTAACGTTAATTTTGTGCAGCTGGTATTCTCTCTCCCCGACTCTATCACACGGGTGTGAGGCATTGCTATTTGAGGATTGATTGCTCCTGATTGGTTGGCTGAATCACCTGGTTGGGGGGTGAGCTCTGATATTTGATCCCTCCCCAGTCACTGGCTTTACACCAGCTCAGCAAGATGGACAGATCATCATCACGGCAGTGGCACACTGACAAAAGAAAGTTTAGGACGGAGTGGCAAGACGAGTATTTTTTTACCAAAGTAAATTCAACAGCGGTTTGTCTCATTTGCAGACAGAGAGTGGCTGTTTTGAAAGAGTACAATATACGTTGCCACTACGAAACTGACTTTCAAAGTACCTTGAGGATTTTTCAAGTTGTGAATTAAGTCAAATTTCTCTCTTGATTACAAAGGTGGAAAATACAACTGTTTTTAACTGGGTGTTTACTTATTAAATGTTTAAGCTCCCCACAAATGCAGATGTTTTTTTAAATATATATAACCAATTGCAAATTATTACAATTACCAAACAGATAAAAAGTAGATTATTATATTGAAATGTTATTTTAGATTTAGAATGTTAATTTTCTATAAAACACAATACATTTTAATGTAATTCCACAACGTTTATTTTTGGCACTCGGCCCTCCACCCAGATTGAGTTTTGGCCCTTCATGGGAAATAATTTGGGCACCCCTGCTCTAACCTCTCTGCACTGTTTAGAACTGATTGACTTGGGTAGATCCAAATATACCTACATGTTGTTGTTGATTTGTTTTATCCCATTTTCTCCCCAATTGTACTTCGCCAATTATTCCCCCTGCTGCTCCACCCTCTGCTGATCTGGGGAGAGCCGAAACTAGCACCATGCTTCCTCCGACACATGAGCAGTAGCCAGACGCTTCTTTTCACTTGACAGCTGGAGCTTCACCGGTAGGACGTAGCACGTGGGAGGATCACGCTATTCCCACCAGTTCCCTTCTCTCTGAACAGGCGCCCCGACCGACCAGAGGAGGCGCTAGTGCAGCGACCAGGACAAATACACTCAAACCCGGACCCCCGTTGTTTTGACTTGTTTTATTGAAGAATAGCGCAGCTAATTAAGCGATGCTAACTCAGAGCGATAAACACATTTCACTCCTATACAGTCTTCACAATAAAAGCGTCCCATTACTTTGTTAGCAGGAAGCTTTGAATATGAAGGAGTTGCAGCAGGAGTGGGGATGAGAGGTGCCATTCTCCCTATTAGAATTCAATGTACCGTCAAACTGATTTAGAAGCTGTTATAATAGTTACCTACATTAACTACAATATTCAGAAAGGGAAGGGTGAGTTTTTACTGACCCCTACAGGTAGTAGTCAGTAGTGTGCGTTGTGAGTAGTTTGTAATCATCCAAGACATGTAGGGGAAACACCTTACCTTGACTCCATCAGGACCAGCTTGACCAGCCTCCCCCTCCAGGCCTGGCTCTCCCTGCACACACACAGACGCACGCACACGCACACGCACACGCACACACACACACACACAGTTTAAAGTCTGACTCACTGGAAGCAGACTGTGGGGATAAGCTCTGCTATTGGCTGTGACCATTTCAGTCGGAGCTCCCTGCATGTTGCTCTCAAATGCCTCCGCAACAACAACAACGCTAACTAGCTAGCTAGCTAGCTAGCTAACTAGCAGCGTACACGCTGAAAATGGCCAGTTTTGACACAGATTTGGATTGTGCAATAAAGCAGTCCTGCTTGGTACTTTGGGTGGATGGTTGTAAAGGATAACAGAGCATTGTTCCTGCTAGCCCAGAGTGAGAGTAAGAGCAGCCAGACTCTCTCCTGCGCGGGACAAGCAGGACGACACCACCGATGACTAATTAAGAGCAGCAGCTTGTAGCTCGTAGCAACGCAAAATATCTGATAGATGAAAGCTGATACATACCCGCTGTCCTATCAGTCCCTGCTCGCCAATGTTCCCAACGAGTCCCATGGCTCCCTGACACACACACACACACACACACACACACACACACACACACACACACACACACACACAGACATGCACACACACACACACACACATCACACACACAGACACACACACACACACACACACAGATCAAGAGAAAGACAGTATATTTTGTTTAACATGACAGCATACATCTTAAATGATGGCCCACATTTATAACAAAGTGCTCATTTAGCCCATTGATACCTGATGCAGCATTTGTGTGTGTATCCCTTTAAGATGCGGTTCGCGGAAATTGAGTGTTCAAGCTGTCACAGAGTGTTCCGGGGCTGATCAAAAGAACTGTGTCCCTGCTGGTGGCTTATAGAGAGATAGTGTTTACACTGTGCCCCCTGCTGGTGGCTTATAGAGAGGTAGTGTTTACACTGTGCCCCCTGCTGGTGGCTTATAGAGAGGTAGTGTTTACACTGTGTCCCTGCTGGTGGCTTATAGAGAGGTAGTGTTTACACTGTGCCCCCTGCTGGTGGCTTATAGAGAGGTAGTGTTTACACTGTGCCCCCTGCTGGTGGCTTATAGAGAGGTAGTGTTTACACTGTGTCCCTGCTGGTGGCTTATAGAGAGGTAGTGTTTACACTGTGTCCCTGCTGGTGGCTTATAGAGAGGTAGTGTTTACACTGTGCCCCCCGAGCATAGAGAGGTAGTGTTTACACTGTGCCCCCTGCTGGTGGCTTATTAGGTAGTGTTTACACTGTGTCCCTGCTGGTGGCTTATAGAGAGGTAGTGTTTACACTGTGCCCCTGCTGGTGGCTTATAGAGAGGTAGTGTTTACACTGTGTCCCTGCTGGTGGCTTATAGATAGGTAGTGTTTACACTGTGTCCCTGCTGGTGGCTTATAGAGAGGTAGTGTTTACACTGTGTCCCTGCTGGTGGCTTATAGAGAGGTTGTGTTTACACTGTGCCCCTGCTGGTGGCTTATAGAGAGGTAGTGTTTACACTGTGCCCCTGCTGGTGGCTTATAGAGAGGTAGTGTTTACACTGTGTCCCTGCTGGTGGCTTATAGAGAGGTAGTGTTTACACTGTGCCCCCTGCTGGTGGCTTATAGAGAGGTAGTGTTTACACTGTGCCCCCTGCTGGTGGCTTATAGAGAGGTAGTGTTTACACTGTGCCCCTGCTGGTGGCTTATAGAGAGGTAGTGTTTACACTGTGCCCCCTGCTGGTGGCTTATAGAGAGGTAGTGTTTACACTGTGCCCCTGCTGGTGGCTTATAGAGAGGTAGTGTTTACACTGTGTCCCTGCTGGTGGCTTATAGAGAGGTAGTGTTTACACTGTGCCCCCTGCTGGTGGCTTATAGAGAGGTAGTGTTTACACTGTGTCCCTGCTGGTGGCTTATAGAGAGGTAGTGTTTACACTGTGCCCCTGCTGGTGGCGTATAGAGAGGTAGTGTTTACACTGTGTCCCTGCTGGTGGCTTATAGAGAGGTAGTGTTTACACTGTGCCCCTGCTGGTGGCTTATAGAGAGGTAGTGTTTACACTGTGTCCCTGCTGGTGGCTTATAGAGAGGTAGTGTTTACACTGTGCCCCTGCTGGTGGCTTATAGAGAGGTAGTGTTTACACTGTGTCCCTGCTGGTGGCTTATAGAGAGGTAGTGTTTACACTGTGCCCCCCGAGCATAGAGAGGTAGTGTTTACACTGTGTCCCTGCTGGTGGCTTATAGAGAGGTAGTGTTTACACTGTGCCCCTGCTGGTGGCTTATAGAGAGGTAGTGTTTACACTGTGCCCCTGCTGGTGGCTTATAGAGAGGTAGTGTTTACACTGTGTCCCTGCTGGTGGCTTATAGTGAGGTAGTGTTTACACTGTGCCCCCCGAGCTCATTCACACAACATTCAGTCAACAATGAAACTACACACAAACGACACACACTACTGAGGGGCCACCACCTCTATCACAGCCTGCTCATCTGTGTGTGTGCATCCAAGTGTGTGTGTGTGTGTGTGTGTGTGTGTGTGCAGTGCACATGCATATATAATGCATGCATACTAAACCTTGATGTGAATTGCTATCCTAGGCTATTGCAAAATATATATAAATATTGCTATATAATGAAAAACGTTGTTGCCACTATGTGTCACCTTCTCCCCTGGCTCGCCGTGCAGGCCTGGTTCGCCCACGTTGCCCGGAGGACCCTGAGACATGAGCAGGAAAGAGAAGGAGAGAGGAGAGGGTTCAATGACTTGGTCCATTGAAGGCTAAGGACTCTTTGGCTTCAGATACAATGCATCATGGGTGATTTCCAGGGAAAGAAGGGAGAGGTGAGAGAGAGAGAGGGAGAGAGAGAGAGAGAGAGAGAGAGAGGGAGAGAGAGACAGAGAGAGAGAGAGAGAGAGGGGGAGAGAGACAGAGAGAGAGACAGAGAGAGAGGACTGGTAATGTAGGTTAATTAGTTTAATAGGACAGATTACTTGAATCAGAGAGCATTAATGATTCATTGGAGTAAGGTGAACAGATGTCTCCCTGGCACAGTGCCAACAAGCTAGGCACATATTTAACCATTTAGAGAGAGAGAGAGAGAGAGAGAGAGAGTGTGTGTGTGTGTGTGTGTGTGTGTGTGTGTGTGTGTGTGTGTGTGTGTGTGTGTGTGTGTGTGTGTGCGTGCGCGTGCGCGTGCGTGCGTGTGTGTGCGTGCGTGCATGCGTGTGTGTACTTATGTATGTGATTATGGGTGTGTCCATTGACTCTGCAAGTGTGTGTTTGCTCCCTCTCTCACCTTCAAACCAATGTCTCCAAGCAGTCCCACAGTCCCTGGTGGCCCAGATGGTCCCTACGGACGACAACACAGACACTGAGATGACAGTCAGACAAAAAAGAAACCAGTGCAATTTCATACTAATGACCATCAGAGCCCATTTACCACTATGCAATTATGAAACAAAGAAAAAAGGGAGGCTCTGGCTGATGTGGATTGCGAATCCAGTTTCTCTGTCTCGATGTGTTTGAATCCAGTTTCTCTGTCTCGATGTATTTGAATCCAGTTTCTCTGTCTCGATGTATTTGAATCCAGTTTCTCTGTCTCGATGTATTTGAATCCAGTTTCTCTGTCTCCATGTAATTGAATCCAGTTTCTCTGTCTCGATGTATTTTGAATCCAGTTTCTCTGTCTCGATGTATTTTGATTTGAATCCAGTTTCTCTGTCTCGATGTATTTGAATCCAGTTTCTCTGTCTCGATGTATTTGAATCCAGTTTCTCTGTCTCGATGTGTTTGAATCCAGTTTCTCTGTCTCGATGTGTTTGAATCCAGTTTCTCTGTCTCGGATGTGTTTGAATCCAGTTTCTCTGTCTCGATGTATTTGAATCCAGTTTCTCTGTCTTGGTGTATTTGAATCCAGTTTCTCTGTCTCGATGTATTTTGAATCCAGTTTCTCTGTCTCGATGTATTTGAATCCAGTTTCTCTGTCTCGATGTGTTTGAATCCAGTTTCTCTGTCTCGATGTATTTGAATCCAGTTTATCTGTCTCGATGTATTTGAATCCAGTTTATCTGTCTCGATGTGTTTGAATCCAGTTTCTCTGTCTCGATGTGTTTGAATCCTGTTTCTCTGTCTCGATGTATTTGAATCCAGTTTCTCTGTCTTGGTGTATTTGAATCCAGTTTCTCTGTCTCGATGTATTTTGAATCCAGTTTATCTGTCTCGATGTGCTTGAATCCAGTTTCTCTGTCTCGATGTGTTTGAATCCAGTTTCTCTGTCTCGATGTGTTTGAATCCAGTTTTTCTGTCTCGATGTGTTTGAATCAAGTTTCTCTGTCTCGTGCATTTGAATGACAGTTGCTCCTTGGTTGATTCTTCTCACCCAATCTAAACAATAGTTAGGTTGTACTTGAGGACACCTGTGTGATCTCTTTCACTGTGAGTCCACACAAGTTACACACAAGCAGAGCTTGGAAACAGTTTAGTCTACTGCAGAGGTTTTCAAAGTCGGGGGCGGGCCTCCCCAGGGGGGCTCCAAGCAGTTTCAGGGGAGCCTCAAGCTGTGTCTGGGGGGAGGCCAACAGTCTCAGACTTTGAAAACCCCTGGTCTACTGTATCAAGACAGTTGCACAGTCTGGGAAATAGAGACGGATGAGGAGGAAGGCAAAGAGATCATCATGGACAACTAAATCAGAGATGTATCGTCCAACATTTTCATATCGGTGGGTCCATAGCTTTAGAAGGGTTTCACACTATGCAGAGATTCCCCTCTAACGGCCACATCTCTTTTCCCAGGGATTTCACTGATGCAGCACTTCTCCAAGTGAGCGGTGTCTCTCATGCGTCCAGTCACCCAGTTAGCCAGCTAGCCTGCTGCTTGCTGTATGAGCTGTGTCTCAGCTAGCCAGCTAGCCTGCTGCTTGCTGTATGCTTGCCTGCCACTCCAGAACAGATGTGTGAAGGAGGAGACAATTCCCTGGCTGCCACGCAGGAAACATCGAAGACAAGCTAATATGTTTTTAATAGACGGTAATATATGTCTTATAAACTAGCTGCTGGCTGTGCTGACAGGGCTGTCCACAGACAATCAGGCCCAAAGAGCTTCTAATAAATCTAGTAAGGTTGGTTAGAAGACGGGAGAGGAAAAAGTTGACGATGGATTGATGGTAAGTTGGAGGCAGAAGATTGTGAAAGTTTGGGCCGTGATTGAGAGAGCAGGATGAGAGAGGAAGGTAAGAGATAAGAGACACAGGGGGAAGTATTCACCTTATTATTTGCCCATATAAGGACGCTTCTGCATGACGTCATTTTGTAATCGTCTTTCCATTTTAGACACGGAAGTAGATGACGCCTACCGTAGTCATTTTCAGACTTGCCAAAAAGTTGTTTTCAACCAAAAAAACAAACTGTTGTAAAGTTTTAATCTTTTTTCGCCTATTTAGAAATATTTAACGAGCAGTGAGGACTGAGAGCGCTGGCTGTGTGACGGGTCGGACTAGCTAGTATCTGTCAACCCCTACTGTAGGCTACTGTAGGCTACTGTAGGCTACTGGAGGCTACTGTAGGCTACTGGAGGCTACTGGCAGTGAGAAAACACTGTCGACGTGCTTTTGTAACTAACGATAAATGCCGACCGGGTACAGCTATCGGCTCCTCGCAGCAGTAACGCTATGAACATGTCACTGAAGTTGGCCGCAGTGTAGCAAACTTCATTCATACTGACGTTTTGTTTTGAAATTGGCCGCCAACTAGCGCTGAAACGGAAGAACAAATACAATTGTGTCTAACACGGAAGAGAGAAAAAGTGGGCGTGGTGAATAAGGTGAATAAAGATGCTGAGAAGATGGACAAACAAGAGAAAGAGACTTTGAACTTTGATGTTCTTTAAAGTCCCTGGAAACCAAAAATAAATGTTTTGAGTTTGTCACACCACAGAAAAATGTGTTGTTAACCACGCAGCAAAATTTGTACAATTAAATATTTCGCCCAAGTAAAATTACGTTTCAAAATCATGAAAAAAAGCTGTATTTTCTGCTCTGAAACTGTGGGGGCGTGTCTGCTGAAGTGCTCACCAGTGCTCCGCCTCCTCCCCTCCCCCCTCCAGTGCTGCGTATCTTGATACATTCTGATGCATGTTTTGAAATGCCAGGGTAGAGGCACTTGAGTCTTTATAGTGTTAGGGGAGGGGCCATACTAAGTCTTTATAGTGTTAGGGGAGGGGCCATACTAAGTCTTTATAGTGTTAGGGGAGGGGCCATACTAAGTCTCTCCATTGTCATATAGTCCGGAATTTACGGTAAATCCAAAATTCAGTGCTAGATGATGCTAAGACTTTTCACATCTTTTCAGCAACTCATTTCTAACATGTCGAAGGTGTTAAGAAACACATCTCTGAATTTGGCTTCCAGGGACTTTAATGAAACATCTACTTTAATAGACAGTTAAAAATATATGATATATATAAACAGAAACATGGCAGCACAGTCCCTACCCAGTCAACACACACATACCAACACACCAGCACAACAACAGCAATAACAAGACATCATACACAGATAGCAGAAAGAAGATGGGGGTCTTACCGGTTCACCAGCTATTCCCTTGTCCCCTGGAGGTCCTGAGGGCCCTTGGACACCCTGGAGATAGAGGGGAGGGATCAATTAGTTTAGAATAGACATACAGTACACGCTAGGGATGGGGCCGATCCGATCCAATATCGGTATCGGGTGCCGATACTGGCATAATTCACGGATCGGAATCCAAAAATAAATAAATATATACATATATATATATATATATTTATTTATTTACCCGATACCGATATTGGATCGGAATATATATATATATTTTGCAATTCCAGCGCGGGCCGCACAGGCCGTAATTTGCCCATGTATAATAGTATCCTTCTTTGCCTTGTATATTTTCTTAATTTTGTCTGCTTTTTGCAAGGTATATTTCAAAAAAAGATCTTTAATTGGCCAAATCTTTGCCTATGCTGTATATTCAAGAAAAATATCGGTATCGGAATAATATCGGTATCGGCAGATATCCAAATTCAGGTATCGGAACCGGATCGGAAGTGAAAAAGTGTGGATCGGTGCATCCCTAGTACACGCACACACACATCATACATGCACAAAACGTATTCATTGCTGTTTTAAAGCGTTCACTGGAACACCAAGCAGCAGCAGCAGCAGCAGCAGCAGCAGCAGCAGCAGAACGTCTTGTGGTCTGGTCTGTTTACAGTTGGCAACATTAAAATAACAACATATTTTTGCTTGCACCATCTTCAGCCATTTGCAGTATGGATGCACAGGTCTGGCATTACATTGAATACTATATGCATAGAGGACTAGAACACAGAGATATGAGGCTTGACTTTTGGGACCATCAGTTATACTTTAAGTCTTGTTGTCTCATGGGTGTAAGTATGTGGTTTCTCCCTGCATATCAGCTGGTGTGTGTGTGTGTGTGTGTGTGCGTGTGTGTGCGTGTGTGTGTGTGTGCGTGTGTGTGTGTGCGTGTGTGCGTGTGCGTGTGCGTGTGTGTACTCACAGGAAAACCTTTAGACCCAGCTTCCCCCGGCTCTCCAATCTTTCCCTGGAGTGACAGAAAAAGGTTAATTTGGAAGCTTCCTTCACAGTAATGCGTTGCTTGAGACGGGGGTCTTAGTCTTTGGAGGCATCATCATGCAGTGCCTCTAAATCAGTCCTCTCCAGAGGAACATAAGCAGCAAGAATATATGAGAGACGAGTGGAAAACTACAAAAGCGCAGCAGTGATTTACCTGTGGTCCAGGGAAACCTATTTTTCCTGGAGGACCGTCGGGACCCTGCGGAGCGAGAGAGGGATGTGAGAAAGTGATGTATATTCCCTGCCTTGACTGATGGCTGCAGGGGAGCTGAAGCATGCCATTTGTTTGGAGAAGCAACACGCGTTTCTTCTAAGTGTCTATTTGTGCGTTTTGGATCAACGGTGTTTAAGGCACTAGAATCTTTATGATTTATCCATGCCCCTCACGGATGGGCTTTGTTTGGGAAAATGAAATATTCAAAGCTATTTTTTTTATTCCAGTCCAATCATTCCTCTTGTGTCTCTGCACAGTCTCATGTACTTGAATGTTTCCAGCATTATATAGAAACAGGGAAATTCCTAATTTGATACATAATCAATGCAATGCTTTTCCTATGGCATTTCTGGTCACTGTGTCCATTCAGCTATATTGGATGAATACAGATCTGCCTTATACACTCGTAAGCCACGGCCTTTACACCTTACTGGGTTTAACACAGGTGATGAAGTGACCCTTGACCCCCTGGTACTTCTTACCGTCTTGCCCTCTAACCCCAGCTCTCCTGCTGGACCGTCAGGCCCTCTTGCTCCCTGAAACACAAGACAAGTGTCACTTCACCAACAGAGGTCACTGTAACACAAGACAAGTGTCACTTCACCAACAGAGGTCACTGTAACACAAGACAAGTGTCACTTCACCAACAGAGGTCAGAGGTCAGAGGTCACTGTAACACAGCCAGAAAGACACAACATAAACAGAGTCGTGTAACTGAGTGTCACCATTAATAGCTCCAGAAGGTACATTATGTAACACTATGTACACAGTCAATGAGCGGTAAATACATATTTGTGTGTGTACATGTGTGTGTGTGTGTGTGTATGTGCATGTGTTGGTGTATGTGTGTGTGTGCATGTGCATGTGCATAATGGTGTGTGTGTGTGTGTGTGTGTGTGTGTGTGCATGTTGGTGTTGGTGTGTGTGTGTGTGTGTGTGTGTGTGTGTGTGTGTGTGTGTGTGTGTGTGTGTGTGTGTGTGTGTGTGTGTGTGTGAGTCTGATTGAGCGAAATACTACATCATGTCAGTTTATTTCTATAGCACACAACCATGACTGACCAAAGTCTCCCAGTGCTCTGAAACTGCAGGAAACGTGTTTTCAGGCCATTTCAAGGTATTTGGAGCCATAATAATGTGTTCGCCTTCATTATACAAAATATCAAATAGACAGAAACATGTTTAATAAAGAGTCATAATAATAAAGCGAACAATAGAAATAATAACAGAGTTAGGCACAATCAAAATGGGGTCGCAGGTGTCAAGCTCAACTCGAATCAGACGCTAACAAGAAGCGAAAGCTAGCGAGAAGAGATGAGTCTTCAGCAGCGACTTAAGGTAAGCTGTTCCAAAGATTGGGAGCAGCCACCGCAAAGGCTCGGTCACCTCTGTTTTGGAGCCTAGATCTCAGAGCATCCAGGAGCATCTGATTAGTGGACCTCAGATCTCTCAGAACATCCAGGAGCATCTGATTAGTGGACCTCAGATCTCTCAGAACATCCAGGAGCATCTGATTAGTGGACCTCAGAGCTCAGAACATCCAGGAGCATCTGATTAGTGGACCTCAGAGCTCAGAACATCCAGGAGCATCTGATTAGTGGACCTCAGATCTCAGAACATCCAGGAGCATCTGATTAGTGGACCTCAGAGCTCTAGCTGGAGTATGATGCTGCAGGAGATCAGCCAGATAAGAAGGCGGCAGTCCATTTAAAAGAAAAGGCTATTGGCCTCTGTGCAAGGTGTCACACATGGCACTAAATTCATCTACAGTAGGGCTGCAAATAATGATGATTTTCATTGTTGATTAATCTGACGATTATTTTCTCGATTAATCGATTTGTTGTTTGGTCAATAAAATGTCAGAAAATGCTGACAAATGTCGATCAATGTTTCTTTGAAGCCCAAGATGATGTAATCAAATGTCATCATGTAATCAACCCAAAGATATTCGGTTTCAGAGAATTTTGACTTTTTCCCATAAAAAAACCCGCTCATTAATTAATAGTTGACAACTAATTGATTAATTGCTGCAGCTCTAATCTACAGAGGTCACTGGTCTCTCTGAGTTGCACTTTAGCACCAAAATCAGGACAGTCAGACAGACACAGACACAGATAGACAGACAGACAGACACAGACACAGACAGACAGACAGACACACACACACACACAGATACAGAAACATGCTGTTCACACTTAAATGCGCACACACACACACACACACACACACACACACACACACACAGACACACACACACACACACACACACACACACACACACACACACCTGCAGAACAGTCTGGCTGTTTCGGTTACATGGGCTCACCTGTCAAACATGATCAATGTAAAGTGCTTAAAGGCTACTAGGCCAATGAGCAGTGATACTAAATGGGAGTGAGGCAGTGGACCGACCAACAGAGTCCATCTGCTCTGCACCTGCACCTGAAGAAGGTTCCTCCTCTGTGCTCGGGACGGACCAATGATGTGACACTCTGTGGGCCATGTGACACTCTGTGGGCCATGTGACACTCTGTGGGCCATGCTTGGCTAATATATATATATACAGTATATATGTATATATATATATATATATATATATATATTTTTTTTTTTTTACCTTTATTTATACAGGGGGAGTCTCACTGAGAGCAATGCTCTCTTTTTCAGGAGTGCCCTGTTCACATTCACACACACATTCATACCTGGAAGCTGACCAGTACAACCACAGTCTGATCTGTTGGCCACTGATCAGCTCCACTGGAGCGGTTGGGGATAAGGGCCTTGCTCAAGGGCACCTCAGTGGTGGTAATGAGGGAGGGGCAAGCGCTGCCTTTTCACTTTCCCCACCCAGATTTATCCTGCCGGTCCCGGGGATTGAACCGACGACCTTCCGGTCACAAGCTCGCTTCTCTAATCGATTTAATGTGATGTGTGACGGGCCCACTAGCGTACGCAGCAGCTACAACCATACAGACTGTGGTGGTGAGGTCGAGTGTGCGGTATGTGATGGAGTTGGTAGTTCGGCGTGTCGAGATGCCACCAAAATGTTCAAAAGTCTGGCTATACTAAACACCTGTAGAGTCTGAAAATAAATTAATTCATAAAAAAAGTATTGAATGAAGTACGCTATTGGTATCGGTGTAACTATAAGGGTATTGGTACTGGTATTGCCTATTAATATATAGAGCAGGATGAGCAGCACTCATTAAGATTCCTGTGTGGGGTAGCTACTACCTAGCCTAGGTAAACCCAGCCACCACGTGACCTGCTCTCTCAGTTCCCAGTCACTATCATAGTGACTGAGAACAGGTCTGAGAGCAGGTCACGTGGGGGATGGGTTTACCCAGGCTAGCTACTACCCACTGCTTACGTTTACATAGCCTGATTAGCTTAGGCTAGGCTAGGCTAGGCTAAGGCTAGGGCATTCACAACTACTGCATTTTAGTAGACATTGACTACTCCCAAAAAGTAGTCGACTATAGTCGATTAGTCACAGGAGAAATATAATATTGTTTTCACCCAATAAAAATGATCAGTTGTTGTGAAAATAGTCCTCAAAAACAGCCAGTGAAGGGTTAACTAATGTAGGCGGGACCGACCTGGAGGTGTGTGAAATAGCAGAGTCCTGATTGGCTCTGAGAGGCTGTTTACAAATGAGCCTAAACCCCAGCAACTTGTCTGAGCTGGAGATATGACCGTTTGACTGCAATAACAACTTCTGAATACCTTCAATTATGTTTATTTAACATGGCATCATGTAGAAAATGATTGTTGATTGAAATCTATGTTAAATGTATTTATTTATTTATTTATTTATATTCCTAAAACCACAGATGAGCGATTAGTCGACTCTGATGCACAGTGTCGACTAGTGGTTTTGATAGTCGGCTAGTCAACTAGTCTGTGTGTGGTAGAACCACCTGAAGTCTTCTGCCTTGCTACACTCAGGTATGGACTGGCTGGGACTGCGCAGTATAGGTCAAAGGTCATGGAGCAGCAGGCAGATTTAGTGGCAGCGGAAGCTGCTGACATGAGCATGAATTGAAAACACAGCTTGAGACATGCGAGTGTATCCAGGCCAAACACAGCCAGGCCCATCTCCTATGGAGCCCAGACAAAGAAGCTCAATGCTATTTCATCCCACCTGCCAGCTGGCTCCATGGAGAGTCGATGGACCACAGCTATAAAAGACGTCTATTAGAAGGCTTTGAGAAAGGTTGCAGACAGGGTCTGCACACCACAAGAGCATGTCAGGGAGAGACTGAATGACTCTTGTTTATTGCCAGCAGTAGCTAGCTGAAGCATTTTCCATTCGATGCACCAAACAGCTACTCTGGCATCAAAAACATTGTCTCTACTGTCAACTGCATCCGTGCAATCCTGCCATCGTCATAACATCCATCATCATCACCTTGTTTTTTTCTATGATCCAAATTCATTCTCCATGGATCAGCTTTAATTCTGTCGATGAACTGTCGAGAAAATGGAGAAAATCACATCTCCCTGAAGATCTCTCTTCCTACCACCTTATCCACTCCAACTTCACTGATGCTGTCTCCAAAGCAAAAACCTCCTTCTTCATCTCTGAAATCCAGTCCTCTGCATCCAATCCCAGTAAACTGTTCTCCACCTTCTCCACGCTCCTCAACCCTCCCTCCCCTCCCCCTCCCTCCTCCCTCTCTGCTGATGATTTTGTAACCTTCTTTACTAAAAAGGTGGATGACATCAGCTCCTCCTTCCATCCTCCAGGCACCCTCACTAACACTCCCGACTCCAATCCTGCTCCTCGGCCCCCTGTCCCTGGATTTCCTTCCTTCTCTCCCCTCTCTCCTGATGAAGTGCTTAAACTCATCAGCTCGAACCGAGCCACTTACTGCCCCCTCGATCCTATCCCTTCCTCTCTCCTCCAAACCATCTCACCTAACATATCTCCCTTCCTCACTACCTTCATTAACTCCTCTCTGTCCTCTGGTCTTGTTCCGCCTGCTCTAAAGACTGCAAGAGTCAAGCCTCTGCTTAAGAAACCCTCCCTTGACCCTACTGCTATTCACAACTACAGACCTGTCTCTCTTCTCTCATTCCTTTCCAAAACCCTCGAACGAGCAGCGTCCGAACAACTTTCTCTCTATCTCTCCCAAAATGACCTCCTGGACCCTCTGCAGTCCGGTTTCAAGGCCTCTCACTCCACTGAGACAGCTCTTCTTGCTGTCACAGAGGCCCTTCACACTGCTAAGGCCTCATCCCTCTCCTCTGTTCTTGTCCTCCTTGACCTGTCTGCTGCCTTCGATACAGTCAACCACCAAATCCTTCTTTCCACTCTGTCTGACCTCGGCATTTCAGGTTCTGCACTCTCCTGGTTTGCTTCCTACCTCTCGAACCGCTCATACCAGGTCTCATGGAGAGGGTCCCTCTCCAGATCCTGTCCTCTTACCACCGGTGTCCCCCAGGGCTCAGTCCTGGGCCCCTTACTTTTCCTTCTCTATATCAGATCTCTTGCCTATGTGATCTCTTCTCATGGCTTTTCTTATCACTGCTATGCTGATGACACCCAGCTTTTCCTTTCCTTCCCCCCCTCCGACACTCAAATCGAGGCTCGCATCTCTGCATGCCTCAAAGACATTGGCGACTGGATGTCTGCCCACCACCTCAAGCTCAACCTTGGTAAGACAGAGCTACTCTTCCTCCCAGGAAAAGACTGCCCTCTCGCAGATCTCTCCATCTCCATTGACAACACCACTGTACTTCCCTCCCAAACAGCTAAGAACCTTGGGGTGATCCTTGTCAACCAGCTGTCTTGCTCTGCCAACATAGCTGCTACAGCACGCTCCTGTAGGTTCTCTCTCTACAACATCCGCAAAATCCGTCCCTTTCTCACAAGAGAAGCGACTCAACTCCTGGTCCAGTCTCTTGTCTCCTCTCGCCTGGACTACTGCAACGTGCTCCTGGCCGGCCTACCTGCCACCGACATCCGACCGCTTCAGCTCATTCAGAACGCTGCAGCCCGTCTGGTATTCAACCAACCCAAATTCTCTCACGTCACTCCCCTCTTCCAGGAGCTCCACTGGCTTCCCATCTCGGCCCGCATCAAATTCAAGACACTGGTACTGGCCTACAGGGCAGTACACCAGTCAGCTCCCCTGTACCTGCAATCCATGGTCAGGTTCCAAACCTCTCAGCGCTCCCTTCGCTCCTCCACCAGTGCAGGTCGCCTCGCCCCTCCTTCGCTACGGGGGCTCAAAAGTCGCTCATCCCGATCTCGACTCTTCTCGTCCCTGGCACCTCAATGGTGGAACGAGCTTCCACCTTCGGTCAGGACAGCTGAATCACTGCCGATCTTTCGGAAAAGACTAAAGACACACCTTTTCAGGCTCCATCTGGGCCCTTCTTGATCTAACTTCGTTCTCTCTCTTTCCTTATTAAAAAAAAAAAAAAAAAAAACTAACCTAAACTTGTACCACTAACCTAAACTTGTACCACTGTTCCTTCAGAAGTTGTAGTTGTCATAGACTGTGCTCCATAGTTGATTGCTCTATTGCTGACAAAAAAATGTGTTATTGTCGCTTTGGATAAAAGCGTCTGCCAAATGACGTAATGTAATGTAATGTAACTGTGAATTGAAGAATTCATAGACTGCATGTTATTCTTATGGTCTCTCTCAAAAGCTGAAACAGGAGAGAAGTAAGACTTGAATCTGTGACAATGTCATCAATCTGCTGCTGCTCCATAGATAATGAACTGCATGCTCAACCCAACTTGAGCCATTTTAGATGGTATTAGTTTGGCCAGGGTAAGTAACGGTACCTGAGCAGGGGAGGTGTAAGTAACGGTACCTGAGCAGGGGAGGTCTAAAAACGGTACCTGAGCACCTCCATCAATTTGATCTGATCCCAAAAGTCTGGATTTAATATTTAGCCGGGTAAAAGTTCCAAATGAAATTTGCTTTTGTTTTCATTTCCTCCCAAAAAGGACTAGATGGTTTGTTTTCACAGAATCATCTGGGAACTAGTCGCTTGGGAAACAGTTTCAAAGGGCGGGCACTTTCAAAAATACCTGGTAGATGATTGGCTGAACCATCTGTCTATCACGTCTATCAAGGTATCGCTCTCGCTGGCATCACACCAAAGCCCGCCTCTAGCTGCCTGATAGGACGGCGGACGCTGATTGGTGCGGACCACTAGTGGTTCAGATTCAAACCAATAGATTGGAGCGTGACAAGATGGACTTGTCATCGTGATCTCATGATCTCACGTGAATCCAGCTGCCTCACAAGGTTAGAGAGCCGTAAGAGTAATGGGTGCTAACTGGTGTCATCTCTTTTGTTGAACACAATGTAGCACACAGTTCATTTAGTTCACCTAGTGTCCTACTCTTTCTTATGACAAATGTTTTAGGCCACCATAGAGAGGCTTCTACAGTATAATTATTCTTAATAGGAACTTGTAAAATGTATTTATGACTGTACTCAATCAAGGTTAATGTTTACAGTCAAGTCTTGTTTTTTCTGGCTCTAACACGGAAAAATGGCGACCATCATTTCACAGCCTGTTTCCCTAAATCCATGACAGTACATCTGTCTGCAAAATGGCCTCCAGAACAGCTGCTGCTTGTCACTATAATCAACAACAGCCAGGTCAGATTTTCCATGAGAACTGTCATGTAGCTGGACCAACGTACGGCTGGTCCTGGACCAACGTACGGCTGGTGCTGTCATGTAGCTGGACCAACGTACGGCTGGTCCAGCTACATGAGAACTGTCATGTAGCTGGTCCTCGCTGTAACTAGTCATTGTTCCTTTTTGATGGAGCTGTTTGTTTTATCACTGGAGCTCCTCCAGCCGTTATAATGAGCTGTGACTTGTGAAAAGGATGAAACAGACTCTCTCTCTGTCACTCTGACCCCGAGAATGTGCAAGCAGCCATGTCCAGTAACAACACAACACACATGACGTCACTCATATCACTTCATTCTGTGCCCTGCTAGACTTTCCTCTATGGCTCGATGACAGCAATGCCACATGGTGTACACACATGCATAGACACACACACACACACACACACACACACACACACACACACACACAGTATAGTCATGTCATGTATGTATATGAAGACAGACCATTTGCCCGGTGTATGGACTACTCCACTACTACAGGTAAGTTGCAGGAAAATGCGGTGTGAAACGTAAAGCTTACCCGTCTGCCTTTGGGTCCTCTGGTACCGATCGGCCCGCGAGATCCAGGGGAGCCCTGAGGAAGAAAATAAAAGGGTGATGAATAGGAGAAGAGGAGGGGAAAGGAGAGGGGGAAGGAGAGATAAAACAAAGGTCTAAACTGACGGAGCACAGAGACCCCTGCTCGCTGACCCTGGGGGGGCGGGCTGACCTTGGGAACACACTATGGGGTTTGTTGTCAGATCTGTCACTCACACCAATTAACAGGCCCGCTCTGGAATCTGTTTGTTTTGGTGGCTCGGTGGCCTCCGCACCCCGTCACAGCTGGCCACACTGAGCAGGGAGGGGAAACAGGGACAGAGGCTACTTCTAATTGGTCGGAGGTGTTGGAAACAGAGACAGAGGCTACTTCTAATTGGTCGGAGGTGTTGGGCTTTTGACTGGCAGGAGGGTAATGCAGCTCCAGCGGGAGGCTGCCAGCTCTCATAACGCTCGGAGAGACTTCTGCTGCAGACTGTTAACAGGGCATACCACTGTCCTGTGTTCTGCTGCAGACTGTTAACAGGGCATACCACTGTCCTGTGTTCTGCTGCAGACTGTTAACAGGGCATACCACTGTCCTGTGTTCTGCTGCAGACTGTTAACAGGGCATACCACTGTCCTGTATTCTGCTGCAGACTGTTAACAGGGCATACCACTGTCCTGTGTTCTGCTGCAGACTGTTAACAGGGCATACCACTGTCCTGTGTTCTGCTGCAGACTGTTAACAGGGCATACCACTGTCCTGTGGTCTGCTGCAGACTGTTAACAGGGCATACCACTGTCCTGTGTTCTGCTACAGACTGTTAACAGGGCATACCACTGTCCTGTGGTCTGCTGCAGACTGTTAACAGGGCATACCACTGTCCTGTGTTCTGCTGCAGACTGTTAACAGGGCATACCACTGTCCTGTGTTCTGCTGCAGACTGTTAACAGGGCATACCACTGTCCTGTGTTCTGCTGCAGACTGTTAACAGGGCATACCACTGTCCTGTGTTCTGCTGCAGACTGTTAACAGGGCATACCACTGTCCTGTGTTCTGCTGCAGACTGTTAACAGGGCATACCACTGTCCTGTGTTCTGCTACAGACTGTTAACAGGGCATACCACTGTCCTGTGGTCTGCTGCAGACTGTTAACAGGGCATACCACTGTCCTGTGGTCTGCTGCAGACTGTTAACAGGGCATACCACTGTCCCGTGTTCTGCTACAGACTGTTAACAGGGCATACCACTGTCCTGTGTTCTGCTACAGACTGTTAACAGGGCATACCACTGTCCTGTGTTCTGCTGCAGACTGTTAACAGGGCATACCACTGTCCTGTGTTCTGCTACAGACTGTTAACAGGGCATACCACTGTCCTGTGTTCTGCTGCAGACTGTTAACAGGGCATACCACTGTCCTGTGCTGAAAGTGGGGATTGGCTAGAACAGTGCTTCTCAACGTGGGGTCTGGGGACCACCAGGGGTCCTTGAGGGCGTTCCAGGGGCTCCTCAGCAAATTGATGAATTGTTCAACTTCAACATGATTTAATTCACAAGAAGTTAACACAATTAGATAATGTAGAAGAATGACTGTTTTGATCATAGTTTCACTGTCATGTCTCTAAGTACAATACAGAATACAATACAATACAATACAGACATTCTTAGAACTCTGGACAAAATCAAATCTGAAAATAAAAAATAGTTTCCAGAGACAAAATGCCCCTACTGTATATATCTGATCACCTACTGTATGTTCATAACCTACTGTATATATCTGATCACCTACTGTATGTTCATAACCTACTGTATATATCTGATCACCTACTGTACGTTCATAACCTACTGTATATATCAACTGCTGAACACTGCTGGATGTGATAGACAGGGAGGAGGGACAAACAGAGTCAAAGACTGGTGACTTACTGGTCTTCCAGGAGGTCCTGAAGGCCCGCTCTCACCTGGTGTCCCTGTGTGACCCTATCACACACACACACACACACACACACACACACACACACACACACACACACACACACACACACAAACACACACACACACACACACACACACACACACACACACACACACACACACACACACACACACGATTAATTACACATCTGAAACAACAAAGCATTCGGCTATTGATTAACTCAACTAAACAACAGTAATGGTAAGAAAACATGAGTTATTTGTCTTTCTACAACTCAACAGCCTCTGATGCCTCCAATATGAGTCTGGAATCTGTGGCATGAAGTTACGTCCAAATCAATTTGGTTCCAAAGATAACTTGACATCCAAGAGGTGTTGAATACATCAGCCTGTTCCAAACTGTCTGATGTCCAGATTTAAGGGCTATGTTTGAGGTCAAGATCAACTGGAAAGCTTCCAGTGGCACAAGGCAGGCACGCACGCACGCACGCACACACACACACACACACACACACACACACACACACACACACACGATGTGAATGATTAGATGAGTAAGACGAGATGAAACTTGAATCATCCCCGAGGGGAAACTGGACCACTGCAGCAGCAAAGAAAAATAGAAGATGTAATAGAGGAGCATAGGTTGCTGGTGGTCACATTAGTGAGATGGACACACAGTGAAGCACTGCTGTGTGTGTGTGTGTGTGTGTGTGTGTGTGTGTGTGTGTGTGTGTGTGTGTGTGTGTGTGTGTGTGTGTGTGTGTGTGTGTGTGTGTGTGTGTGTGTCTGCTGTGGGACGGGGAGCTTGAGACACATCTGCAGAAGTGCTCGGAGCGTTGGGGAGGACGTCTCCAGTAACATGAACAGACAGCAGGCAGAGCAGAAAGACCGACACACTGAGGACATGGTGATTTTACAACTGCAAACATACTGCATTTGGCTGCTTCTCCTTCTCCTTCATCTGATGGGAAATTGCAGAAAAAAGTATTTGGCCAGACCATTTGTTAAAGGATAACTATGTAATGGAGGTTATTTTCACTCAGACGTTCCTATTGCAGAGTAGGCAGCTCTGATGCTGTACCTCCACAAAAAAACAAATCATAAACGCCAGTAGTATGAGTGCTCTATTATGAGCTCCACCACTGGTGAAAGTGGGCCGGAACCGTCCGGAACTCGGTTCCGGAAAGAATTTCTGTGCCTGACGTTCCGTGAAAACATGCAGCTGCCTGTCAAATGTGTCAATCAAGATCCGATTGCCACAGAAGCAATCACCATCGCATAAAACACATCTGTGCTGACATGATGTCGTTAGGGCAACATAAACAACAGTAGTCTCTCTCATAAATTGCTTCTAAATTGTTCTAATGCAGTGTTTTAGACCTCTGATTTTAATCTGTGCTGTGTACCTAAGCACGTAGCCTCTGAATGCCAGTGCTGCAGCTGCAGCTCGGCTGTATGTTTGCTTGCCAGACCCTCTCTCTGCAGCGGGAGAGTATCGTCGTCTGGCTGTATCTGTGTGGTTTTGAGAGGAAGTCATTTCTTGCTAAATTCTCCCAAGTAAAATGTTCAATTTTATTCCAACACGGACAGCGGTAGTAAAACAAGCTCCTTGGCCAAGCTTTTGCCCGAGAGATACTAAACAGCGCATGCGCATACTTCTGGAACACAGTGGAGAAATTTGCGTTTGATTTATTGTTCCGGACATTTTGCGACCAAACGCACATACTTTATGAATGTAATTTGCACCGGGCAGCAAGGATGAATAATAAACGAGCCCAACATGTTTGTCATTGTTTTCACTTGTCTTCTGTGTATTGGCGAGCTATGCAACTTGTTGAGTGGGCTTGTTGACGGCTCTTCTTCCTTTGCCGTTCTAAAACGAGGTATGACAAGGAGAACTACTTCAGCACTCTGTGGAACATGTGGAAAAGTGTTTAAGTGTACCCACTTTCCCAGGGACCTACATCCAGCTAGTAGTTTACAACCAGCTGGCAGCTAGTGATAACAATAATTCAGACTCTTCTGAAGCTACAACTGATGACAGTAATGAAGAATGGATGGATGAATACTAATGCACCTCAGTTATGAGTTACCCAGTTTGTGGTAAAAAAAAAGAAGTGAGAAACTATTTAATTGCTCAGTCTGTGGTAAATGTTTTGCCCATAAAGGAGACTTGAAGAGACACATGATAGTTCACACAGGAGAGAAACAATTTAATTGTTCAGTCTGTGGTAAATGTTTTGGTCAAAAAGGAGAGTTGAAATCAATTTGTCTGTTGTTGTTTTATGTGTAATGTTGAAATAAATAATTTACTATACATGTCTGCTGCTCAGCTCTATTATGAGCTCTACATGTCTGCTGCTCAGCTCTATTATGAGCAGCTCTGCTGCTTTTGGATGAGGCCGTCTTTTCCAGAGGGTCTGTTTCTATTTTGCAGCTGAGAGAAATAGAGAGGAAGGGCCAACAGTGCACTTCCTTGTGTGTGTGTGTGTGTGTGTGTGTGTGTGTGTGTGTGTGTGTGTGCGTGCGTGCGTGTGTGTGTGTGTGTATGTGTGTGTGTGTGTGTGTGTGTGTGTGTGTGTGTGTGTGTGTGTGTGTGCGCGTGCGTGCGTGCATGTGTGTGTGTGTGTGTGCTTGGTTAAGTCCTCAGAGAGAGGAGTCCAGCTGGCTGTCAGCCAGCAGGAACATGTAACATGACAGTAGATGGTAGCCATAGTGAATGAAGCCTCTCGGCTCTCTGGTTGACGGGGCACACTAAACACGGGGCACACTAAACACTAAACACTAAACACTAAACACTAAACACTAAAGCCCATAGGAATAAGTCACATTATTATCATTTTTATAAAGATGTTAGTTGAAGAAGGGTCCAGGCCTATCCTGAAAAGGTGAGTTTTTAGTCTCCGTTGGGGAGCTCATTCCACCATTGTGGTGCCAGGAACCAGAAGAGTCGTGATCAGGACAATGCTCAGCTGAAAACAGAGAGGAGCTGAAGAGGGTCGTGAAAACAGCATCGAAAATCATTGGTAAAGATTTGCCAAGCATCTGTGACATCTATAGTGTCCGCTGGCTGAAGATAATTCAGGAGCCCTCCCACCAAGCATCTGTGACATCTATAGTGTCCGCTGGCTGAAGATAATTCAGGAGCCCTCCCACCCAGCCAATGCTCTTTTTGTCCCCCTCCCTTCAGGAAAACGAGTACGCAGCATCAGGACCACTCGTCTGCGTAACAGCTCGTACCCTGAAGCAGTGAGGGCCCTTAACTCCTCCCTTCAGTTCACAACCCCATTTAACTTGACACTTTTTAATACACCACACACTTTCCACTAATGCACCAGTCACATGTGCCTATTCTGCCATTTTTTTGCTCTGTCAATATTGCATACTGTTTTTGCACTTAATAGACATTTTTACTGAGTATTTATTTATTATCTGTTTTTACAGATGTGTAGTTAACTTGTACTTGTATTGCCCTGTGGATGTGTGTTTGTCATTGCGGCTGTTTTGTTTGTCTGTTATGAGCACACGCCAAGACAAATTCCAATCAATTTTAAAATTGATATGGCAATAAACTATTCAATCTTGAACCAATCAAACATTCTCCAACAACTGCCAACATTCTTATTGGCAGTTATTGTAGCATGTTTGATTGGTGTGCGATGGGCTTTAGACCAGGTTCTGTCAGGCCAACTATGACAAGTGGACAGACACATTCTCAGTCTTGGGAAACTCAGAAATAAATAAGAGACAATGAAAGAATGAAGATAAGAGTGTGTGTCAGCGAGCACAAAGCTAAACACTCAAACAAAACGTTGTTATTACTGAAGACAAGCAAAGATGGCTGAATGTATGGATGGGTGGGTGCGAGAGGGCCTTTAACACAACCTCCATTCTGTGTTGAAAGCAGTCAAGCTCACTAGAGATAAACATAGGAAGTCAATACTAAATAACTTGATGCAAGGTTGCATGAAGCTCTCTCTGAGAGCAGCAGGGTAGGATGCATCCTAGTAGTGACACACATACAGTAGTGGGTGACGGCGCGAGGCACATTTTTGGGCCAATCGGGGCACATTCCCCGGCAATTCACATGGACGCGCATTGCTACGACCAGCGTAGTTAAGACCAGATGTAAGCCCTATTGGTGCAACAGGCGTAAATCCACTCTAAAGACTGGTCTTGACTGAAGGTCCTTACACACCGAGCACGTTTTTTTCGTGCGATTAATTCGCACGTCAATAATATTTTCCGAACCTATATCAGTCAATGCAACCGTGCATACCGACGGCGAAGTTTCGCTGAGCGTTATTGCGGTGTTTATTTTTTCGAACCACGTTCGATTTTTCAGAAATTCGCTTCCGACGTGTACACATCTGTGGCTGTGATTGACAGGTGGGTCAAAACTCGCATCGCAATTTCGTGCCGTATATTCGCATCGCTCTTGATGTGAAAGGACCTTAAGACCGACGTTGTCAGGCATGCTGTGAGACTGGTGGATTTACGTGCGGATAGTTGATGGCCAAGACAAACTTGGTAACTGAAGTCTCGAAAACTAGAAACGCTGAAGCACTTGATAGCTGAGTCTGCAAGGTTCGAAGGTTGGGGACTGTTGCAGAGTGTTGTCGCGAGATGAATCTATGGACAACTGCAGAGGACCTGCAGAACCGAACCTTTATAGATCCCGAATATGACATCACCTTGTGTTATGACATCACCAGGGAGACCATCCGAGAGGCATGATTTAGACACTTATGAATCATGACATCATCACCGTCTGCGACATCATCAGTGATCTATGACATCATAGTAGGAATGATGACATCATCATCATCTAACAGTACCCCCCCCTCTACGCCACCCGGCGCCCGATCAGACGCAAGGAAATCCCGAATGAGCACAGCGTCAAGGATGAACCGGTGGGGAACCCAACTGCGCTCCTCGGGGCCGTATCCCTCCCAATCCACCAGATATTGAAACCCGCGACCCCTGACCCCTGCGTCGCCTGTCCAACAGCCGCCGGACCGTGTAGGCAGGGTGGTCGTCGATTAACCGAGGCGGCGGGGGAGCTGCTGCAGGAGGGCACAAGGGACTAGAGTGTACCGGCTTGACCTGGAATACGTGGAAGGTATGGTTGATGCGACGGAGAGAAGCAGGCAGAACCAAGCGGACAGCCGCAGGGTTCACAACCCGCTCAATAGCAAAAGGTCTGATAAAACGGGGTGCAAGCTTCCTGGACTCGACCCTCAAGGGAACGTTCCGAGACGAGAGCCACACCCTCTGACCCGGCGCATAGGCTGGGGCCGGTGTGCGGCGGCGGTTAGCCTGGACTTGCGTCCTGGCAGAGGAACGTAAAAGTGCTGCACGAGCCCTCTTCCACGTGCGACGACAGCGGCGCAAATGTGCCTGCATGGAAGGCACCGCAACCTCCTCCTCCTGGGAGGGAAACAAGGGGGGCTGAAAACCGAAGCAACACTCAAAGGGAGACATGCCGGAAGAGGCGTTGGGGTGCGTGTTGTGGGCGTACTCAACCCACGGCAACTGGGAACTCCAGTGGGAGGGGTCAGCAGCTGTGGTGCAACGCAGCATGGTCTCCAACTCCTGGTTGACCCTCTCGGCTTGACCATTAGTCTGCGGGTGATAACCCGAGGAGAGGCTGACAGTCGTACCAAGAGCCAAACAGAAGGCCTTCCAAACCTGAGAAATGAACTGGGGTCCCCGATCGGACACAATGTCAGACGGAATGCCATGTGCTCGGTACACGTGTAAAACCAAAAGGTCCGCTGTCTCCTTGGAGGACGGGAGCTTAGGGAGTGGGATAAAATGAGCCCACTTAGAGAATCGGTCAATGACGGTCAAGATGACTGTTACGACCAGGCATAGTTAAGACCACTTGGTGCAACCGGCCCCAGGTGTGTTTGTTCAAGTTAGCCTTTGAGGACTGTTTGTGAAGTAAACGACTATGAAAAATATTGATTTGGTGACAGAGAAACAAGATTCCAGTTATGGAAGATAAATGTAGTTAGCCGCAGAGGCGGCTGTGGCTCAGGAGGAGGTAGAGGGGGTCGTCCACTAATCGCTTTGGATAAAAGAGGTCGGTGGTTCGATCCCCGGCTCCTCCAGTCTGCATGTCGAAGTGTCCTTGGGCAAGATACTGAACCCCAAATTGTTCCAGATGGTTGCGCCAGGACGTGGTAGCTTGGATGCATGTAGGTGAATGTAGGCATGTTGTACAGTAAATGCAGTCCATTTACCATAAATACTTTACTGCAAAAGATAGAAGCACTAACAGCTCATTCTGTCACATAGTCAAACACTGATTAGGGGCAAGACGACACTTTCTCGACTCTAGGGGCCATAATTAGTACGAGGTTTACTACTGTAAGTACAACCATATGCAAATCAAGGATGTTGCCATTTTCCAATTAGAACACCTGAGGCATTACAGCTCAGGTAATGTACTGAGTGTGCATGTGTGGCTCGCCTTTTGCACAGGTGAGAGAGCAGACTGTGACTCTGAGCAGCTGAGCCAGAGGAGGTGAAGAGCTCACACAAGCTTCTTCAATGCAGATGTTGTGAGAGGAGATGAAGAGCTCACACAGACACGGCTTTCTCTGCCGTAATGCAAACGCTTAGTAAACATGGCCCCAAGTCATCTTCAGAGCTTTTCCCTTCTGCATATTCTGCTGCTATTGACTTAATGTCAGTTTCCACTATATTCCCATGGGAATAACCTGCACAGTAAGAAGACCACTTCTTAGGCTCTCCTTCATGAGAAACCACAGGGGGCGCCAGACCTCATCTGACCTTTCTTTCTGTTTGAGGGGAGGGTGGGGGGGGGCACTGCATTGCACATCTTAGCACTCTCTCTCTCTCTCTCTCTCTCTGTCTCTCCCTCTCTCTCTCTCTCTTTGATTCTTCATCAAGTTGATTTTGTAATTCCTCGTATCTTACCTCTGATCCCTTTTCTCCAGCTGGTCCAGGCAGGCCCATCTCCCCTCGATCACCCTAGGAATACATATACACCACATTACATATACACCACATATACACACATATACACCACATATATACCACATTCAGTCTGTAAAGTCACACTTATAAATGATACATATACACCACATTCAGTCTGTAAATATACACCACATTCAGTCTGTAAAGTCACCCTTATAACATCTCCCCTCAATCACCCTAGGAATACATATACACCACATTACATATACACCACATATACATACATATACACCACATTACATATACACCACATATACACCACATTCAGTCTGTAAATATAGACCACATTCAGTCTGTAAAGTCACCCTTATAACATCTCCCCTCGATCACCCTAGGAATACATATACACCACATTCAGTCTGTAAAGTCACCCTTATAAAGGCAGGGTAAGAATGGTGCTTCTTATTAAATTAAATTGCAAGGAAAGAACAAGCCATTTCACCTTCTCTGCTGCCAGTCCTGTCTCTCCCACAGGTCCGATGAAACCGACCAAACCCTGAAATACAGAGACTCAAGTTTGGATGGATGTATGGATGGATGGATGTATGGATGGATGGTGGATGGATTGAGAGAATGCAATTATTCTATACAGTAAGTGGCCATGCCAGAGTTCCTTACTCTTTCCCCCACTGGTCCAACGTTTCCTGTGATACCGGGTTCTCCCTGCGGGGACGAACGTGGTGTTAGTCAATTGTTTACAACAATCACTTCAAAGTGTATAATGTTTTTTGAGAGCTTGTTATTTGCTCACCTTAACTCCCTCTGGACCGATCTTCCCAGGAAAACCTGTTCTTCCCATTGTTCCCTGAAAAAGGACACAGCATGGAGAAGAGCTTTTCTTATGAGATGAACGTTTGAAGAGAGAGTTGAGAAGTTGGCTGATTGCAGCGGCACAGGTAATAATGGCAAATTGGCAGGCTGTGCAAGTAATCAGGGGCTGTTAATGTTCCTCTTGCAGAGAGAGCAATTTCTAGGGTTAAGACAGGGCCAAGTGCTTTTTAACCAGCAGCGACTCTGGGTCAGAAACATCTATGTCCAACTCATCCAGACTTAATGACTCAACAAGCCCAACGTTTTACTCCAGAATGGTTGGCAGCTTGCGTGAGACAGCACAGACTCGCACTGTATTTCATTCAGAACCACACAGTAAAAGCAGATTTGTGTAGTAATATGAGAATTTATATGACATCGGTGAAATATATAGTTAAACATGTTTCTCCAGGGTTGACCGCAGCCATCTGTTTTTGTGACTTCTTATCACCTGATTTAGATTTATATCGAGGTCTGACCACGTGAAACCATGTCTCCTTGACATAACATGAAGAAAGAAAGAAAGAAAGAAAGGAATAATAGAGCAGTATACACAGGGGAAACTAAGAGAAAGACTAAAAGTATAAACTCTTAAAGAAGTATTTGACTCATTGAAGTTTTCTTAATTATTCAATAAAGTGTTTGAGAAATGATGTCAATGTTTGTATTTCTGTTGTAGTCCATTAACATCATCTAGCCATTTATGTCAGCTATAAATTCATCCAGCTATTAACTGGGTGATGTTATCACCACCTGGTGGCCAAGAGCAGGGACTGCATGCTGTCCTTCACTGTACGAGAGCAAAAATCTTCAGCCTCCAGCTATATGCATAGTATTGACCCCTGACCCCTGTAGTCTGACCTCATTATCGTATCGCATATACGATAATGGCTTCCTTGGCACTTTTTTTAACCCTTTGATACCTGATGCAGCATTTGCGTGTATATCCCTCATTTGTGTGTGTATCCCTTTAAGACTTAAAGTCTTAAGTCTTAAAGGGATACACACACAAATGCTGCATCAGGTATCAATGGGTTAATGTACAAAGCCATCATCGGGCGACTCCTTGGTAAATGGTAAATGGTAAATGGCCTGCATTTATATAGCGCTTTTATCCAAAGCGTTTTACAATCAGTAGGTAGTCTACATTCACCCATTCATACACCGATGGCGGCAGGCTGCCACGCAGGGTGCCTACACACGGGAGCAAGGAGGGTTAAGTGTCTTGCCCAAGGACACAACGACAGCAGTTGGGAGGGAGCGGGGATCGAACCGCCAACCCTTGCGTCATTGGCCGACCCGCTCTACCTCCTGAGCTAAAGGATTGAAATCCTTGGCTATTTCAATCGTATCACAATTTCATGCAACTTGCACTCTCAGAATGTATGACTTTTCACTGTTCCTCACCCTTCCTCACAATTTGGTAAGACTGCTTTGAGTTATTATGCTCCATGGTTCTGGAATCGGTTCCGGAAAGATGCAAACCTGGATCGCTTCAACCCTCTGGGTGCTTTTTTTAAAAGTCTGCTGCAGTCTTTAAAAACTGACGTTTGTAGCTGTTCTACTTGATATTGTATTATACTGTATATATTCATACTATATATATTATTACTATATATATTATACTGTATATATTCATTGTCATTTTATTTTGTGGTTTTGTGTTGTATTGTTGTAACTTCTGTTTGCTGCTCTCTTGGCCAGGGCTCCGTTTCAAAAGAGATGAAAATCTCAATGGAACTCCCCTGGTTAAATAAAGTATGAATAAAATAAAATAAAATAAAATAAAATAAAATAAAATAAAAATTTAATTTAATTTAATTTAAAAAGTATTGTTGGAGTTGGATAATACTAGCGTCTGCCTGATGCAAGCAAAGAAAACTCCATAACAATGACCTACTTGTTTCCTTAGGTCAATTTCAAATGAACTTCCATGCAGTGCAACAAACTCTGCAATCCTTAATCAAAGTTAAGCAATGACCCTCGACAGCATAAATACTGCATACAAGCGATTCAGCTAGTCTTAAAGTGAAACTCAGATATACGTGACTTGGACAAGGCCATGTATTGTTTAACGTAAGTTGAACATGACTTTAGACTCAATTTCACATGATATTATCCCTCTCGCTCTCATGGAGTTACATAAGGTTGCCTGAGCCGCAGGCCGGCAGCTGACAGCGTGCCAGTGTTCCGTTGTTCTAACTACAAGGCTCTTCAGCTGAATATGAATTAGCTTGTCGTACTGCAAAGCATGCGCGTTGAATTAGATTCATGTTACAGTTGTGTTTCCATGGACTGAGAGCCATTCTGCTCTCTCTCTCTCTCTCTCTCTCTCTCTCTCTCTGTCTCTCTCTCCATTTCTGGCAGGGACTCTCCATTTCTGGCACGGAGTGAAACAGGGAGTGAAACAGGGTCTTGACTGCCAGCGGACGACACTGTCTGCACAGTGTTAGCATTGATAGCATATAAAGGGGATGAATGAGAACATAATCAATGCATGCAGAGCGACATGGTTTGATTGTTGTGTAAGAAACACATCCAAACACCCAGGCTTTGTTAAGAGACCAGAGAGGTGACACAGTGAGAAGGTCCACGGCCTGAAGATAAAGAGCTCAGCCTAAACACAAAGCAGCTATCGCTGAGTGATCCCTGTCATCTGCTCTCTCTCTCTCTCTCTCTCTCTCTCTCTCTCTCTCTCTGCTTCCTGTCATGTGCTCTCTCTGCTTCCTGTCCACCAGCCAAGCAAGTCTCACAACTCACCTCCAGTCCTGTCGGCCCCGGTGGTCCGAGAGGGCCTTCATCTCCCTGGAAACACACATGAAATTGATGTCATGAGCATTGATGTATCGATGTCATGTTTTGGCACCAAAGACAGTGTTTGTGCCATATATCACGTTTTGTGCCATAAAGACAGGGTTTGTGCCATACATCACATTTTGTGTCTTGTTGTGCTTTGTGCGTGTTGTAATGTGGGCTGTGTCTGTGAGTCGTACCTCTAACCCGGGAACCCCTCTTGGTCCTGGCAAACCTCTGGCTCCTAGCTTTCCCTGGGTGAGTAGAACAACATGTCACATGACTGGTAACACGTAAGAAGAAACTGTTTATGGGCCCAGATAGTGTTAGGTAGGGTTAGGGTTAACCTCCAGATAGTGCAGCGGTAGATTCCCTGCCTACCAACACGAGGGTCGCAGGTTCGAGCCCCTGTGTTACCTCCAGCTTGGTTGGGTGTCCATACAGGCACAGTGTCTGCGGGTGGGAAGCCGGATTAAGGGTATGTGTCCAGTTAATCTCCTCGCTGTCAAGTGAAAAGAAGTGGCTGGCAACTGCACATGTTTTGGAGGAAGCATGTGCTAGTCTACAACTCTTCCCAGATTGGCAGAGGGGGTAGGTAGAGCAACAACTGGGATACCCTAACAGGGAATTGGCCAAGTACAATTGGGGGGGGAATGGGAGGAGAATATCCCCCGACCCCCAAAATATATTACCGGTATATAGTCATATATACACACACATATATATATATATATATATATATATATATATATATATATATATATAGTGCCATCTCTTTGTCAGCAGAATTATGGAATAACTACTGTTCCGATATTCATGGCAAATGCATGGAAGGGTGCATCATGGGCCATTGAAGAAGCAGATCTGGATCTGACTCAGTAGCAGACTGGACTCTTGGCCTTGGCGAAAGTCTGCGTTCTCAGAGTGCACTTCTAGTTATTATTATTAAAGCAGCTACGAGCAAGATTTTCGATTGTTATTAAACAGTCTAAATTTAATATCGATGCATCACATCTTACCTCTAATAGTAGACGATACCAACGCAGAGTAGTCTCGCTTGAACCCTGAGTGAATCGGCCAGTGTTAGTCTGTCTGTGGCCAGGGCAGATCAGGAAGTGAAATGAAACGGTTTGCAGCAGCCACTTCGGCCATAACCACAAAATAACTTCCAAAAAACCTGTTAGAATATAACGAGAGATGTTCGCGAGAGTATGCATGGCGTTCTCCTTGTTTATGGTATGTTGCTAGGCAGCGCGAACGGGTGAAGGCAGGCAGCTGCGTTTCACTTCCGCGTTTCACTTCCGGGTTTAGCCGGTCCGGCGGTAAGGAGAGAGAGAGAGAGCCCCCTGGTGACACGAGTTTAGACAGACACAGACTTAATAATCATCAAGAGAGCAATCTCCGATTCACACGGCTTTGGTCTCAGCTACTATTATAGGTAAGATGTGATGCATCAATATTGTAATTATACTGTTTAATAACAATCGAAAATCTTGCTCGTAGCTGCTTTAAAAGAGTAGATAAGTTTTGACATGCATGATAGTCATGTTTCTTGCTCACCTTTGGTCCTTCAAGGCCGTTCTCTCCTGGTGGTCCCATGTCACCTGGGAAACCCTGTTTTGATCAATGAAAAAGTGTCCAGACAGAATGTGTATTATAAGACAGCAGTACAGAGTTAATATAATAATATAATTAATATAATATAATATATAATATAATATAATATATATATATATAAGACAGCAGTACAGAGTTAATATAATAATATAATTAATATAATATAATATATATATATATATATAAGACAGCAGTACAGAGTTAATATAATAATATAATTAATATAATATAATATATATATATATAAGACAGCAGTACAGAGTTGTGTATTTGTATCTACTCATTTTTGTTCATGTCTATAGAAAGTGCAGATAGTGACCTCAGGTCCTGGGGGGCCAGGTGCACCATCAGGGCCTCTCTCTCCTAGCCTGCCCTGTAAAAGAGAGACATGGGAGAACATGAGAAATCCTCACCACTCTTGAGCTGAGAATGCAGTTAAACGTCCTCAAACAAGGGTATTTGTATTACACTTGACACGCTTATAGGGTCTTATAAGGCCTTATAAGGTTTTTGCATTTTGGGTTATTAATGTGTTTAGTGTAGTTAGTTGGAGAGTCTACCTGTGGTCCTGGTTTCCCATGTGTGCCTGGTAAACCTGGAACCCCCTGGATGCCCTGTCCAACACATAAACCATATCTTAAGAGGTAAGACAGACATGATTCAGAAGCATAACGCAGAGCCTTGATTTCTTCTCTATGGTAAAAGACATAGGACATGCATGACTCTGCGCAGTATCTCCACTGTCTCACGGGACGACTCTGTTCTCTCAACAACAAGGGTTTGATTTTGCTGACACATGGAGACCAATGGACCGGGGGTTACATAAGAATTTCCATAGGCTGGACAACAGACATCTGGCCAAGACATCATTCAGCAAAGGCACAGCTCTGCAGCCAAGGCTGTCTAACCATGTGTGTGTTGCAGCGGCGGCCATACCTTGTCTCCTTTGAACCCGATCTCGCCCTGCTCTCCGGGAATCCCGACTTCACCCTGACGGAGGTAGGGGGCGACAGAGAGAGAGAGGTGGGGATGAACAGACGCAGGCGGATGGACAAAGCACATTAGGGTCCTGCTGAACTCTCACTTTGTCGTATCACATTCGGCTTTCAAGTCTGCACAGATTAGCGTACAAGCTACCAAAGTGCTGACAGCACAAATGATGGCCAGAACACCAGCCAGCTTCTTCATGTGGTGTCGATCTGTCTTCAGGAAGGGATTGATGCCGATTGCTCCATAACACCCACATGTCTTATAGACTGAGCCAGTGTTCAACAGATGAGCTCCCCAGTGACCACTTAGAAATGCATGGGAGGAGAGATGTACATGTAGATCTACAATACTGTACAACCGCTCTCATTGATAAGATTGATTACAAAAGCCAGTCAAATCTCATGCTTTATACAGCTAGCAAGAACCTTCTGAGGCTCTGCATGGGTTTGGCCGAAGCTTTATACAGCTAGCAAGAACCTTCTGAGGCTTTGCGTCGGTTTGGCCGAAGGTGGGATGTAACCAAAGCATGCTGTATGTTTAAAGGCTGGAGAGAGATGGCTAGGGTACATATCCATCACATGCTGCTGTATGTTTAAAGGCTGGAGAGAGACGGCTAGGGTACATATCTATCACATGCTGCTGTATGTTTAAAGGCTGGAGAGAGATGGCTAGGGTACATATCCATCACATGCTGCTGTATGTTTAAAGGCTGGAGAGAGATGGCTAGGGTACATATCCATCACATGCTGCTGTATGTTTAAAGGCTGGAGAGAGATGGCTAGGGTACATATCCATCACATGCTGCTGTATGTTTAAAGGCTGGAGAGAGATGGCTAGGGTACATATCCATCACATGCTGCTGTATGTTTAAAGGCTGGAGAGAGATGGCTAGGGTACATATCCATCACATGCTGCTGTATGTTTAAAGGCTGGAGAGAGATGGCTAGGGTACATATCCATCACATGCTGCTGTATGTTTAAAGGCTGGAGAGAGATGGCTAGAGTACATATCCATCACATGCTGCTGTATGTTTAAAGGCTGGAGAGAGATGGCTAGGGTACATATCCATCACATGCTGCTGTATGTTTAAAGGCTGGAGAGAGATGGCTAGGGTACATATCCATCACATGCTGCTGTATGTTTAAAGGCTGGAGAGAGATGGCTAGGGTACATATCCATCACATGCTGCTGTATGTTTAAAGGCTGGAGAGAGATGGCTAGGGTACATATCCATCACATGCTGCTGTATGTTTAAAGGCTGGAGAGAGATGGCTAGGGTACATATCCATCACATGCTGCTGTATGTTTAAAGGCTGGAGAGAGATGGCTAGGGTACATATCCATCACATGCTGCTGTATGTTTAAAGGCTGGAGAGAGATGGCTAGGGTACATATCCATCACATGCTGCTGTATGTTTAAAGGCTGGAGAGAGATGGCTAGAGTACATATCCATCACATGCTGCTGTATGTTTAAAGGCTGGAGAGAGATGGCTAGAGTACATATCCATCACATGCTGCTGTATGTTTAAAGGCTGGAGAGAGATGGCTAGGGTACATATCCATCACATGCTGCTGTATGTTTAAAGGCTGGAGAGAGATGGCTAGGGTACATATCCATCACATGCTGCTGTATGTTTAAAGGCTGGAGAGAGATGGCTAGGGTACATATCCATCACATGCTGCTGTATGTTTAAAGGCTGGAGAGAGATGGCTAGAGTACATATCCATCACATGCTGCTGTATGTTTAAAGGCTGGAGAGAGATGGCTAGGGTACATATCCATCACATGCTGCTCAAACACAGGCCAATAACGGGAATATTCAGATCACCTTATCACCTTTCAGTCCTGGTTCTCCTGGGTTGCCGGGCACCCCCTGCAAAAAAAAGAACAACACACAGACACGCGGGTTAGAAAGGGACTCCTCCCACAAAACCAAACCCCGCCTATTGTATGTTCAGCCTTAGTGGTGACACACTGGCCACTGTTGTGTGCACATGTGAAGAAGCCAATCAGCAGCTCATCTGGCTCTCTGACCCCTGTTCACTGGTCCTTCTCCAAAAGTAACTTATAGTTTCTCTACAGGTCACAGACGATGTAAGATCGATAACAGTTGGTGTGTGTGTGTTGGTGTGTGTGTGTGTGTGTGTGTGTGTGTGTGTGTGTGTGTGTGTGATTAGTGATTACCTTCAGTCCATTAGGTCCTGGAAGGCCCATCTCTCCAATAGGTCCCATATCACCCTGGCACCAGAAGAGGAGAGAAATAAAAAAAACAATCTATCAGTGACACCTCTGCACAATTAATCGAGATCAAGATTTTGGCTTCCCACAAAACAAGAAAATCGAAAATCGAGATAAAATCGTGATAAAACGTGTCGCATTCCGTTTAGCAATGTTGCTTTTGTTTGGTCTTGCGTTGTAATTCCAGCGCACCCCTTTCACTCACAGTGGTACGCTCTGCCCCTCCTCCAAAGCCCAAACACGCTGTGGTGCGTGTACTTTCAAGATTCAAGATTCATTTGAATAGATTAATTTGAATAGATTCATTTGAATAGATTCATTTGAATAGATTCATTTGAATAGATTCATTTGAATAGATTCATTTGAATAGATTCATTTGAATAGATTCATTTGAATAGATTCATTTGAATAGATTCATTTGAATAGATTAATTTGAATAGATTAATTTGAATAGCCATAGTGAGTAATCATATTACAAACGAGGAATCTGACTTAGTGCAGTATGCAGCACAGCGATCACATCAAGAGCAGTAGATGGAGCAGACAGAAAACAATATGAAATTATAAATGATAAAGTGCAAAGTAAAAGTCCTTTAAGTGATATATAATGGGGGGGTATGGTGGTGGTGGTGGCGGGTATAGTTGAGTTGTTCAGTTCGAGTCGTGTTTGTCTGCTTAAACCTTCATTTAAACCTTGTCCAAACCTTCCTTGGTAGAAGATGACAGTTCAAAGAAATCCAGCGTCATTTAAATCTTATTTAAATGTATCAGTTCAATAAATGCATGATGTTCCCAAAGTCAAAGAGTAATCGTGTTAAATAATCATGATCTCAATATTGATAAAAAATAATCGTGATTATGATTTTGACCATAATCATGCAGCGTCTCATGCAAATTACAGCAGAACAGAGGGCCTTTTCATTGACTTTCATTAAAAATACGGTGTCCCACACACACACACACACACACACACGCACACGCACACACACACACACACACACACACACACACGATTTTGGCATTCATCAATAGTAAATTGAGAACAATATAATAACTAGTACCCGCCGGGGATGAACGCGCCACAACTCAATTCGGTGCAGAATTGCCATAAATGCTAATAAAGGGCTTAAATTGGGGAAAATTGGAAAAAAGTCCCTGCCTGTGCCGATGCTCAATGCCCATGTGCAGTTTCAGATTGATTGATTGGCCAACCTGCTGGGCAGATAAATGGATGCCAGGCAGACGGACGGACGGACGGACAGAGTTTTCCTCATTAGTGGGATTTCCATGATTAAATGCCAGCACATAATAATGCGTAATAATATTCAACCAAATTCAGCAGAGCAGAAATGGACGAAGCAATCTGAAGTCAAGTCTCTCATCAAATTCTGCTGTGAGTATTTACAGACGCTGTGAGTCTAATGAATAAATGCTTGGGCTAACATATTATGTGCAGTCACTGAGAACAGAACCAGCGCTGAGCTACATGGCTACATAGCAAAAGCTACAGGAGTGCAATGCTCAGGGCAGGGGAGCATTCTGAGAACATGTACATTCCCTCTACAGTTAAGCAGACTGATCCAAGTTAGACTTGATCTGCTTCTGTCTCAGAAGGTGACAGAACCAATGAGAGAGCAAACACCTTCATGAAGTCTCTCTGGAGGAGAGGTGTTCATCTCAGCAGAGAACATGGGCAGAAGAGACCCAGCAGGCTGCTAACAGCTACCTCATCTCTGCTCTCTGCAATGAGCTCCAGGGTGGCCTTGGAGAGGTGTGTTACATATGTCTCTATGTGCATCATGTAGTACTTGTGTAAGAGAGACAGCGCTTACTCAAGTATACACACTGTGAACAAGTCTGTCTTAACAAGTCATTTCATGTGCTGTTAAGCCTTAACATCTGATTTTGTGAAGTGGAGGGGGAAAGTGTATGGGAAGATAACTGTTTCCAATTCAAATAAACATGTTTTTAGAATCAAATCAATGTTGTGTATAAAATGCAAAATGGGCTTAAGTGTCCTGTCCTGCTCTGAATTAATCTGCCTTGTTGCAAGATATTGAAACTTATATATTGAGGAGAGAAATGGCTGAAAAAGTGAAACTGCATTGGAATTGAAGGGGATTATGTCACCCCAGTGGCAGAGTTTTTAATTTGAACCATTTTAACACATTGAGTGCCAGCCATTTTTTCAATCCTGTAGGTAAGTTGTGCCAGGTTTTTTTTTGAGGATTCTGGCTCATTTTACAACAGCCGAGGATTCTTTTCTGTTAAGACTTCGTGAACACCAATCATCTAAAAATAACTAATAGAATGTGTGCTTTCTCTGTCTAAAAGAGTTAGTTTGCAGAGTTAGTAGTTATGTAGATATTAGCCGTTGAGTACAGCATGGTTTTAGCGTATGAGACAGCAAGCTGAGATAATCGCAGTTTTGTGAAATTCAATCAAACAGCAGAACAGTCACCTGCCTGTGATTGTGGGTGCCCTTGGGCGAGTCTGCATACTGTATTGTGTGTGTGTGTGCGTGTGTGTGTGTGTGTGTGTGTGTGTGTGTGTGTTCGCGCGTTGCTCCGCGGCTCTGGGGGGAGGGGATCTCTGTCCGTTCTTTGCCCCCGCGGCGTGTCTGTCTCCCGCTCTGTGTGTGCTCTCTCTCTCTCTCTCTCTCTCTCTCCTCTCTCTCTCTCTCTCTCGGGACTGGGGGGAGGGGGAGAGAGAGGGAGAGAGTGTGTGTGTGTCTCCGGGCTCCTCCCTCCGTCTGTGCTGCGGGGGAAGGATTCTCCGCGGCCGTCTGGACTGTAAAACTGTTTCTTGAGGTTTGAGTAAGCTTTTGCGATTCTGGTCTTATTTATGCGCGGGGGTGCTCGAGTGTGTGTGTGTGCGCGCGCGCGTGTGTGTGTGTGTGTGTGTGTGTGTGTGTGGGATCGAGGGAGTTTTCGCCGAGCTGCTTCCTTGAAAATTACACTGTGGCTTTCTCCAGCGCGCTGGCTGGCTGCTCTGGCTGTGGCTGGCTGTGGCTTTCTCTGTCTTGGGAGAGAACTGTCGCCACTTAGTGGTCGGTAAAATAGATTATACACATTCTCTTCCTCCAATAGTGATATAGAAGACGTAAAAGGGGTTGATTGATGTCCCACCGTCAAAAAAAAAAATGTTTATGTAAGACGAGATAGCTCGTCTATGGCACTTAACCGTTGGATTATGTAAGACGAGATATCTCGGCTATGGCACTCAACGTGTTAAGATGCAAGACTTAATGACTTGTTAAGTCAGCCATTTGTGTGTACTTTGAGGAATGAGTGGGGTCACTTGATGTTTATAGATCCCTCGTCTGTTCAGAATGACGTCCTGTAGAGAGAACAGGCAGTCAGAACAATAGAGAGAGAGAGTGAGAGAGAGACAAAGAAAGAAAGAAAGTGTGGTAGGCCATTTTTCCTCCTCTATTTCTTCCCCTCTTCCTTCGCGTTCCCCCTATCTATTTTCCACATCATGTGTTTTCCCAATGGTAGCTGGTCCTTCACCCATAGCAAGCCAATCGCAGGAATAAAACATGATTCTATGTGCATTATATGTATTTATATTATATTATTATATGTGGATATGTGCAATATGTGCAATTACATTTGAAACAAAATGCTGGTTAATTTGAAAACCTTGATGCCTTCCCGACGTCAAACGAAAATAAAACAACGTTGGTTATGTTGGTCGGCAAATAAAATGACTTTGGTTATGTTTAGGCAAGTAAAACAACTTGCTTAGGTTTAGGCAACTAAAGCAACTTAGTTAGATTTAGGCAACTAAAGCAACTTGGTTAAGGTTAGGGTTAAGGTTAAGGTTAGGGTTACGGTTTGGGTTATGGTTTGGGTTAGGGCCTCGGTCAGGAGTTGAACCTGCACTCTCTCACTTGTAAAACGGGGACGCTAATCCATCGCCAATCCCACCCGCACACCCATAGGTGGCAGCGACATACTTCAACAGTCGTTAAGACTCTATGACGTGTATAATGTTAATATTCACATATCTAGAAAAGTCATATTTATGTTTACGTTTGGTTCCGAAATGTTCATATATTCTACATATCCGTGGATTCCCGAAACGTACAATGCCGACATTCTATTCCGGGGCCTGGGTTGCCCATAGTGGAGGCCTGCAGGCTGCAGAGAGGAGAAGGCCCCTCTGGCTGTTTGTATATTGATAACCTGGATGCTGCCGGGTGAGTATAGAGAGCCCCAGGAACCAGTTGGAAAACATCCATGCTAACACTTCCTGGTTCTTCACGGTTTCTGCCTATGGGATTTTTGAATGGGTTTTTGGCGCGATGCTTCTAATAAGGTCTCTGGGCAACGCAAGCTTAATCAAACACGAACCAGTGCTCAGTAGGATAATCTTCACACATGAGGACCACTTTTATGAGTTTTTAAGCTTTTACGTGCCGTTAAAAGGGCGGCTAGCTAGCAAACGGCTAAATGAGACTACACTGTTGAGTCGACGGGGATATTATACGTCAATAACTTCATCACTTCAAAGGACGAACACGGAAATTCTCTTTCCCTCACCTGGTTCAGCCCGGGGTAATCAGTGCACAGCAGCGCACACATCAACAACACTCCAGGTTGAGTGGTGACGTGACGGGGAAGCCTATGCGACACTGTGTGTAGTTCTGGATTAATTTAGCACGAGCTTTTTACTTCTAGGGCTCGCATTTACGCTTCAAAACTCATGAAAGTGGTCCTCATGTGTGAAGATTATCCCGCTGAACACTGGTTCACGTTTGATTAAGCTTGCGTTGCCCAGAGACCTTATTTGAAGCATCGCGGCAAAAACCCATTCAAAAATCCCATAGACAGAAACAGTGAAGAACCAGGAAGTCCGGGACTTCAGCGTTCCGACTACAAAAATACGTCATCCCTGCGGCTCTCTATACTGTGGGGTCAGATGGACGCAGCAGACACGCAGCCCAGAGCACAGCTGTAATCAGAAGGGCCTCCGTAGCTCCAATTAGAGGCCTACTGCCACCGCTGGTGGCCTAGAATAGAGCAGGAGGAGCAGCGGGGACGGGAGGAGACGGGACACGACAAGAGAAACCAGTGACACGTTCTAATCACACAGCATGATGCGGTTGTTGGGCTGGGCGGGCGTGGAGGGCTGAGTGACATGTAGGTGGCGGTGGTGGCAGCAGGGGGTGGTGTTGCTGTCCAACCACGGTAAATCAGAGAGAGATTTAAGAGGAACACAGGAACCCTGGCTGACAGGTGGATCATTTAGAGATGGTTGTCACGTCCGTCATGTTGTCCGGGCCTCACGGCCAGGGCCAGGGCCAGGGCCAGGGCCGGGGCCAGGGCCGGGGCCGGGGCCGGGGCCGGGGCCAGGGCCGGGGCCAGGGCCGGGGCCAGGGCCAGGGCCAGGGCCAGGGCCAGGGCAGAAACATAACTTTCCCCTCCACTGCTTACATTGCCTGATGGAGTCCAAAATCCACAAGCCACTTTCACAGCTTCACCGGCCAAATGTGTTTAAAGGGGGACTAACCCCCTAGATATGTATTAGAACAGTGATTTGAAAATACCTATGGAAAAAACCAAGAAATGACATATGCTCTTGTCTATACTGGACTCTTTGGCTGTGTTGAAGTCCAGATTTTTTTTCGGAAATCGACGCCATTACAGTTTGCCTATTGCCTCAAAAATAATTTATTTGAGAGGGGCCATATCTGTATAATTATCAACAACTAGCCAACGCTGGTGGCCTGTTTGGAAAGAGCTTTGCTCAAAATGGTTGAAAGTTATATCAATTTGGTAATTCAGTGGCGAACTAGAAATTTAATTATTTTTCTGCATGTAACTCTATGGCAGTGTGTTAAACTACGTTACGAGAGCAAAGTGGCATGGGCTCGTTACAGCAGCACACCGCACAATACGACAAACCCCCCGTTCTGGGGTAACACAATGCGAGATTTCTCTACGTCATTCCCTCGTCCAAGTTGCCATATAGTCCCTTTTTCATTTTAGTTTGGGGGCTTTTCGTGATTCTTGTTAAAAGTTGTGCAAAAGTTTTTTCCTCTCAGCGCAGTGCAGGCTGCCTGCGCCTCCTCCCTCCTGCCAGACCCCGGCTGGCGAAACAGCCTGCTGCATGCATGGGGCGCTTGTAACCTCACGGAGCAACAAACAAACAGACAGAAATAGCTGGTGTGCGATTTAGAGAATACAGTCTGAGATTGGGTACAGGATTGAGGGAATCCCGCATCTGTTTGCGAAGGTGCGACTGGACAGGACGCTTTTCACAGACAGGCACAGTAGTCGGAGCGAGGCGAGTGTCTCTACTCAGGGCACAGCTGCAGATCTTTCCTCCTCCTCCTCCGCGCATTCAGTCTGTCCAAAATCATTACCGATATAATCTCAGTAGGAGGGATGCAGGGAAATATGATAGTAGCCGATGTGTTTAGAGAAGCTTTGTCACGTTGTCACGTCGTAGTATAGCGTTATATTTTACATGTGCGCTAAACTGCGACCATATTTGTTTGCGGAAATATCAGACTGCTCTCTCTACTCTCAGAGCACAGAGAGCTCTGCTCTGCTGCGCGCGCCCGCGGAGCTTGGAGCTAGTGCATGAGGTTTACAGTACGACTCTCTCCCGCATGCCTGGGCTGGAGACAGTGCTTGCAACTCGGACTGATAATATAAACATCATCATTCGAGCTTATCCAGGTAAGATATCAATAAAGTAATGACACATTCAGCGGGAAACTAACTATAATTAAGACATGTGCCAACTTTGACGACGTTTGGTTCAGTATTTTAAGAGCAAACTTCAATAAGAATAGGCTTGGAGTTCTGAGGAGCTGAAAGGGTACAGGGGGGGTAGGGGAGTAATTATCTTGAAATCCCATAGTCTTTGGGAACACTGTGACGTCAGTGTGTTCCTAATCTCCCATTCATTTGAGAAAGAAAAAAAAAGCAGTCTTTGACCCTTAGAGGGCGCTTATGCCAGATATGCTGCTGAAAAATGATACAAATGGTAAAATGGCAACAGTTTGGTGTCAAATGTGGAAATTCTGACCAGAATTCTTCACACATCACCCCCAAAGTCATATATATTGGTTAAAAGCTGAAAAAAAGTGTTTTGGAGGTTAGTTCTCCTTTAAAGAACCTCCAGATGATGCTTGGTTACCTGCCTGTGTGGCTGGCAGCTCAAAGCTACCACGTGTGCTAATTCAGTGGGCTAATTGAAAGCCTTTTCTCAATCGAGCAGCAGATTCCACAAAGAGATATTGCGTTTAACTATAGGACTTTATAGCTGCGTCGTTACGGGCCATGTGTCTGAAGAGGACGTGTCTGGTGTTTAAACCCTGGAGGACACAGACTACACACGCTCTCAATATAAAAGCAGGCAGCATGTTTCACACACCAAAGAGACACACACACTCTTGTACTCACAATAAGTCCATGAACTCCGCTTGGACCCGGGGCTCCCATCTCACCCTGGAGAGGAGAGAGGAGACAGAGGGAGTTAGATGAAGGGAGAGGAGGAGTGAGATGAAGGGAGAGGAGAGAGGAGGAGAGAGATGAAGGGAGATGAAGGGAGGAGGAGAGAGATGAAGGGAGAGGAAGGGAGAGGAGAGAGGAGGAGAGAGATGAAGGGAGAGGAGAGAGGAGAGAGATGAAGGGAGATGAAGGGCGAGGAGAGAGGAGGAGAGAGATGAAGGGAGATGAAGGGAGAGGAGAGAGGAGGAGTGAGATGAAGGGAGATGAAGGGAGAGGAGGAGAAAGTTTCTGGGGTTATTGGCTAACAAATATGCTCAGAAGAGTGGCTCAGTGTTCATCTGAGCTTATGAGAGGGGGCTGTGTGTGTGTGTGTGTGTGTGTGTGTGTGTGTACTGTGTACACATGTATGTGTATATGTGTGTGTCTGAAGTGAAGGTGGAGGGGGGGTCTGAGCCCACTGTCCTTCTGTGGCTCATCCAATCAGCTTCAATCTCCCCGATAGAGAAATGGAACACATGTGATGAGTGAGAGAGAATGATAGACACACAGAGAGACACACACACACACACACACACACACACACACCGATCAGATATAGACAGACAGACAGATACACACACACACACACACACACACAGATAGACAGAAACATGTAGACAGAGAGGGAGAGATATAGAGCGAGATACACGCAGAGGTTTATTTTGTTCTCCCTCTAGAGAGAGAGAGTGGCGTCAGCGGAGGACCAAAATGCGAGACTCATTAGCCAATGAACAGCCAGGAATGGGTCTCGCGCTACTTTTGCATGCTAAAATAAAGCTGATAATGTACAATTTGATTCAAGGGGGGAAAAACCCTTTCAGAGTGCAACACAAACTGTCTATTTTGCTGCTTAATCCAGGACCTTACTTCCTGGAACTCTTGAGAGTAAAAAACTGGTCCATTGGAGTGAATGGAGATGTCGCGACTCTTCTATCTATACGGCTCTGGTCCCCATATGGGTCTGCTGCTACTGTACGTGCCATGTCTATTTCCTCCTACCACACAGTGTAGATAAGAGGAGCCATGTCTATTTCCTCCTACCACACAGTGTAGATAAGAGGAGCCATGTCTATTTCCTCCTACCACACAGTGTAGATAAGAGGAGCCATGTATATTTCCTCCTACCACACAGTGTAGATAAGAGGAGCCATGTATATTTCCTCCTACCACACAGTGTAGATAAGAGGAGCCACGTCTATTTCCTCCTACCACACAGTGTAGATAAGAGGAGCCATAATGTAGTTTAGGAGCCATAATGTAGTTTATTATAAGCACCCATCCACATGCATACTGTATATGCATATCAAAATGATACAGTCTAATCTTTTTCACAGTTATCTGGCTAAAACGTTCTAATTCAGCTTTGTGGAAAACAATGAAAATAACTCCTGCAGACTGTCTCTCTTACTGCTGGAGAAATGTACTAATATGACGTTTGGGTTTGTCACCTTCATCCAGTAGAATCCTGCTTTGTGAAAAACCGCCCAGGTCATCTCCTGCTTGCTATTGCCGTTGAGTTCAGGAGGGATTTATTAGGCGTTTGGGAGCCGCTGTACCAAACTCAGCCACCGGGCTGAGCGCAGAGCGTTTCTTCCAACATGAATGCGCTGTTTGTGCTGCGCTGGTGCTGTGTGCTCTTCTGTTGATGTGTTTGTTATGGATTTGAAAGTGACTTTCTGACGTGTTGATGTTTTAATTTGAGCATTTTCCCCTCCGACTGATGAAGTGTCACTTTCGCACGAAACGGCGGTGAGAGAAAAAAAATAGCGAGATGGAATAATTTGATCTCTTCCATATGGGTAGAGACATGCAGCGGACTGGCTAATAGTTTCTGCTGACCTATCTTTACTGTATTGGGCAGAATAATTACTCAGAATGACAGATTATTACATCATTTACTGTTCTTGGATGTCACTTGCTCATATACGTGTATGTGTGTGCGTGCATCTGTGTGTTTGTAACTCGGTGGTCCGTTTCACTTCATTGCTGAATGGAAAAGGATGGTTTGAAAGCCAAGCAGCTAAACTGCGCTTTGCCCTTTATATAGCAGATTGTGAAAATGAAAGCCAATTAAAGCGATCAATAACGAGGGGGGGAGGGGGAGGGGCTGAAATAAAAGGCAGCAGTAAAGCTTGTCCGGAGGCGGAGCTCCTAAAAACTTGCTTCAAACAAAACAGAAAAACAGGACTGGACTCACAGATGACTTTCCCATCAGAAAGTGCCCAAATGTCACAGTCCAACATTCCCAGTGTGTAAAACCCCAGGGGAGCACGTGTGAGCAGAACCATGACTCTCTTTTTCTGTACGTGTGTGTGTGTGTGTGTGTGTGTGTGTGTGTTTTTGCATGTTTATCTATGTGCGTGTGAGTGTTTGTTAGGGGTGGTAATCACCAGATGCCCCACGACACAATATTATCATGATACTTGAGTCACGACACGATATTATCATGATACTTAAGTCACGATACGATAGTATCGTGATATGCTAGTATTGCGATACTGTATACAGTATTGAGTAATGCGATATAATTGCGATTTATTAACTTTTTTCTACAGCAAATTGTGTCCCCAACGGAAAAGGTAAGGTTACTTAACGTAACCCCGGTTCTTTCATATCTCGAGTGAGGTATCTCACTCTATGGAAGAACGGTTTTATCTAAGATAAAGTTTCCAGTCTGTTCATCTCACTTCAATCATTTGTATTGTAGCAAAGTTGTCAGGTAGACAGATCAACACTGTCATAAAAACCTCATAAATGTTGCATGCACCTGACAATTTATATAATAAAATATCGCGATACTATGCTGTTTTGATTCCAAAGCCACCCCCCCCCCCCCCCCCCCCCCCCGATCCCTAGTGGGCATGTAACTGGGTGTGTGACATACTGGTTCTCCATCTGGTCCCGGTGGTCCTCTCTCGCCAAAGTCCCCTGGAAATCCCTGGGGAGAGAAAGAGTTGCTTTGAGCTTTTTTCAGCACTATGTTCTGACACAGAAAGTCTCACATTGTTTTATACTGCAGCAGTTGCAAAGACTTTATATTGAGTTGTCTATAAGTAATGTCTGCGTTATTCATGTACAGTCAACTATATATTATATTAAACTATATATTATATTGAGTTGTCTATAAGTAATGTCTGCTTTATTCATGTACAGTCAACTATATATTATATTCAACTATATATTATATTGAGTTGTCTATAAGTAATGTCTGCTTTATTCATGTACAGTCAACTATATATTATATTAAACTATATATTATATTGAGTTGTCTATAAGTAATGTCTGCTTTATTCATGTACAGTCAACTATATATTATATTAAACTATATATTATATTGAGTTGTCTATAAGTAATGTCTGCGTTATTCATGTACAGTCAACTATATATTATATTAAACTATATATTATATTGAGTTGTCTATAAGTAATGTCTGCGTTATTCATGTACAGTCAACTATATATTATATTAAACTATATATTATATTGAGTTGTCTATAAGTAATGTCTGCTTTATTCATGTACAGTCAACTATATATTATATTAAACTATATATTATATTGAGTTGTCTATAAGTAATGTCTGCTTTATTCATGTACAGTCAACTATATATTATATTCAACTATATATTATATTGAGTTGTCTATAAGTAATGTCTGCTTTATTCATGTACAGTCAACTATATATTATATTAAACTATATATTATATTGAGTTGTCTATAAGTAATGTCTGCTTTATTCATGTACAGTCAACTATATATTATATTCAACTATATATTATATTGAGTTGTCTATAAGTAATGTCTGCTTTATTCATGTACAGTCAACTATATATTATATTAAACTATATATTATATTGAGTTGTCTATAAGTAATGTCTGCTTTATTCATGTACAGTCAACTATATATTATATTAAACTATATATTATATTGAGTTGTCTATAAGTAATGTCTGCGTTATTCATGTACAGTCAACTATATATTATATTAAACTATATATTATATTGAGTTGTCTATAAGTAATGTCTGCTTTATTCATGTACAGTCAACTATATATTATATTCAACTATATATTATATTGAGTTGTCTATAAGTAATGTCTGCTTTATTCATGTACAGTCAACTATATATTATATTAAACTATATATTATATTGAGTTGTCTATAAGTAATGTCTGCTTTATTCATGTACAGTCAACTATATATTATATTAAACTATATATTATATTGAGTTGTCTATAAGTAATGTCTGCGTTATTCATGTACAGTCAACTATATATTATATTAAACTATATATTATATTGAGTTGTCTATAAGTAATGTCTGCGTTATTCATGTACAGTCAACTATATATTATATTAAACTATATATTATATTGAGTTGTCTATAAGTAATGTCTGCTTTATTCATGTACAGTCAACTATATATTATATTAAACTATATATTATATTGAGTTGTCTATAAGTAATGTCTGCTTTATTCATGTACAGTCAACTATATATTATATTCAACTATATATTATATTGAGTTGTCTATAAGTAATGTCTGCGTTATTCATGTACAGTCAACTATATATTATATTCAACTATATATTATATTGAGTTGTCTATAAGTAATGTCTGCGTTATTCATGTACAGTCAACTATATATTATATTCAACTATATATTATATTGAGTTGTCTATAAGTAATGTCTGCGTTATTCATGTACAGTCAACTATATATTATATTCAACTATATATTATATTGAGTTGTCTATAAGTAATGTCTGCGTTATTCATGTACAGTCAACTATATATTATATTCAACTATATATTATATTGAGTTGCTTCATATAAGTAATGTCTGCTTTATTCATGTACAGTCAACTTTGTTCAACATGTTGCAAATTATTAGCTGACGTGATGATATTGTGCAAAAGCTGTTGAAGTGAGAAGAGAATGACCTTCCTCTATTACAGCATTACAGCAACTCAGGCTGTGCTCACATTACAGGCAAATCTGATTTGCTGATAAAGTCATTAATCATCATTATCTTGATTGGTTTCCCAAATCTGATTTGGGAGTGTGTCCGCACTGCCACAAATCTGATTCTCAAGTCGGATCTGTGTGTCCAGACCTCCATATGTGGTTTGGGACAAGTGACACAAATCAGACTTGGAGCATCCAGACTCATAAAACCAATCTGGATAGAATCATTAATAGGTCACTAAAGTTCACAAATCAGATTTGGCCTCCTAGTCTGAACAGGGCCTCAGTGTCAAATCTGGCAAAACAACAACAACAACAATGCACCTAAACATAGGTTCAGGGTGCCCCAGTATGTAAACATGAGAAACATGGCACATAGGTTCAGGGTGCCCCACTATGTAAACATGAGAAACATGGCACATAGGTTCAGGGTGCCCCAGTATGTAAACATGAGAAACATGGCAACATTTTCTAAGCACAACTTTTCACAAATATGACTCTTACACAACCAAGAGTGCTGCTACTGTAATTGCACAGTAATTATAACAATTTCACTGTTAAAAATAACAGTAGACAGAGTCATTTGAAATATGCACACATTATAGAGCATAATTGCCCTATTATGAGCATTAAATCTCACAGCTGCAGAACGGGTGCGGACAGTAAATGACTCTACTCAGGCTGAGCGGTTTCTAAATGCAGAGACCCAGCAGCCAAGCAGCTATTTAGTCCAGTTAGCGGTAAATGAGGAGCTAATCTGAGCGATGCTAACGGACGGCGGTGCTGCTAAGGGAAGCCACATCTCCAAAAAGGCAGCAGGGCTAATGTAACTAAGGCTAGCTAGACCATCCACAAACACTTATGATAATGACTAGGTTCTGCTGGTGTGGCCTCCATGCATTGTTTTAGAAGGCTAACTGTAGATACCTCTGGAAAAGCTCTCCTGCTGACAAAATGCTACTCTTTGTGTTTCAAGGAAGTTATTTTTGGAGACCTGTCTGGGATAGTTTTGACTTTATAACTGGTGGCATATAAATGTTCACCCAGCCTTCGACAACTGACACATTGCATCACAGATACACTGAATGTTGAATGTCACCAACTGGAAAAGATCTGGGATCCCACACAGGCAAAAAGAGCCACAACATGGTATAGTGTCACATTCAAACTGGGACTGTTTTATGGTGCCAGTGAATGAGCTGGAAAATGAGATGTCCAGAGTCCAGATGAGTCAGGACACAGAGTGGATCATGCATGACTGATGAGTCCACAGGTCAAAGTGTGTTATTCAGGCGCACTGGGGGAAACACAAGCCCAACAGAACTCTTACTGAAGCATGACGGTGACCTCGAGAATAGAACCGAAAGCCATAACCGCTGCTGTAAGAACATGGAACAAATGTGGAAAAACATCGAGCCAAGTGAAGAACTGAAAAAAAAAAGGCAGCACAGCTTTTGAAGAGAGTCACATACGCGCATTTGATGTCCTTTTAGTGGCCTTTTAGTGGCCGTTTAGTGGCCCTCTGAACTGAAGTCAGGAAGCCGTGTTCTTACTGGAGCAGTGAGCAGCAGTGAGGCCTGCCAGTGCGATTAGTGCGATGCTGTGAGGCGAGGCGACTCACAGGCGCAGCAGCACGTTAGTGGGGCTCGTAAACACCACGGGACAGTGTCACTGATAAACACAACCTCCAGAACCCAAACACAAACAGACACGGCTCCAACAGCTCCACCATTTCAGCAAGACTTCAGCTGAAGTGCAGAACGGTTGTTGGCGCTGGCGCTTTGGAAAATTCTCTAGGGTTTGTATGCTCTTCATTGTTTTACATATGAAAGCTTCCCCCCTCATCCCCTGGGATGGATGACTGTCTGCATGTGTTTATCCTCCGCACAGTACAAGCGCTCTGCTTATGGCCGTTAAACTGCCTCTGGCTGTGGTTCAGGTGCTTCTCCTCTGTCTGTCTCTCATGGATCCTCCTGTAAGCAGCCTGGCTTTCCATTTTCCATCCAGGAGGACTGGAATGAGATGATGATGATGATGATGATGATGATGAGCGGGTGTGTGCTAACAGCCAGTCACTCTGGTGTAATCTGTTAAAAGTGGCTTTAGGGTTAAAGTAGCCTCCTAGAGCACGGGTCGGGTCGGGTCGGGTCGGGTCGGGTCAGGGTCGGAATTTCGTCATTTTAGGGCCACTTGGCCTTCAGAGTCACCATTTTTTTAGGGCACAAAGGCCATCGCTCTATTGACATCGTGAAGAGCGATTTTTCTGAAATGTCTGTTAAAATGAGCCACATCCTTTGCACAGGGCAGCTACATTAAACTGAGACCACTGATGCTTTTAAAGCAACTGGTAGCAGGTTGCTAGCAGGGCACTGCCAAGGTGACCTTAGGGGTCCCAGGGCATCACGGCCAGTGGGAGGGGCAACGGAGGTCATGGCGATTTTCATGTCAAGGACCCCAACACAGACCCACCTCAGACCAACACAGACCCACCTCAGACCAACACAGACCCACCTCAGACCAACACAGACCCACCTCAGACCAACACAGACCAACACAGACCCACCTTAGAATAACTGTGAAATTATGACCAGAATAGTCATTTTTATACAGTACATGCTGTAACTGGAATAATTTCTGGTTAATTATACTACTTGTGATTTTGTCAGCGACCCTCATGGAATCCCTTCAAGGATCCCTGCCTGCCTGTATTCTGAATAGTTATGCAAAGTAAAACATACTACAGAAAACAACCAAAAAGGGCCATGTTGGAAGCCATGATGAGATGTGAGATGTTTCTGCTGACACACAACACATTGGTTTCTTCCCTGTGCTTAAAAGCAGACCAGCTGTGGTCAGCAGGTCAGGAGAATAGCAGCTCACCATAATGACCTGCTTTGCAGGAAACAGTATCTCCCTAGGGAATAGTCGGCCATGATGCAGCCATGTTTACGCGGGAATCAGCGCACATGCACACATAAACGTGCATGCATTCTCTCTCTCTTTCACACACTCAAGCACACATTCAAAAAACTTGGATAGTCTGCCTACAGAGTCTACAGAGTATTTATAACAATTCAACAGTTTATTAGGTGACATTCAACAATTCAACTGTTTCGCTTTTGTCTGTCGATGTTTGTCTGTAGATGTTTAACAGATTATGTTTGCTTCCCGTTCCACACACCTGATTCTCATCAACTCGAGCTACTAAATTATTCTGAGAATATATAGGACTATCCAAATAAAGTGCTACCAAAAACTCAAATGCAAACATGTACAATGCCTCCCACATGACGCATGTTGAGTGTCTACTTCACATACATCCGCAGCTACTGCGTAAACATTTGTCTTACTGTGGAATACTGTGAAACACATGCTCACACCTCACATGAAGAGGAGACGGGCTCGCGTGTGTTCAGGCGTTTGATCCATAAATGCCTTATTTACCAAAAAGCCAATAAGCAACAGCTGCAGAATGATCTCAGCAGCGTTTCGGGGGGGTTGCATAATTATTCTTTTTCTGCAACACTCAAATGTCAAAGTGGCTCTGAACACTCTGTATCACACAACAGGACCTACAGTATGGCTGCCTCTGAACACTGTATCACACAACAGGACCTACAGTATGGCTGCCTCTGAACACTCTGTATCACACAACAGGACCAACAGTATGGCTGCCTCTGAACACTGTATCACACAACAGGACCAACAGTATGGCTGCCTCTGAACACTCTGTATCACACAACAGGACCTACAGTATGGCTGCCTCTGAACACTGTATCACACAACAGGACCTACAGTATGGCTGCCTCTGAACACTGTATCACACAACAGGACCTACAGTATGGCTGCCTCCTCTGCCTCCAGCTGGCTTGGCTCCATGCTGGGGGGGATAAAACGGCCGTCACTCCAACAAAAGGCTTTTCTTGTAGCGTCCAACAGTCCGACCGACGTGCGACTAGCGGGACTCCCCCGCATTCAAACTCCGGTTAACCCTTCCAACAGCCGTGGAAATATTGAGTCGAGTCAAAACGATGACGCAAATGCAGACCTTATAAAGTTTCACATGTGTGTAAGCTGTTGGGGTCTTTGCATCAAACATCTCTCAATGTGGTCGAAATAGAATCTAAAACTGGGATGTCATGTGAGGCGGAGACATTGTGTGACTGGAGCGGCATGGTGAGCCACGTACAGCAAGAAGACCTGTCATCGAAATCATCTTGATTTGAATGATGTGTCACAATCACAAACAAATTATTTCCATTCATCCAAAGATCATGAATACATTACATTCGAGTTCAATTGATATCATCCCCCGGGAACAGTTCATTCTACTTGATTATCTATAAAGTATGTTTGATATCATCCCCCCGGAACAGTTCATTCTACTTGATTATCTATAAAGTATGTTGAGACAAACAGTTCATTCTACTTGATTATCTATAAAGTATGTTGAGACAAACAGTTCATTCTACTTGATTATCTATAAAGTATGTTGAGACAAACAGTTCATTCTACTTGATTATCTATAAAGTATGTTGAGACAAACAGTTCATTCTACTTGATTATCTATAAAGTATGTTGAGACAAAACAGTTCATTCTACTTGATTATCTATAAAGTATGTTGAGACAAAACTTTACCGGCCTACCCATCTTGCCCCTCTTCCCTGGTTCGCCAGGAATGCCCTGAAAACGACGAGACAAAAGAAGGACAGAGGTGGAGTAAAAGAAGGACAGAGGTGGAGTAGAAAGGAGGAGGAGGTGGAGTAAAGGAAGGACAGAGGTGGAGTAGAAAGGAGGAGGAGGTGGAGTAGAGAAATAGAGGCAGAGTGTGAAAGGAAGAGAGAGAAAGACAGACACAGGTACGTTATGTCAAAAACAACAACGTAACAAACCCAAAACAAAACACTGTTAGGCACAGGCGATTCAGGTCCAAAAAACACAATTAAAAAGCTGTAGCAGTAAACCTCTGGCGGCTCCAGCTTCAGCAGATGTTGAGGAACAGCTGACTGCAGCCGATCCAACATTCTCTCCAGCTCATTATGAGGGATTTATCACCGACGCTCATAATACAGTATGTGTTAGATAAACATCCTTTCCCCCCGAGGGAGAAGAGGGCTATGGTCTGACCCATCGAGCTGGTTGGCTGGCTGCGGGGGGAGCCAGCCCACAGGTCGCAGCCCACCTCGCGCTGACACAACCCCCCTGGAGCATGTCATAAGTAACCCTAACCCCCTGGAGCATAAGTGGTCATAAGTAGGCTAATCACTCCATGTTTTAGAGAGGCGGAGGCGGAGGCCTTGAGGAGGTCAGCCAGTTCAAAGGCTCTAAGACGGGGGCTTTTATCATATGAGTCATCAACACGCCCACACAGAAAGCTGGGGGGCGCTGTTCCCACACGAAAACAATAACAAGACGCACTGTCCTACAGTATCTATAGGGTCTACTGTCAAATAAGGATGCGCGACGATATCGGCAAGTTATCGGTATCGATTGATAAATTCTTTAAAATGAAATATCAGCATCGGCCCCGAACGAACATTTCTGCTGATGTGACAGACCGATACAATGATGCTTTAATTATTATACCCAAATGCTCGACGCCATGTCCCCATGACGCCATGTCCCCGCCGCGAGGATGCTAACCTGAGCTGAAGCCATGTCCCCGCCGCGAGGATGCTAACCTGAGCTGAAGCCATGTCCCCGGCGCGAGGATGCTAACCTGAGCTGAAGCCATGTCCCCGGCGCGAGGATGCTAACCTGAGCTGAAGCCATGTCCCCGCCGCGAGGATGCTAACCTGAGCTGAAGCCATGTCCCCGGCGCGAGGATGCTAACCTGAGCTGAAGCCATGTCCCCGGCGCGAGGATGCTAACCTGAGCTGAAGCCATGTCCCCGGCGCGAGGATGCTAACCTGAAGCTGAAGCCATGTCCCCAGCGCGAGGATGCTAACCTGAAGCTGAAGTTGTTTTCTGATTTTGTCCAGTGAATGTGTACATTTGATCTACATTATGTCTGTTCTGCCAGTGGGCCGTCACGATAAGAGCAGGCACAATAATGTGTTCATTCCACTACAGGAGAGACTTGATGTTCTCTGAGATTAGGTGGAAAATAATTGTGCAGATATATACAGTATATACATATATATATACAGTATCATATATATACAGTAATCATAATGTGCAGTGTGCATGATAATGTGCAGTGTGCTGATAATGTGCAGTGTGCATGATAATGTACAGTGTGCATGATAATGTACAGTGTACATGATAATGTACAGTGTACATGATAATGTACAGTGTGCATGATAATGTACAGTGTGCATGATAATGTACAGTGTACATGATAATGTGCAGTGTGCATGATAATGTGCAGTGTGCATGATAATGTGCAGTGTACATGATAATGTGCAGTGTACATGATAATGTACAGTGTGCATGATAGTGTGCATGATAATGTGCAGTGTACATGATAATGTGCAGTGTGCATGATAATGTGCAGTGTGCATGATAATGTACAGTGTACATGATAATGTACAGTGTACATGATAATGTACAGTGTACATGATAATGTGCAGTGTACATGATAATGTACAGTGTACATGATAATGTGCAGTGTACATGATAATGTACAGTGTACATGATAATGTACAGTGTACATGATAATGTGCAGTGTACATGATAATGTACAGTGTGCATGATAATGTGCAGTGTGCATGATAATGTACAGTGTACATGATAATGTGCAGTGTACATGATAATGTACAGTGTACATGATAATGTACAGTGTACATGATAATGTGCAGTGTGCATGATAATGTACAGTGTGCATGATAATGTACAGTGTACATGATAATGTACAGTGTACATGATAATGTGCAGTGTGCATGATAATGTACAGTGTGCATGATAATGTACAGTGTACATGATAATGTACAGTGTGCATGATAATGTACACTGTACATGATAATGTACAGTGTACATGATAATGTGCAGTGTGCATGATAATGTGCAGTGTGCATGATAATGTGCAGTGTACATGATAATGTACAGTGTGCATGATAATGTGCAGTGTGCATGATAATGTGCAGTGTGCATGATAATGTGCAGTGTGCATGATAATGTGCAGTGTGATGATAATGTACAGTGTGCATGATAATGTGCAGTGTACATGATAATGTGCAGTGTGCATGATAATGGAGGTGAATATACATGAAGAAGAACTCACTCTTTCGCCATCAGGCCCGGGAAGGCCAAAAAGCCCCGGGATTCCAATGAAACCCTGCAGAGAGGAGAGGACAGAGGAGGACCAGAGGAGAGGACAGAGGAGGACAAGAGGAGAGGAGAGAGGAGGCACACGGGGGCGTGAGTTTCTCCGACACGTACGAACGACGGGAACAACTTCCGCTGGCGATTTCAGTGGGGTTGGGGGTCCATGGTGGGCCTGGGGTTTCCTCGAAGAACCAAGCCATGAGGCAAGTGTATATGCCCATGGACTGCATGGTGCTGGCTTCCACGATGTAGTCCAAGGGCACATACCCTCACGCCAGGGATCTCTGGAGATAGACAGCACGTCGCACACTGGATCTCTGGAGATAGACAGGACGTCTGGGCCATCGGCACACGGAGGAGACATGACCCTAACCCATACAGAGGAGACATGGCGGGGGAGAACAAACAAGAACAGGCACAGGCACAAATACAACAAGCACAACAGAGCTGCACACTGAGGGAAACAACAGAGGTTGGGGGAGAGAGGTTGGGGAGAGAGGTTGGGGAGAGAGGTTGGGGAGAGAGGTTGGGGGAGAGAGGTTGGGGAGAGAGGTTGGGGAGAGAGGTTGGGGAGAGAGGTTGGGGAGAGAGGTTGGGGAGAGAGGTTGGGGGAGAGAGAGAAAGGGGCCTAGAATGCTTCCTCCTTAAGACAGCGGGGCCTCATACGGAGCTTAAACAGGAAATTCCAGCCAGTGGGGGCAGGGGGTGGGTGTGTGGGGGGCAGGAGCTGGGCGTGTGGGGGGCAGGGGGTGGGTGTGTGGGGGGCAGGAGCTGGGCGTGTGGGGGGCAGGGGGTGGGTGTGTGGGGGGCAGGGGGTGGGTGTGTGGGGGGCAGGGGGTGGGTGTGTGGGGGGCAGGGGCTGGGTGTGTGGGGGGCAGGGGGTGGGTGTGTGGGGGGCAGGGGGTGGGTGTGTGGGGGGCAGGGGGTGGGTGTGTGGGGGGCAGGGGGTGGGTGTGTGGGGGGCAGGGGCTGGGTGTGTGGGGGGCAGGGGGTGGGTGTGTGGGGGGCAGGGGGTGGGTGTGTGGGGGGCAGGGGGTGGGTGTGTGGGGGGCAGGGGGTGGGTGTGTGGGGGGCAGGGGGTGGGTGTGTGGGGGGCAGGGGGTGGGTGTGTGGGGGGCAGGGGCTGGGTGTGTGGGGGGCAGGGGGTGGGTGTGTGGGGGGCAGGGGGTGGGTGTGTGGGGGGCAGGGGGTGGGTGTGTGGGGGGCAGGGGGTGGGTGTGTGGGGGGCAGGGGCTGGGTGTGTGGAGCGGCCGAGGGGGGCTGATAAAGACCCTTTATTTGAAGGCGTAACATAAAAATGGCCGTTTGTGTCGTCAAGTGTGTGCGTCTCTTCGCTTGTGTACCTAAAGAGTGTGTGTTTGTATGCGGAGGCTTATCAACGCTTAGCGGCTGCATACAGCAATGTGTTTACATCAGAGAGGCGGCTCCTGACTTTAGCCTGCTAATAGCAGTGGCACACACACACACACACACACACACACACACACACACACAGTGATTGAATATGTTTGTGTGTGTGTTTACAGTCGGTGGTTTACAGGTTTACAGAATAGCGATAATTTGGCGTCTTTGATGAAACAACTCGCCGCGTGTTTTGATTGAGATTTGTTCGTGTCTCGCTCTATATAAACATAACGTAGTAAAGCTGTCAGTAAAGCAGTGACGGCTGACGGAGTTGTGTATAACTCAGAAGCTCGGGTCCTGTCAACGCGCTCATGTCAGCCGGTCAGACCGATAGAAAGGAAATAGAACAGGCGAGACAGGAAGGAAGAAGTTGAGTTGACCTACCCGAGCGCCTTTAGGCCCCAACGGTCCTACAGGCCCAGGTAAACCCTGGGAAAACAAAAAGACTCACTTTAATTCTGTGGTTCAACACTATTTCGGGTCTAGCTGGTAAACAACCTGAAACCCTGTTTGCACAAACACCCTGTGGATGTGTGTGTTATTGTGCACCATGAATGAACATTCTATGCCATTGTTATGACACTACAGTTTACAATTATTATTTGTAGAGGTTCCACAATTTGCAAAATGCCTTTAACCCATTGATACCTGATGCAGCATTTGCGTGTGTATCCCTTTAAGACCTAACCCTAACCCTACCCATTTGTGTGTGTATCCCTTTAGCCTAAACCCACTCATGCCCTGACTACTGTACCTACTGTACCTACATGCTTAACATGCAGCAGGTCAGCTGTTCAGCCTAACCTAAACCTGACTACTGTACCGGTCACAGCAGAGGATTTACTGCACCTGCCTGCCAGGATAACCTTTGGCACCTGGACTTCCGTCTGGACCTTGTTGTCCCTGCAGAGAGGAGAGAGAGAGAGAGAGAGAGAGAGAGAGAGAGAGAGAGTAGGGAGAGAGAGAGAGAGAGTAGGGAGAGAGAGAGAGAGAGAGAGAGAGCAAGAGAGAGAGTAGGGAGAGAGAGAGAGTAGGGAGAGAGAGAGAGGAGAGAGAGTAGGGGGAGAGAGAGAGAGAGAGTAGGGAGAGAGTAGGGGGGGGGTGATCAAAATGACAGTAACACAAACACGGCTTTGTGCAGAGTAGCAGATAGTTTGAGAGAGAGAGAGAGAGAGCGAGAGAGAGAGTGTATAGGGGAAGAACTATTCTTAGTATTCCCATGATGTCACAAGTGTTTTCCTACCAATAGTACCAATAGTCCCTGCAGCATGCCCAGGCCCTGCAGCATGCCCAGGCCCTGCAGCATGCCCAGGCCCTGCAGCATGCCCAGGCCCTGCAGCATGCCCAGGCCCTGGTATTGTTTTTTTTACATGTACTTCAGATGTGGCCTGGGTATAGACCATATTGCCTAATCAAGAGTTTAGTGTGTCTGTGTGTGTGTGTGTGTGTGTGTGTGTGTGTGTGTGTGTGTGTGTGCCAATGTGTGTGTGTTTGTGTGTGTGTTTGTGTGTGTGTGTGTGTGTGTTTGTGTGTGATTGTTAAAGTGTAGAATGTGTTCATGTGTTCACGCTCCGGTCGTGCAGCCATGTGCACTGACTTTGATAAATATAGTAAAACCATAATAAATGCAGCCAGTTAAAAGCCAGACGGTTTTGGAAATTGGAGCAATTGAGGTTTGGACCTCAGTAAGGAGGCCTGTTACGTGACGTGACGCGACGTGGTGTAGTACAGTAACACAGTGGAGGCCCAGGAGTCATCATCACTTCATGCAGACCAGATGATCTTTGCTCTGAGGAGCTGGGACGCGCACGCTGCCAAACAGTTGTGCTTATTACTCAATCAGCAGTGCTGTGGTGACTCACACTCACACTCAGAGCCCTGATCAGCTCTGTGGGAACGAAGGGGGCGTGGCCCTGATCAGCTCTGTGGGAAAGAAGGGGGCGTGGCCTCGATCAGCTCTGTGGGAACGAAGGGGGCGTGGCCCCGATCAGCTCTGTGGGAAAGAAGGGGGCGTGGCCTCGATCAGCTCTGTGGGAACGAAGGGGGCGTGGCCCTGATCAGCTCTGTGGGAAAGGGGGCGTGGCCCTGATCAGCTCTGTGGGAAAGAAGGGGGCGTGGCCCCGATCAGCTCTGTGGGAAAGAAGGGGGCGTGGCCCCGATCAGCTCTGTGGGAAAGAAGGGGGCGTGGCCTCGATCAGCTCTGTGGGAAAGAAGGGGGCGTGGCCTCGATCAGCTCTGTGGGAAAGAAGGGGGCGTGGCCTCGATCAGCTCTGTGGGAAAGAAGGGGGCGTGGCCCTGATCAGCTCTGTGGGAAAGAAGGGGGCGTGGCCTCGATCAGCTCTGTGGGAACGAAGGGGGCGTGGCCCTGATCAGCTCTGTGGGAACGAAGGGGGCGTGGCCCTGATCAGCTCTGTGGGAAAGAAGGGGGCGTGGCCCCGATCAGCTCTGTGGGAAAGAAGGGGGCGTGGCCTCGATCAGCTCTGTGGGAAAGGGGGCGTGGCCCCGATCAGCTCTGTGGGAAAGAAGGGGGCGTGGCCCCGATCAGCTCTGTGGGAACGAAGGGGGCGTGGCCCTGATCAGCTCTGTGGGAAAGGGGGCGTGGCCCTGATCAGCTCTGTGGGAAAGAAGGGGGCGTGGCCCCGATCAGCTCTGTGGGAAAGAAGGGGGCGTGGCCTCGATCAGCTCTGTGGGAAAGAAGGGGGCGTGGCCTCGATCAGCTCTGTGGGAAAGAAGGGGGCGTGGCCTCGATCAGCTCTGTGGGAAAGAAGGGGGCGTGGCCCTGATCAGCTCTGTGGGAAAGAAGGGGGCGTGGCCTCGATCAGCTCTGTGGGAACGAAGGGGGCGTGGCCCTGATCAGCTCTGTGGGAACGAAGGGGGCGTGGCCCTGATCAGCTCTGTGGGAAAGAAGGGGGCGTGGCCCCGATCAGCTCTGTGGGAAAGAAGGGGGCGTGGCCTCGATCAGCTCTGTGGGAAAGGGGGCGTGGCCCCGATCAGCTCTGTGGGAAAGAAGGGGGCGTGGCCCCGGTCAGCTCCGTGGAAAAGAAGGGGGCGTGGCCTCGATCAGCTCTGTGGGAAAGAAGGGGGCGTGGCCTCGATCAGCTCTGTGGGAAAGAAGGGGGCGTGGCCTCAATCAGCTCTGTGGGAAAGGGGGCGTGGCCTCGATCAGCCCTGTGGGAAAGAAGGGGGCGTGGCCTCGATCAGCTCCGTGGGAAAGAAGGGGGCATCTGAGGATGGACAGAGTAGGAGGAGGAGCCGGTGAGGGAAACCCCTCCAGCTGGTGGTGACATCACCCGGCGAGAGCAGGGACTCACTCACACACTGTGTGACAGTGAGGAGAATGTTCCACTCCACACTCCCTGACCAAGGCCTTTAGCTAATACCCACAGTGCAGTAGTAGTGGTATGACCCAGCCCCACTGAAAATAGCCCTGGAAATGGTGCTGGTCCTGGATGCTGTTGGCCTGGGCCTGGGCCTGTTGGCCTGGGCCTGGGCCTGTTGGCCCGGGCCTGGGCCTGGGCCTGTTGGCCTGGGCCGAACACCGAGGGAGGCGGCTCTCCTCCCACTGGTTCCAGGGGGGTTCCAGGGAAATAATCACTGAACTGTGTTTCTCCAGTTGAATCAGTCGAGCAGACAGACTGAGACGGGGACAGACAGAGTTTAGAGACATCGAGACAGAGATTACATGCAAGACTGAGCTTAAGACAGCATGAGGGAGACAGGCGGAGCACTGAGTGCTGAGTGACACACCATCGCATTTGCAGACATTTGACTTGTGTGTCAAATATTTCCTGGTCTGCCCTCCAATCACAGCTGATCTAGCAGAGCTACCAGAGAGGACGTCAAACAGGATGTAGAAAAAGTACTTTTGTGCAGTCAGCCTTTTCGTTTGGAGCAGGGAGAACACTATACCCACTATAACACATCTCTCAACTCCAAATCTATCAAACAGTGCTTACTGGACAGTTACAGTATGTCACTGTGTCATGATGTCTGTGCTGATGGGTTTCTGTCTGTTTATGTGCTCTGGTGTGTTGTCTCTTCATGTGTTTTATGTGACATCAACATGCCTGCAGGGTTAGGTTAGATGCCAGGGAGGGACTGGATTAGGTTAGGGTTAGGTTAGATGACAGGGAGGGACTGGGTTAGGGTTAGGTTAGATGCCAGGGAGGAACTGGGTTAGGGTTAGGTTAGATGCCAGGGAGGGACTGGGTTAGGGTTAGGTTAGATGCCAGGGAGGGACTGGGTTAGGGTTAGGTTAGATGTCAGGGAGGGACTGCAGATGTAAATGAGTCTGTATGGCTCAATCTGCCACATTGACATGTGGACTTAAAGACCCATTCCGTCAATTGTCACTGTTACTGACGCCGGTGGCCGTTAGAGTAACTGCAGGCAGCGTGTGAACGTGCTGACGCACGGGCACCATACTCACACGCGCTGCCTGGCAACAGCAGACTGTTGGTTGCTTTGTAACGTTAACTCATAAAAGTCACTTGAAAACGGCAACCTGGACAATCTATCGGTCAGATCAGCCTCGAGATGCCCAGGAAGGATTCTGGATGAATTATCTGACGTTATTGTGGCATGTTTAGCCGTGTTTTGGCTTATTGGCTGCGGGGAAATGGATAGGATATTCACGTTACCGTGAGCCAGGAACTACCCTGCTTCCCCTGTATGTACGGTACCGTGTAATGCCTGGAGTTGACCAAACTGAACAATCAAACAATGTTTCAGAAGCATAACAGTAACGTTAGGCATATTTACGACTGTTACATTCATTATCCACACAAGACGGTAACGTTATTAGTGGAGCTCGGTGGTAATTTCTATAAATGTAAATTAATATTAGTTAGCTGTGATTAGCATCAAGCTAACGTTACTAATGTGCAGTCCCACTGCAGCTAACTGCAGTCAGAGCCTTCTCCCCCGGTACGTCTAATAGTTGACCAAACTGAACAGTCAAACAATGTACCGTAAGCATAACAGACAGTAGGCTAACGTTAGGCATATTTCCGACTGTTAGATTCATTATCAACACAAGACAGTAACGTTATTAGTGGGGCTGGTGGTAATTTCTATAAATATAGCTAAATCTATTAGTTAGCCGCCTATAGTATCAAGCTAACGTTATGGTTATAATAGGCACTCACCATCGCAGCTAACTGCAGTCAAACAATAATGCTCCATGACCATAAGCATAACGGTAGTAACGTTAGGGTTGCATTACTTCACACAAGACGGTAATGGTAGCAGAGTTTCTGACCAGGTGGTCAGATACTTGTACTACGGAGTGACAATAAAAATCTTGAATCTTGAAAATCCATTAGCAAGCAGCTAACATTATCTGGTCAAAACCACATTACAGTAGCTACAAGCAGCAAGTTCCCTTCATGAACCGAAAACGCAGTCCTGACTCTAGTTTCCCCTCGATGTCGGTCACATTGCTGCTGTCTGACCAGACGGGCTTCATTAGATAAATATTTATTTATTTATTTATTTATATTATCTGGAGTCTGTGTTGTTGTTTCCTTTTGCTAGCAGCTAGCGACGAACGTAACGTTAGCCATTTCCTGTTAGCCGTCTTCTTCCTTGGTATTTACGCCGGAGCCATGAGGACAAGAGGCAGGCTCGTGAACGCGCAGACGTCACATCCTCTAGCTGTGGCTGGAAATGCTAACCCCTTCAAAACTGCGGTATTTCCATGTATCTTCTGAACGGCTGGTCGGAGAGAAACGCCCCTGGTCGCAAGTTACGTCAAGGTGCATTCACTCATTGCCAATAAAAAACACTTTGTGCACATTTATTTCTCGCCAGAACCGACGGAATGGGCCTTAAAGTGCTCATGTTAATTAATGTGTATTGTCCCTTTAAATGAAATGAACAAACACAGACAGGTGAATAAATAGAGAGAATGGCAGGTGAGGGACGTTTTTCTTCAAAGCTGCAGTGAAATGACTGAATGTCTCTCTTCCCTCCCTCTCTTCTGTTCTTTTTCTCCCTCTCTCCCTCTCTCTGGCATTGCGTTCTGATATCCTGGAGAGAGCATGGGGCTGTGGTGCCGGGCTCTGGCCAGATGTCTCTCCTCACTGCTGCTTCATAACAGACTAATCTAATCTGGCTGCCTGCAGGCATGCTTGGCGCACACACACACACACACACACACACACACACACACACACACACACACACACACACACACACACAGGAGTGAAGGAGGACTCATCTTTCACAGGCTGAGGTGAGATGGGATGGGAGAGTCTGAGGGATTGTCTCTGGCTCAGTGATGATAAGCACCTTGATGGTGGATACTAAGAATGCAGAGATGTTACAAAACCGGCTATCTAGTTATCAATTCAAATGCATGAGAGAATCTCATAGCAGATAATGGTATGTGCATCAGGTATGTGCATCATCAGGTATGTGCATCAGGTATGTGCATCATCAGGTATGTGCATCAGGTATGTGAATCATCAGGTATGTGCATCAGGTATGTGAATCATCAGGTATGTGCATCATCAGGTATGTGCATCATCAGGTATGTGCATCATCAGGTATGTGCATCATCAGGTATGTGCATCATCAGGTATGTGCATCAGGTATGTGCATCATCAGGTATGTGCATCATCAGGTATGTGCATCATCAGGTATGTGCATCATCAGGTATGTGCATCAGGTATGTGCATCATCAGGTATGTGCATCATCAGGTATGTGCATCATCAGGTATGTGCATCATCAGGTATGTGAATCAGATATGTGCATCATCAGGTATGTGCATCATCAGGTATGTGCATCATCAGGTATGTGCATCATCAGGTATGTGAATCAGATATGTGCATCAGGTATGTGAATCATCAGGTATGTGCATCATCAGGTATGTGCATCATCAGGTATGTGCATCATCAGGTATGTGCATCATCAGGTATGTGCATCATCAGGTATGTGCATCAGGTATGTGCATCATCAGGTATGTGCATCATCAGGTATGTGCATCATCAGGTATGTGCATCATCAGGTATGTGAATCAGATATGTGCATCAGGTATGTGAATCATCAGGTATGTGCATCATCAGGTATGTGCATCATCAGGTATGTGCATCATCAGGTATGTGCATCATCAGGTATGTGCATCAGGTATGTGCATCATCAGGTATGTGAATCAGATATGTGCATCAGGTATGTGCATCAGGTGGCCACTCACTGCATGCACCACCTTGATGCACCACCTCGCAAGCAACAGCCAAGGTGCTAATAAGGAACTTTGAAATGATTGGACCTATGACCACTTTCAGACTAACGAGCAGGGTTACGTCTTTCCCATGATCAACCTTCTTTTGTCAATTCACACCAAGTCAGTCAACTAGAGCTGCGATGATTAATCGATTAGTCGATCGACAGAAAATTAACAACTATTTTGATAATCGATTAATCGTTTTGAGTAAAATTTTAAGAGAAAAGGTCTAAATTCTCTGATTCCAGCTTCTGAAATGTGAATATTTTCTGGTTTCTTTACTCCTGTATGACAGTAAACTGATATTATCTTTGAGTTGTGGACAAAACAAGACATTTGAGGGCGTCATCTTGGGCTTTGGGAAACACTGATCGTCATTTGCTACCATTTTCTGACATTTTATAGACCAAACAACTAATCGATTAATCGAGAAGATAATCAACAGATTAATCGATTATGAAAATAATGGTTAGTGGCAGCCCTACAGTCAACACGGCTTAATCCCTGGTCAGTACATTTCAGACAGGACCTGAGTCACAAATCATAATGACATCTGTTGCATTGTCTTGAGTTGCAGGATTTAGGAGCTTTGGGAAAGACGGTTATCTGGAAGAGTGTTTTGAATGGAAGCGCAAAGGAAAAAGGGAGACAAAGGAGGACTTACAGAGAGTATTCAAGCCATGTGAAGAAAGAGAGGACGGTACTCACAGGCTCTCCAGGGAGTCCAGGTGGACCAGGATGACCTTTCTGTCCCTACGGAGACAAACACATAACAGATGAGAGATGTGGACAAAGAAACAAGACGTATAATAATGAGTGAAAAAGGAGAGGAGAGGAAACACTGGGATTACGAATTACGAAACAACTCATGGGAAAATGTGAGGAGC
>NC_139638.1:13975468-13980468 GCF_964638095.1 Poromitra crassiceps
ACAGTATCACTGTTCAACTATTAATAGCATCTTTGTTTGCGTACAGTATCAATGTTCAACTATTAATAGCATCTTTGTTTGTGTACAGTATCAATGTTCAACTATTAATAGCATCTTTGTTTGCGTACAGTATCAATGTTCAACTATTAATAGCATCTTTGTTTGCGTACAGTATCAATGTTCAACTATTAATAGCATCTTTGTTTGTGTACAGTATCACTGTTCAACTATTAATAGCATCTTTGTTTGTGTACAGTATCAATGTTAAACTATTAATAGCATCTTTGTTTGTGTACAGTATCACTGTTCAACTATTAATAGCATCTTTGTTTGCGTACAGTATCACTGTATTCATAGCGGGGAGACACAGCGATGATTTGTTGTACTTTCCTGCGAAACACACAAAGAAACTGATGCTTGATTTGGATCGTCCCATAATCACAGCCATGATGAGCATGTGGATTGTTAGTTTGAATAGCGGGCAGGATCTGAATGGGGAGAGTTTGGTTTGGAACGGGTCTAGCAGCGCTTTAGACAGACAGTTTAACTTGATACTATAAACTGTCTCATAAAAAGGGAGTAGGTGAGTATGACGAATATGGCTCCTGTGTGAAAATTATAGTCTATCATTTCTGCTTTGTATGTGTGGGATGTTCTGGCTCGGGAGAATCCTGGTTTGGACGTCTTAACAGGAGAATCATCTGGATGAAATGTCGACATATTCGGCTATCCACCATGATGACTGACTTAGAATGGATCTTCACTGTGTTCCGTGATGACTGTTGTGTTGATACTGGATGTGTGCTGAGTGCACGGCTCGCTGATCGTAAAGCCCTCACACATGTACACATGGCACATGTGTGTGCAGACAAGCATGTAAGCGCACATGGACCCATGCTACGAACATGGACCCATGCTACGAACATGGACCCATGCTACGAACACGGATCAAAATAAAAATAAACGCACATTCACATATGGGCATGTAGGCGCTTTCTCACAGACTCCAACATAGTCCCAAGACAGTCGTAACGTGAGGAAGGAAGTAGCTACTAAGCACTAAGGAAGTAGCTGCTAAGCACTGAGTGGACATGAGTGTGAAGGAGCATCGGTCTCACCGCTTACTGACCTCTAATATGTGATTGTCACCTTGTTCTCTGTTAGCCTGCTGCTACAATGACTTAAAATGACATTTTCCAGATAGAAGCCGCTGAGTTGCACCGATGAGACGATGGCTATGTTCAAACTGCTGGCAAAAGTGGCCCAAATCTATTTTTTTCTTTTCCCAGAAGAGTGTGAACAGCACAAAACACATGGAATCTGATCTTTTCAATTCTGATTCGGGCCACTTTCCTATGTGGTTTTAAATTAGATACAGGTCTGAATTTTTGGAATGCGACCTCAGGTGACCCGTATCAGAATTGATAGGACTTTTACATCAGTCTGATCGACATTCATCACAATTCTGCAGCACTGGCGGGAGTCACTCAACATGGAAGACAGCTGCGACGGAGGCCCGTCATAACCGCTCTGTGTTTGAAAGCATATTATAACAAAATGGCGGAATGGGGCTACAGAAGAACGTGGCAGCAGTGCCAGAGAAAAGTGAGCCTTACAGCCATGTTTAAAGACGCTAAAGACTCAAAGCAATGATGTGGTCGTGGTCACATCACCTGTCCGTTTTACACAGGTGATAAACCTACTGGGACATCTTTCTTATTGTTCTTTGGTGCATGCGGGTCAGTTCAGGACCGTGACCAGTTCACACTGGAATCTGATATCGGCAACATAAAAAAAAAAATGAAAATGAAAAATTCTGATCTGCGCAATAAATCAGAATTGAGCAGTAAGATTTGCGGTGTGAACACAGCCTTAGAGTGAAAGACAGATGTGGAGAGACTGAAAGAGCAGCAGTGAGAAAAGCCATGGATGGAACGAGCAGCAGGAGCAGGAGCAGAAGCAGAAGCAGAGAGGGTGTGAGGAGAACGTTGAGATGTGTAGCTTGTAATGTAGCCTTGTAGTTGAGGTTTGGCCCTGTGTGTGTGTGTGTGTGTGTGTGTGTGTGTGTGTGTGTGTGTGTGTGTGTGTGTGTGTGCGTCCCCTCTCCTTGACCCTGCCTGTGTGTGTGTCCCCTCTCCTTGACCCTGCCTGCCACCATACTGAAAAGCCATTGAGAGCAGTGCTCGCTCGAACACGTGCTGGACTCAGTGGAACATGCTTGGCTTGTCTGACACTGTAAAATCACACTCTCCTATCACACTTTCAAAGCACGGCTGTTCTCTCCATTTAGGTTTTCCATGGAAAACCAGCGGCCAAATTCCAGAATTCCCGGTCGGAGTGTCAGGCCAGGTCTGATTTAGAGCACGAGTGTGTGCGTGTGTGTGTGTGTGTGTGTGTGTGTGTGTGTGTGTGTGTGTGTGTGTGAGTGTGAGTGTGTGTGAGTGTGAGAGAGAGAGAGAGAGAGAGAGAGAGAGAGAGAGAGAGAGAGAGAGGGGGGAAGGAAAAATACGGAGGGGAAAAGAAAGGAAAGACTCCCGTTTTCCTAAACCACAGTTCCAGAGTAACAAGCCAGTCCAGCGGGACAGAGCAAGAGGGACAGGGAGACAGAGCAGGACACACAGCTAGAGGGACAGGGAGACAGAGCAGGACACACAGCTAGAGGGACAGGGAGACAGAGCAGGACACACAGCTAGAGGGACAGGGAGACAGAGCAGGACACAGCTAGAGGGACAGGGAGACAGAGCAGGACACACAGCTAGAGGGACAGGGAGACAGAGCAGGACACACAGCTAGAGGGACAGGGAGACAGAGCAGGACACACAGCTAGAGGGACAGGGAGACAGAGCAGGACACACAGCTAGAGGGACAGGGAGACAGAGCAGGACACACAGCTAGAGGGACAGGGAGACAGAGCAGGACACACAGCTAGAGGGACAGGGAGACAGAGCAGGACACACAGCTAGAGGGACAGGGAGACAGAGCAGGACACACAGCTAGAGGGACAGGGAGACAGAGCAGGACACACAGCTAGAGGGACAGGGAGACAGAGCAGGACACACAGCTAGAGGGACAGAGAGACAGAGCAGGACACACAGCTAGAGGGACAGGGAGACAGAGCAGGACACACAGCTAGAGGGACAGAGAGACAGAGCAGGACACACAGCTAGAGGGACAGAGAGACAGAGCAGGACACACAGCTAGAGGGACAGAGAGACAGAGCAGGACACACAGCTAGAGGGACAGAGAGACAGAGCAGGACACACAGCTAGAGGGACAGGGAGACAGAGCAGGACACACAGCTAGAGGGACAGAGAGACAGAGCAGGACACACAGCTAGAGGGACAGGGAGACAGAGCAGGACACACAGCTAGAGGGACAGAGAGACAGAGCAGGACACACAGCTAGAGGGACAGGGAGACAGAGCAGGACACACAGCTAGAGGGACAGAGAGACAGAGCAGGACACACAGCTAGAGGGACAGGGAGACAGAGCAGGACACACAGCTAGAGGGACAGAGAGACAGAGCAGGACACACAGCTAGAGGGACAGGGAGACAGAGCAGGACACACAGCTAGAGGGACAGAGAGACAGAGCAGGACACACAGCTAGAGGGACAGGGAGACAGAGCAGGACACACAGCTAGAGGGACAGGGAGACAGAGCAGGAGGCGTATCAGACGTATCACCTGCATGCAGGGTGTTGTAGGACATTCTGTCGTTTCACACTTGGCCTACAGAAGGAAACTAATCCTCCTGTTTGTAGGCAGACATTGACTCAGGCATCACTCATACTGACATCAGTGCCATATGTAGGCCTACTGCAGTGATACTCATCTTGCGGCCCGGGGGCCAGATGCGGCCCGCGATAGGGTGCAGAGTGGCCCCCCCGACCATATGCATGTTGCTCAAATGCAGAAGATAGTTAACCCATTGATACCTGATGCAGCATTTGTGTGTGTATCCCTTTAAGACCGCAAACTGCCTTAAAGGGATACACACACAAATGCTGCATCTGGTATCAATGGGTTAAAAGAATATTCACTCTTCTTTGACAAAAGAATAGAAATGGTCCAACACACGGTGGGGAAGTCCACTTGAAATGTGTTGTGTTGTTTTGTGCAGTACAGGATGAAAAGGGTTAATACAGTAAGTGATGTAAAGTCAGCTGACGGGCTGTGGTTTCTTTTACAAGTTTCCTTTAGAGTCATCATGTCTGTGGTCCACTGACCAATACCTGTGGCATGCTGATGCTCACATAGTGTCACAGAGCCTGTGTTGATGATGAGAGGTTACTATGGCAACAACCTCCCAGACCTGAGGGCATGATGTCATGCCAACAGACTGCTGAGTAGCAGCTGATGTCCTCCGGGGGGCTTCATCGACACAAGACTCCACCTCTGCCCCCACACATCAGGAGAGAGAGAGAGAGAGAGAGAGGGAGAGAGAGAGAGAGGGAGAGGGAGAGAGAGAGAGAGGGAGAGAGAGAGAGAGAGGGAGAGAGAGGGAGAGAGAGAGAGGGAGAGAGAGAGAGGGAGTGAGAGAGGGAGGGAGTGAGAGAGGGAGAGAGAGAGAGAGAGAGAGAGAGAGAGAGGGAGTGAGAGAGGGAGGAAGTGAGAGAGGGAGAGACAGAGAGAGTGAGAGTGAGAGAGGTAGAGAGATGTAGATTGGGGTGTCTAGTTTCATGCACGTCTGCCAATATGACTTCAAATCAATATCACGATTATTTCCAACTTTGACCTCAATTATGATTCATGAATGATTATTTGTTTTATACACTTTTTTAAACACTGCCCTCATAGTCCTCTGACAAGATCTGTACTGTACTCTACTTATACTGTACTGTACTTGTACTGTTTGTTGGCTCAGTGTTTTATAGCTCATGTCCTCCATGCTGACAGCTTGGCTTTGAGTGAACTAATGTTAGTTGGACGGGGGAAGTCACATGACTGAACACGACATACTATACAGTTAGTTCATGAACGCACACATTGGGGAAAGTAT
>NC_139638.1:13985468-13988673 GCF_964638095.1 Poromitra crassiceps
GTCGCTGAGCACGATGGTGCTGTTGGTTTTTGGATACGCCCCCCAGGAGGCCCAACCCTAACCCTAGCCCTAGCATCCCGGAGATATCGCCATTCTGAATCCCCATTGTGAGCGAAAATTTACTAAGGTGTTTTCGTCACCAAACACATCCTACTAGACCTATTTCTGGTCGCTGAGCACGATGGTGATGTTGGTTTTTGGATACGCCCCCCAGGAGGCCCAACCCTAACCCTAGCCCTAGCCCTCCGGAGATATCGCCATTCTGAATCCCCATTGTGAGTGAAAATTTACTACGGTGTTTTCGTCACCAAACACATCCTACTAGACCTATTTCTGGTCGCTGAGCACGATGGTGCTGTTGGTTTTTGGATACGCCCCCCAGGAGGCCAACCCTAAACCCTAGTCCTAGCGTTCCGGAGATATCGCCATTCCTGAATCCCCATTGTGAGCGAAAATTTACTAAGGTGTTTTCGTCACCAAACACATCCTACTAGACCTATTTCTGGTCGCTGAGCACGATGGTGCTGTTGGTTTTTTGGATACGCCCCCCAGGAGGCCCCAACCCTAACCCTAGCCCTAGCATCCCGGAGATATCGCCATTCTGAATCCCCATTGTGAGCGAAAATTTACTAAGGTGTTTTTCGTCACCAAACACATCCTACTAGACCTATTTCTGGTCGCTGAGCACGATGGTGATGTTGGTTTTTGGATACGCCCCCCCAGGAGGCCCAACCCTAACCCTAGCCCTAGCCCTCCGGAGATATCGCCATTCTGAACTCCCCCATTGTGAGTGAAAATTTACTACGGTGTTTTCGTCACCAAACACGATCCTACTAGACCTATTTCTGGTCGCTGAGCACGATGGTGCTGTTGGTTTTTTGGATACGCCCCCCAGGAGGCCCAACCCTAACCCTAGCCCTAGCCGTTCCCGGAGATATCGCCATTCTGAATCCCCATTGTGAGCGAAAAATTTACTAAGGTGTTTTCGTCACCAAACACATCCTACTAGACCTATTTCTGGTCGCTGAGCAAGATGGTGCTGTTTGTTTTTGGATACGACCCCCAGGAGGCCCAACCCTAACCCTAGCCCTAGCGTTCCGGAGATATCGCCATTCTGAATCCCCATTGTGAGCGAAAATTTACTAAGGTGTTTTCGTCACCAAACACATCCTACTAAACCTATTTCTGGTCGCTCGAGCACGATGGTCGCTGTGGTTTTTGGATACGCCCGCCCAGGAGGCCCTAACCCTAACCCTAGCCCTAGCGTTCCGGAGATATCGCCATTCTGAATCCCCATTGTGAGCGAAAATTTACTAAGGTGTTTTCGTCACCCAAACACATCCTACTAGACCTATTTCTGGTCGCTGAGCACGATGGTGCTGTTGGTTTTTGGATATGCCGCCCCAGGAGGCCCAACCCTAACCCTAGCCCTAGCGTTCCGGAGATATCGCCATTCTGAATCCCCATTGTGAGCGAAAATTTACTAAGGTGTTTTCGTCACCAAACACATCCTACTAGACCCATTTCTGGTCGCTGAGCACGATGGTGCTGTTGGTTTTTGGATACGCCCCCCAGGAGGCCCAACCCTAACCCTAGCCCTAGCGTCCCGGAGATATCGCCATTCTGAATCCCCATTGTGAGCGAAAATTTACTACGGTGTTTTCGTCACCAAACACATCCTACTAGACCTATTTCTGGTCGCTGAGCACGATGGTGCTGTTGGTTTTTTGGATACGCCCCCCAGGAGGCCCAACCCCTAACCCTAGCCCTAGCGTTCCGGAGATATCGCCATTCTGAATCCCCATTGTGAGCGAAAATTTACTAAGGTGTTTTCGTCACCAAACACATCCTACTAGACCCATTTCTGGTCGCTGAGCACGATGGTGCTGTTGGTTTTTGGATACGCCCCCCAGGAGGCCCAACCCTAACCCTAGCATTCTGAATCCCCATTGTGAGCGAAAATTTACTAAGGTGTTTTCGTCACCAAACACATCCTACTAGACCTATTTCTGGTCGCTGAGCACGATGGTGCTGTTGGTTTTTGGCTACGCCCCGCAGGAGGCCCAACCCTAACCCTAGCCCTAGCGTCCCGGAGATATCGCCATTCTGAATCCCATTGTGAGCGAAAATTTACTAAGGTGTTTTCATCACCAAACACATCCTACTAGACCTATTTCTGGTCGCTGAGCACGATGGTGCTGTTGGTTTTTGGATACGCCCCCAGGAGGCCCAACCCTAACCCTAGCCCTAGCGTTCCGGAGATATCGCCATTCTGAATCCCCATTGTGAGGGAAAATTTACTAAGGTGTTTTCGTCACCAAACTCATCCTACTAGACCTACTGTATTTACTGAATCATGAATCACTCTAGTTGAGTCTTTGTAAGACACCAGTAACTCTACAGTAAGACACCAGTAACTCTACAGTATGTAAGACACCAGTAACTCTACAGTATGTAAGACACCAGTAACTCTACAGTATGTAAGACACCAGTAACTCTACAGTATGTAAGACACCAGTAACTCTACAGTAAGACACCAGTAACTCTACAGTAAGACACCAGTAACTCTACAGTAAAGGCTGGCTCACACTACAGGATTTTCGGGCCGATTTATGCCCGATTCACCCCTCCCGAGAATCGGAGGAGAAATCTGGCCTGGCAGCTTGCCAAGCTTGGTCGGGCCCGACTTTCGGCACCGATTATCTTGTAGTGTGAGCTGTTTGCAGATCCAATCTTAACCCTCCCGATCTGCTCAAAGCCTCATCGGGGCCGTCCCGATCATATCAAACATGTTTGATATTTAGGACTGAAAATCTGCGCGAATACATCATTCTGCTGCTGCGCGAGACTCCCGTCATTAATTGACGCGGCTCATTTGATGCGCTGCACTGCAGGTATCAGATAGGCTACCAAATACCAACAGCACAGAACCATGAGTATTTGGGGGAAAATGTCACTAATTTATATCACAATGAATGACCAATGAATAAAAAGTTGTTATATCGTAGTTTTGAGCCCCTGCCAGTCAGAGGCTGTAATCTCCTACCTGTCTTATCAGGCAGTGTGGGGAAAAAAGGCTTTGCTGCTGCGGGAAGCAATCCAGTCAATCCAAACTTTTGCCGATCTCATGACATGCAGCAGGGAAATATATTTTGGTAGCGCATGTGTTTGTGTTCTCCCTTGTACAGACAATAGACTCGCGTTG
>NC_139638.1:13988873-13993873 GCF_964638095.1 Poromitra crassiceps
TGAGACATGAGGTATGTCAGACATGCTTTTTGCAATATCAGCACTATGATGGCTGTTGGCTCCCCAGTATTAAATTGTTACGGGAAGAAGGTGTGGGCCAAACTTTAAGGACGTGCCCCTGTATTTTATTAGGAGGTATATGGAAAAAGGGTCTGAGAAGTTAAGAAGGCAACTGGGATGTCAAGTCTTACCTTTCGACCTATTTGGCCAGTGAGTCCAACCAGGCCAAGAATCCCTGAGTCTCCCTGGAACAGAAGGCAAGATTGTCAATGTTTGGTTGCAACAAACTAGTCTGACTCAACAGAAGTAGGCTGTGGGTCTAAAGCCTGCCTCAGACCTAGGGCTGGGTTCAAAAAATCGATTATCAGATTTTTAATCGATTTTTATTTTAATCCTCGATTATTGATGTCCAGAGGTCCGATTTTTTAAATTAATTATTTTTATTTTTAATAAACAGGCTAAAATATTATGCTGTGTGTGGTAGTTGAAACATAGTTTCAAGTTGATGTTTATTTATGTTTGTAGTTGAAACAAAAACATAAATACTGTAGGCTACATGAATGGAAATGTTTAATCATTAATATCTACCTTTAGAAATTATATGGGCTGAAATCAAATCACTGTGCATAATTGTGAAAGTGTCTTTATTGACAGATGAAAAGGCTGTTATTTACCCTTTGTCACCACCTGGTGAGTAAATATATGTGTAACTAAAACCATTAAAATTGACAACAGGTCTGCACTTTTTTTCCCCATGTATCTACTTGGCGCAAAAAAAGTTGGGAACCCCCTGTGTACATAACTGGACAGTCATGTAACACAGGGTACAGCTCAAAAAACACCTTTTGGTATCACTAACCAAATCGATATTGAAATGAATCTAATCGGAATCTAATCGAATCTAAATTATCGATTCGCCACCTTGTGAATCGGAATCGAATCGACTCTTGAAATTTGAACCAATACCCAGCTCTACTCAGACCGCTGTCTGCGTGTTAGCAGTGTGGAGATAGGTCTCTCTAAAGCTGGAATTATGCTGGACGTTTGGACTGTCGCACGGAAATGAGAGACACGGAATCCTGACGAGAAAACGTGTGGAGCTTTTATACTCTGTGCAGGTTTCTGCTCTCGAAGTGAGCGCGAGTCTTGAAAACTCAACTTTGTCCGCCCAGCTGCGTCCGTGCAGTTATAAAATTCGGGGTGTGCACGGCCGGGTGAAAACCGCCTGCGGAGGGGCGTGTCGGCTGATTTGATGTCACTTTTCTGCGCGGACACTCGTGGTCCTCGCTGATGCGGGAAGCATCATTCCAGCTTAAGTGAGACTACAAACAAACAAACAGGAATCACACTGTGAGAGAAAAGGAGGGACAGGATACCTTCTCTCCTTTAGGTGCTGACCCAGGTGACATGCCAGGGTCTCCTTTTCTGCCCTGGACAAACACAAAGACAAAGGAAGGCAAAACATTCAGTTCAATCTGACAAATGTACTCTCATAAATTCATCACATTAAGACTAAGAGGCTGACTACACTACAGGATTGGGGATTCTAGAGCAGAACACAAGACGTCTGTTCAGATGTGCGTTTACTGCGGGGGTTAAATCCCAGATGGTGTCTGCCTGGGCTGGGCTAGCAGCTAAATGCTAACTATGCTGACAACGCCCCCAGCCAGCTACCCCGGCGTTTATGATGAGACATCGACTCAACCTATCGGGCAAATCCTGAAGATGTTTCTCCGTGGCAGAATGTATATGTGCATTATGTGGTGGCCTGCAGAAACCCTTCATATAGTGATTTTTTTTATTTTTTTATTTCCATAAATGATCCTCTAATCTCTCCCCTATAACTTTTTGAACATCAAACGTTATGAGTATTTTAATGTTACTGTACTAGCAGACCCCGCCAACCCCGCTGGTCTGGAACACAGTGGTCTCAAATTCATCATGAACACTGATGATGTCATCAGGGAGTGATGTCATCAGTGAGTGATGGCATCAGTGATGATGATGATGTCACCAGATGATGTCATTATTGCTCGAGTGACAGCACATAATAAGGTAATTAGGGCAATTACCCAATTAAAACCAGAATCTTACAAATAAATACTTTCCCGTTTGTGTTAGGAAAATAATGATTCACCATGATGTACTACAGAGATGAAAGTAACCAAATCACTCAAAATATCAAAATAGCTGCAAAACTCATTTTCAACCTTTGGCTCATTACCAACAATGTGCAGGCTTCTCCCAGGCCACCACTCATATATGCAGCCTTGGTGTCCCTGGAGCCGCACACACCAGGCCTCATTGTCAGGAGGGAACAATAATGGGGGCTTCAGCACATCAAAGCCAGCGATGGGAAATTAAAGTGTGTGCGCCGACCTCCCCTCTCCCCCTGGGACCCCTGCTGTTTACAACTTCTCTTCATTGAGCCACGATGAAAGAGCCAGGAGCCTAGACATCAAACACTCTGGAAAGGTTTTCTCTCAACACACCTGCCCCCTACAGGCAGCCTCATTCACCCAGGCAGGGTTTCAGATGTTTGCCGCTCCAGGCCCACTGGATGTGTGTCGAAGCTTTTGGCCCACTGTTGTGTAGAAGTTAGCTGACGTCATTTCTGAGAGGGTGGACACATCTGTCTCATACATGGAACTGCCAAATCTAGACCAATTAACATTACTGCTTAATTAGCCTGGTTAATGATACTAGTTAATGAATCTGGGTCACACACTAAAGCTTTTTAACAATAGACATGCCAGAAAACTACTAGAATGGCCGTAAGTGGTCATTGTAAGTGGATGTGACCTGAGGAAGACAGGGCTTTAACTGAGCTCCTCCTCCCTGTGTACCATCAGCACACAGTGCCAGAGGCTCCTCCTCCCTGTGTACCATGAGCACACAGTGCCAGAGGCTCCTCCTCCCTGTGTACCATCAGCACACAGTGCCAGAGGCTCCTCCTCCCTGTGTACCATCAGCACACAGTGCCAGAGGCTCCTCCTCCCTGTGTACCATGAGCACAGTGCCAGAGGCTCCTCCTCCCTGTGTACCATGAGCACACAGTGCCAGAGGCTCCTCCTCCCTGTGTACCATGAGCACAGTGCCAGAGGCTCCTCCTCCCTGTGTACCATGAGCACACAGTGCCAGAGGCTCCTCCTCCCTGTGTACCATCAGCACACAGTGCCAGAGGCTCCTCCTCCCTGTGTACCAGGAGCACACAGTGCCAGAGGCTCCTCCTCCCTGTGTACCATCAGCACACAGTGCCAGAGGTCAGAGGTCAGGGATGTTTGCTGAGGTGTACATTCAGTGCAAACAATCAGACGAGTGACGCAGAGGACGGGGTCATGTCGCAGAGGGCGGGGTCATGTCACAGAGGGCGGGGTCATGACGCAGAGGACGGGGTCATGTCACAGAGGGCGGGGTCATGATGCAGAGGGCGGGGTCATGTCGCAGAGGGCGGGGTCATGACACAGAGGGCGGGGTCATGTCACAGAGGGCGGGGTCATGACACAGAGGGCGGGGTCATGTCACAGAGGGCGGGGTCATGATGCAGAGGGCGGGGTCATGTCGCAGAGGGCGGGGTCATGTCACAGAGGGCGGGGTCATGATGCAGAGGGCGGGGTCATGTCGCAGAGGGCGGGGTCATGATGCAGAGGGCGGGGTCATGTCGCTGAGGGCGGGGTCATGTCCTGTTCGCACATTAAAACCAGACAGATTTATTTGGACTTCTCACTTTCCATTTCCCGATATCTTTCCCCCGAAAGCTCTGAGAAATCACTTAGAAGTCACACGGTGTCTCTCTACCCGTCTCTCTCCTCCTGGGTTCAAGCTGAAGTCACACGGTGTCTCTCTACCCGTCTCTCTCCTCCTGGGTTCAAGCTGACCTACAGATTCTCCCATCTTACACAGACATTTAGCCCTATGAAGGCATAACTATGTATACATCTTCATGCACATGTTAGCAAGAGCGTCTACGCAAGAGTCCGTTTTATCTACACAGAGTCTAAATGGAGCACATCTACACGAGTGTGAAGCGTCTGAGTTTAAAATATATAAGGGGGGAGATCATGACAGTCTGCAGCACACATGCTAAAGAGATACAGACTGATCAGTATGTATCTCTGCAGCACACATGCTAAAGAGATACAGACTGATCAGTATGTATCTCTGCAGCAGACATGCTAAAGAGATACAGACTGATCAGTATGTATCTCTGCAGCACACATGCTAAAGAGATACATACTGATCAGTATGTATCTCTGCAGCAGACATGCTAAAGAGATACAGACTGATCAGTATGTATCTCTGCAGCACACATGCTAAAGAGATACAGACTGATCAGTATGTATCTCTGCAGCACACATGCTAAAGAGATACAGACTGATCAGTATGTATCTCTGCAGCACACATGCTAAAGAGATACAGACTGATCAGTATGTATCTCTGCAGCACACATGCTAAAGAGATACATACTGATCAGTCTGTATCTCTGCAGCACACATGCTAAAGAGATACATACTGATCAGTATGTATCTCTGCAGCACACATGCTAAAGAGATACATACTGATCAGTCTGTATCTCTGCAGCACACATGCTAAAGAGATACATACTGATCAGTCTGTATCTCTGCAGCACACATGCTAAAGAGATACATACTGATCAGTATGTATCTCTGCAGCACACATGCTAAAGAGATACATACTGATCAGTCTGTATCTCTGCAGCACACATGCTAAAGAGATACATACTGATCAGTATGTATCTCTGCAGCACACATGCTAAAGAGATACAGACTGATCAGTATGTATCTCTGCAGCACACATGCTAAAGAGATACAGACTGGTCAGTACGTCACGTCAGTCTGTGCTGTCTCTACGGTGTCAGACTGCCAGCTGGGTTTGTTCTGTCGTGAACTGAGATGGCCCCCGATTCTACAAGCGTAAAACTCTATTACGCTTTGCTGCTGCGCTTTATGGATTCCAGCTGAGAAGAAGTTAGAATGAAA
>NC_139638.1:13998873-14003873 GCF_964638095.1 Poromitra crassiceps
ATGACAGCCATGTCTGATTCATTTGGTGAGATGTTCAGAGACGGAGCTGAACAGGAGATCACTAAAGCGTGTAGGAAAGCTTGTGGTGTTCCTGAGCACAAAGAACATCTGTCACATTTCTCAGCCCACGGACCTTAAAAATATGCATTTGAATTCGGCATGAAATATTGAGAAAACGACTTGTTTTGTATAATGTGATATTTTCATTTCAAGGATTCTCAAGCAGTTGTTAGTGTGTCCAGACAGTGTTAAGGGTGGCTGTCGTACCCCAAATAAACTTCAACAAGCGGCTCATGTTTGAATTACATGCTTCCAAATGAAACCTGTGGCTTACCACAGTTTGGGCCGTGCGCTGTGGTACTGTCGGCCCTGTTGGCACAGACATGTGGTACCATACTCAGTGCACTGTGGTACTGTCGGCCCGGTTGGCACCGACATGTGGTACTCTACTCTCGCCTGTCCCGTTCTCACACAACAGGTGTCTAATTAGAGAAGAGCAGGGCGGGGCGCACACATGCTGAGGGGAGGATTTCAAACCACCGACCTCTGAACAGCGACGCAGGGCGTCACTGTGGTCACTGTGGTCATAACGCCGCTTACCGTGCAACTCATACCCATTCTAAACAGAGAGAAAATGGTCAAAATGTGAACAAATGATAGCTCCTAATGTTCCATGTTGTGGCAACATGCTCTCAGATATATAAATATCTGTTGTTAAATCTATTTACACACAAACCATATGTGCAACTTAGAGCCAAGACAAATATGTGCTTGGTGGCTCTTAAATCTGGACGTAGTATGACATCACGATGACATCACGCTCAAGGTTGGGTTCCCACAGCATATTGAAGACGAGCTCATTAAGCGGGCGATGTTGTAAACCGTCTGCCTTTCAACACGAGCTCGTAAAGACCGTTTGAATGTACACAGCCGCCATATAAAGATAAAAGGCGTTCTGTGTATGATGCTATGCCAAATGAGAGTGAAGGGGCAACGCTCGATAAACTCTAACTCTGGATCAAGCTAGTGTGACACCCCTGGATGCTTTAGAAATTAAACATCTGAATTATTAGAAATTTAGCCTCTAACGAATCCGGAAAATATTGGTTCCAATTCCCGATTTTCCCGTTTTTTCCCCCACCACTAACAAACTGGCACGTTGATGCGGCGAGGGAGACTTACTAAAGTCCTACACGGGCAGAATCTGCAGTCCAATGCCACATAAAGTAAGCTACAGTAAAAGCCCATAATAACAAGAGACTGATGAAATTATTCAAGCTGCACTAGTAAAAATCCAACCTTATACATTTTTTTCTCTCTTCAAAGCCAACGTTTGTAGAGCTAAATAGATGACAGACTACATGAAAAGAGAAATAGTAAGTAATCCCAAGTCATATTTAGGCATTTACAACAATATCAATAATAGCTTAGATAATGACAGTGACAAGTTTGAAATGGCTTTTAAAACATAGTATTAAAAAGCTGTAGAAAAATAGTAAAATGCCATGGCTGGCTTACTTTAATGGGTCTCACCAGAATTCAGCGCAAATCAATAAACAGATTGAAATAGAATATGGCTCCATTTCAGTCAACCGTGCCAACTGGATCCCTTAGTGCCCTGCAGCACAAAGGGGGCCTGTAGAAAGAAAGAGTGATTTGGAGCCGGGCTCCAGCATAAGACGCTTAATGTTCCACAGGAGAGCCATCATAGACTGGGGATTAGACAGGCCGTTAAGAAGCGGATCTGTCGCCATTTTTGTTACCAAAGCAGCCCAACACACCGGCCGCAGTTTTATAGTCGAGTGCTCGGGTCAGTTTTATAGTCGAGTGCTCGGGTCAGTTTTATAGTCGAGTGCTCGGTTTGCAGTGAGATTTTTCCAAGTGAAACGTCTTCCAATGTGGCAGGTATGGGCAGTTAACGGCCCGTCTGATCTGAATTAGCCTTATGTGTAGGTGAGGCGGTGCTTATGTGTAGGTGAGGCGGTGCTTATGTGTAGGTGAGGCGGTGCTTATGTGTAGGTGAGGCGGTGCTTATGTGTAGGTGAGGCGGTGCTTATGTGTAGGTGAGGCAGTGCTTATGTGTAGGTGAGGCGGTGCTTATGTGTAGGTGAGGCGGTGCTTATGTGTAGGTGAGGCGGTGCTTATGTGTAGGTGAGGCGGTGCTTATGTGTAGGTGAGGCGGTGCTTATGTGTAGGTGAGGCGGTGCTTATGTGTAGGTGAGGCAGTGCTTATGTGTAGGTGAGGCGGTGCTTATGTGTAGGTGAGGCGGTGCTTATGTGTAGGTGAGGCGGTGCTTATGTGTAGGTGAGGCGGTGCTTATGTGTAGGTGAGGCGGTGCTTATGTGTAGGTGAGGCGGTGCTTATGTGTAGGTGAGGCGGGGCTTATGTGTAGGTGAGGCGGTGCTTATGTGTAGGTGAGGCGGGGCTTATGTGTAGGTGAGGCAGTGCTTATGTGTAGGTGAGGCGGTGCTTATGTGTAGGTGAGGCGGTGCTTATGTGTAGGTGAGGCGGTGCTTATGTGTAGGTGAGGCGGTGCTTATGTGTAGGTGAGGCGGTGCTTATGTGTAGGTGAGGCAGTGCTTATGTGTAGGTGAGGCGGTGCTTATGTGTAGGTGAGGCGGTGCTTATGTGTAGGTGAGGCGGGGCTTATGTGTAGGTGAGGCGGGGCTTATGTGTAGGTGAGGCAGTGCTTATGTGTAGGTGAGGCGGTGCTTATGTGTAGGTGAGGCGGTGCTTATGTGTAGGTGAGGCGGGGCTTATGTGTAGGTGAGGCGGGGCTTATGTGTAGGTGAGGCGGGGCTTATGTGTAGGTGAGGCGGTGCTTATGTGTAGGTGAGGCGGTGCTTATGTGTAGGTGAGGCGGTGCTTATGTGTAGGTGAGGCGGGGCTTATGTGTAGGTGAGGCGGTGCTTATGTGTAGGTGAGGCGGGGCTTATGTGTAGGTGAGGCGGGGCTTATGTGTAGGTGAGGCGGGGCTTATGTGTAGGTGAGGCGGTGCTTATGTGTAGGTGAGGCGGTGCTTATGTGTAGGTGAGGCGGGGCTTATGTGTAGGTGAGGCGGTGCTTATGTGTAGGTGAGGCGGGGCTTATGTCTAGGTGAGGCGGTGCTTATGTGTAGGTGAGGCAGTGCTTATGTGTAGGTGAGGCGGTGCTTATGTGTAGGTGAGGCGGGGCTTATGTGTAGGTGAGGCGGGGCTTATGTGTAGGTGAGGCGGTGCTTATGTGTAGGTGAGGCGGTGCTTATGTGTAGGTGAGGCGGGGCTTATGTGTAGGTGAGGCGGTGCTTATGTGTAGGTGAGGCGGGGCTTATGTCTAGGTGAGGCGGTGCTTATGTGTAGGTGAGGCAGTGCTTATGTGTAGGTGAGGCGGGGCTTATGTGTAGGTGAGGCGGGGCTTATGTGTAGGTGAGGCGGTGCTTATGTGTAGGTGAGGCGGTGCTTATGTGTAGGTGAGGCGGGGCTTATGTGTAGGTGAGGCGGTGCTTATGTGTAGGTGAGGCGGGGCTTATGTCTAGGTGAGGCGGTGCTTATGTGTAGGTGAGGCAGTGCTTATGTGTAGGTGAGGCGGTGCTTATGTGTAGGTGAGGCGGTGCTTATGTGTAGGTGAGGCGGTGCTTATGTGTAGGTGAGGCGGGGCTTATGTGTAGGTGAGGCGGGGCTTATGTGTAGGTGAGGCGGTGCTTATGTGTAGGTGAGGCGGTGCTTATGTGTAGGTGAGGCGGGGCTTATGTGTAGGTGAGGCGGTGCTTATGTGTAGGTGAGGCGGGGCTTATGTCTAGGTGAGGCGGTGCTTATGTGTAGGTGAGGCAGTGCTTATGTGTAGGTGAGGCGGTGCTTATGTGTAGGTGAGGCGGTGCTTATGTGTAGGTGAGGCGGTGCTTATGTGTAGGTGAGGCGGGGCGGGGGAATTCTGTTTGGCGACTAGCGAGCGGTTTGGGTGGGAGAAGTGCGGAGAATGATGGACGACGGATGTCTTCCACACCGGACAAAGACTCTTTTGACCCAGCGGCCTCCAGACAAACCTCCAGACAAACCCGTCCAGTCAGAGAAGTTCTCAGATCAGCCACCCCACATCCAGCAGCACACCTTCTCTTCTCTCACACCCTCCTACCACCGTCGTCATCACGCACCAGCAGATAGACTCCACAAGAGCTCAAGGTATTCACCGACACCGGCCGCCCAGCGAGCGCTTCTGTACTGACGAGGGGTTACCGTGGCGACGGCGTCTCACACTCACGTGTGTGGGGTCGGGGGTCAAGGTTCACGGGCGGTGCTCGGCAGGCTCAATGGTGCTCTGTGTGTCTGTGTGTCTGTGTGTCTGTGTGTCTGTGTGTCTGTGTGTCTGTGTGTCTGTGTGTCTGTGTGTCTGTGTGTCGTCATGCAGGCTTCATGCAGGCTTCCAGTAATCCCAGGCTACAGAAGGTCACATGGACACTAATGACCGAATAGCTCTCTCTCTGCTAGACGAAAAGCTGAGAGTTTGAGTTTTTCTTTTCTTTTCCAAGATATATTGTTGGAATTTTCAGGCTTTGTTAGACAGATAATAGTGAGATAAGGAAAGGTATGAGAGACAGGAAAGTATGAGAGAGAGTCCGTGTCGTGCAGTAAATGACCACGGGCCGGATTCGAACCTGGGTCACTGTGGGAAGGACTGAGCCTTATGGTACGCGCTCGACTCTGTGAGCCACCGGAACCTTTTTCATGTGGAAGATGATGCTGTTCATTGGGGCTGGGTACCAGCACCAGTACCAGTACCCTTAACTCATTGATACCTGATGCAGCATTTGCGTGTATATCCCTCATTTGTGTGTGTGTCCCTTTAAGACCACGAACCGCGTCACGCGGTCTGCATCAGGGATCAATGGGTTAAAGCAATACCGGTACCAATAGAGTACTCCACATCCCTACTTCATTCATTGATTCGTTAATTTTCTAATTCATGCTGCTGTTGTGGGCCAATCACATGTCATGGCATTACATTGAAGAACTCTTGCGGTGAT
>NC_139638.1:14006373-14023873 GCF_964638095.1 Poromitra crassiceps
GATGAGAGAGAGAGAGAGAGAGAGAGAGAGAGAGAGACTACATCTATTTAACTGCCTTTGTGAAAGAGGCTTTTCATTGGGCCAGAATGGGATTCCTATGAACTGAGTGTTGGTATAGAGGCCTCTGCCTCTCAGAAGCCATGTGGTGTGTGTGTGTGTGTGTGTGTGTGTGTGTGTGTGTGTGTGTGTGTGTGTGTGTGTGTGTGTGTGTGCGCTGTGTGTGTGTGTGTGTGTGTGTGTGTGTGTGTGTGTTTACAGTGCTTTTATTAGGCATCCTGTGGCACAGGCAGGCTTTTGAAAGGCCGTCTTTATAGGAGCTTTCCTGTTTATGCTGAGAGGTGGGAGGTCAGCCCGCGCAGCACCACACTCAATATGCTGTTTATGCTGAGAGGTGGGAGGTGAGCCCGCGCAGCACCAGGCTCAATATGCTGTTTATGCTGAGAGGTGGGAGGTGAGCCCACGCAGCACCATGCTCAATATGCTGTTTATGCTGAGAGGTGGGAGGTCAGCCCGCGCAGCACCACGCTCAATATGCTGTTTATGCTGAGAGGTGGGAGGTGAGCCCGCGCAGCACCACACTCAATATGCTGTTTATGCTGAGAGGTGGGAGGTGAGCCCACGCAGCACCACGCTCAATATGCTGTTTATGCTGAGAGGTCAGCCCGCGCAGCACCACGCTCAATATGCTGTTTATGCTGAGAGGTGGGAGGTCAGCCCGCGCAGCACCACACTCAATATGCTGTTTATGCTGAGAGGTGGGAGGTGAGCCCGCGCAGCACCACGCTCAATATGCTGTTTATGCTGAGAGGTGGGAGGTCAGCCCGCGCAGCACCACGCTCAATATGCTGTTTATGCTGAGAGGTGGGAGGTCAGCCCGCGCAGCACCACACTCAATATGCTGTTTATGCTGAGAGGTGGGAGGTCAGCCCGCGCAGCACCACGCTCAATATGCTGTTTATGCTGAGAGGTGGGAGGTGAGCCCGCGCAGCACCACACTCAATATGCTGTTTATGCTGAGAGGTGGGAGGTGAGCCCGCGCAGCACCACACTCAATATGCTGTTTATGCTGAGAGGTGGGAGGTGAGCCCGCGCAGCACCACGCTCAATATGCTGTTTATGCTGAGAGGTGGGAGGTGAGCCCGCGCAGCACCACGCTCAATATGCTGTTTATGCTGAGAGGTGGGAGGTGAGCCCGCACAGCACCACGCTCAATATGCTGTTTATGCTGAGAGGTGGGAGGTCAGCCCGCGCAGCACCACGCTCAATATACTGTTTATGCTGAGAGGTGGGAGGTCAGCCCGCGCAGCACCACACTCAATATGCTGTTTATGCTGAGAGGTGGGAGGTGAGCCCGCGCAGCACCACGCTCAATATGCTGTTTATGCTGAGAGGTGGGAGGTCAGCCCGCGCAGCACCACGCTCAATATGCTGTTTATGCTAAGAGGTGGGAGGTCGGCCCACGCAGCACCACACTCAATATGCTGTTTATGCTGAGAGGTGGGAGGTCAGCCCGCGCAGCACCACGCTCAATCTGACTGCATAGGAAAACTTTGGGGGAGTGTGTGTGTGTGTGTGTGTGTGAGTGAGTGAGTGTGTATGTCTATGTGTGTCAGCTGGGTGGTGGGAGGGACTTGGAGTGATGGGGGAGTGGCTTGGCTTGGCGGCATATTATTGTAATTACAGAAAATGGTCGAGAGCTGCTAGGCTGGGACACACAGAGACAGTCTTCTGTGTGTGTGTGTGTGTGTCTCTCTCTCTCTCTTTCTGCTCTCTGTCTGTCAGAGAGAGAGAGAGAGACATGCACAGAATCAGCTCGGTGGTTAAACGGAGAGACCCTCTCACTGACTATGAGGCATAATAAGGACTGAGGAGTCATGTGGAGATCAAACAGCAGACGTTGGCGTCTGAGAGGTTCTGAGTGGACGTGTGGTTGAGGAGGCTGGAGGTTCTGAGTGGACGTGTGGTTGAGGAGGCTGGAGGTGTTTGAGAGGAGGAGGAAGGAGGGACTGAAGGTCAATCAAACAAAACAATCCTTAGCGAGAAAGAACCCAGACTCACCCGAGGACCCCTCTTGCCTGGCTGGCCTGCCTTCCCTGGAGGTCCTGGTGGTCCCTGGAGAGAGAGAGAGAGAGAGAGAGAGAGAGAGAGAGAGAACCAATCAGTTGCAGCCTCTTGCACCTTCTATCCTCATTCACATAACAATCAAACTACATCCCCCATGATGCCGTCTTGCATTCAATCAGTGCTCAGTATTTACATACAGAAAAAGAGCACATTGAAAAGCCTGCTTTGTGCCTTAAGCCCCGCCTCCAGGGCACGGACACCTTTTCCCTGTGATGTAATTACATCCCCAGGTGATGAGAGGTCAGCCTATCAATCAGGGTGCTGTGTACCTGTGTGGCAGCAAAGCATAGAGCGCTGTGCGCCTGTGTGGCAGTAAAGCGTAGAGCGCTGTGTGTCTGTGTGGCAGTAAAGAGTAGAGCGCTGTGTGCCTGTGTGGCAGTAAAGAGTAGAGCGCTGTGTGCCTGTGTGGCAGCAAAGAGTAGAGCGCTGTGTGCCTGTGTGGCAGTAAAGAGTAGAGCGCTGTGTGCCTGTGTGGCAGTAAAGAGTAGAGCGCTGTGCGCCTGTGTGGCAGTAAAGCGTAGAGCGCTGTGTGTCTGTGTGGCAGTAAAGAGTAGAGCGCTGTGTGCCTGTGTGGCAGCAAAGCATAGAGCGCTGTGCGCCTGTGTGGCAGTAAAGAGTAGAGCGCTGTGTGTCTGTGTGGCAGTAAAGAGTAGAGCGCTGTGTGTCTGTGTGGCAGCAAAGCATAGACCGCTGTGTGTCTGTGTGGCAGCAAAGCGTAGAGCGCTGTGTGCCTGTGTGGCAGCAAAGCGTAGAGCGCTGTGTGTCTGTGTGGCAGTAAAGAGTAGAGCGCTGTGTGTCTGTGTGGCAGCAAAGAGTAGAGCGCTGTGTGTCTGTGTGGCAGTAAAGAGTAGAGCGCTGTGTGTCTGTGTGGCAGGAAAGAGTAGAGCGCTGTGTGTCTGTGTGGCAGTAAAGAGTAGAGCGCTGTGTGCCTGTGTGGCAGCAAAGCGTAGAGCGCTGTGTGTCTGTGTGGCAGTAAAGAGTAGAGCGCTGTGTGCCTGTGTGGCAGTAAAGAGTAGAGCGCTGTGTGTCTGTGTGGCAGTAAAGAGTAGAGCGCTGTGTGTCTGTGTGGCAGTAAAGAGTAGAGCGCTGTGTGTCTGTGTGGCAGCAAAGCGTAGAGCGCTGTGTGTCTGTGTGGCAGTAAAGAGTAGAGCGCTGTGTGTCTGTGTGGCAGTAAAGAGTAGAGCGCTGTGTGTCTGTGTGGCAGCAAAGCGTAGAGCGCTGTGTGTCTGTGTGGCAGTAAAGAGTAGAGCGCTATGTGTCTGTGTGGCAGCAAAGCGTAGAAACACTCGAAATAACAGCTCATTTCCTGCCTGCTTTATCAGGCCTGTGCTGCTCGCTGCTTTTCTTTGCATCAAAAAAGAGGAAAGGGAGAAGTGAGGAATAACAGCCAGGGCCAGCCAAGAATAGCTACAGACTGCCCAGATCTACAGACTGCCCAGATCTACAGACTTCCCAGATCTACAGACTTCCCAGATCTACAGACTGCCCAGATCCACAGACTTCCCAGATCCACAGACTTCCCAGATCTACAGACTGCCCAGATCTACAGACTGCCCAGATCTACAGACTGCCCAGATCTACAGACTGCCCAGATCCACAGACTGCCCAGATCTACAGACTGCCCAGATCTACAGACTGCCCAGATCTACAGACTGCCCAGATCCACAGACTGCCCAGATCCACAGACTGCCCAGATCTACAGACTGCCCATATCCACAGACTGCCCAGATCCACAGACTGCCCAGATCTACAGACTGTCCAGATCCACAGACTGCACAGATCCACAGACTTCCCAGATCTACAGACTGTCCAGATCCACAGACTGTCCAGATCTACAGACTGCCCAGATCCACAGACTGCCCAGATCTACAGACTGCCCAGATCTACAGACTGTCCAGATCCACAGACTGTCCAGATCTACAGACTGCCCAGATCCCTGGACACTGTTGTAAATGTGCCCATCATTACAGAATGAAGCAGCACTACTGCTTTGTTTTACACAGAGATGTATTAGATTTTTCCCGCTGGACATTTGAAACGAGGATTGACCATATTTGACAAGTAAACATAGGTTACATTATATTACAGATTTGTTAATATAGAGTCTCTGGTTAATTAAGGTTACATTATATATTTTGAGGTTAAAGAAAATGCCACAAATGCATTTACATTTGTAACGCTTGTAAACCCTGCAGTTAAAGGAGCACTTCACCGAAAAACAAAATGCTGATTCATTTTGCACACATCCGTTTTGTAGACATTCATTTAGTTTGACGGGTTATTGAGAGTTGATATGAATGAAGTTGATGCCAGTGATGTCATCGCACGGCACAGAATCTTGTCTTTTATTACAACTCTTCCGATGACATCAGCTTCACTCAAATCAACTCTCAATAACCGTAAAACTAAATGAATGTCTGCAAAACTGTTTACAGCTTTCGGATTATGTGTGAGATCACATGCAAAATAAATCAGCATTGTTTTTTTGTGTGAAGTGTCCCTTTAAATGGATGTATTTTCAGTTGTGACACATCCCGAAAGTTTAAAAGAACATAATGCATGTATTCCATCTACAAGTCAAACGCTGCACGAGTACATTTGAATAGATTTTAAACACAGTGATATGGGTGAGGGGCATTTTAACATGTTTTCTTCTCAGTGGACAAAAATTGGTTACACCAGAGCCGTGTAGATAGAAGAGTCGCGACATCTCCATTCACTCCAATGGACCAGCTTTTAACTCCCAAGAGTTCCAGGAAGTAAGGTCCTGGATTAAGCAGCACTGTCGAGCTGCAGCAAAATAGACAGTTTGTGTTGTACTCTGAAAGTTTTTTTTTATCAGCTTTATTCTAGCATTCAAAAGTAGCACGAGACCCATTCCTGGCTGTTCATTGGCTAATGAGTCACGCATTTTGGTCCTCCGCTGACGCCACTCTCTCTCTAAATTGCTCTGGGTTTTACTGAACAAGCAGCAGCATCTACCATAAAGCGCACAGTGTTAATGTCCAATGGAAACTTTACCCTCGTCTCAACTTACACAAGGCTGTGGACTTTAACCCATTGATACCTGATGCAGCATTTGTGTCTGTATCCCTTTAAGGATCTTCGCGGTTTTAAAGGGATACACACACAAATGCTGCATCAGGTATCAATGGGTTAAGAGACAAGGGCCATTAAAAACAAACCCAAGCAAGCTAGTTATCTGACGCACAGACAGACAGACAGACAGACAGACACACACACACACACACACAGTTGTAAGGGTGATTATGAAGGCATTGTGCTCAGGGACAGGGACAGAGCTCATTAGCTGTCTACCTGTATACACATGTCTGTCTGCGGTCTGCTTTATATCACCCCCCCCCCCACACACACACACCACGACCTCCATGGTTGAGACCACCCCTATTGTTCCAGGTGGTATGCTCTGTGGTGGCCTCAGCAGCCCTCAGTGCCAGCACACACACAACGTATGGAGGTGTGTGTATGTTCACACCTCCACTCCCTGCCTCTGCCCTCCTTTCTGACACGCTGCTGTTTATTTTCTTCCTTCCATCTGTGTTTTCAGACATGTGTTCATTGACTGCTCTGTCACAGACATGCAGGGCCCGAAATTAACTTTTTGACCCACCGGCCAGTGGCGGGTAGATGGAAAAAATCTACCCGCCAAGCATATTTCTTACCGGCCCAAAAAAAAAAAAGCATTTTTGTGTCACATACAGTATATCCATATATATCCATTTTTTTCAGTACATTTCAAGTACCGTAGATAAGGTATTACGTTGAAGAATACACACTTAAATAAGAGGCCAGAGTAAAATTTGAAGCAAATTATTTTAATATATTGATTGATGATTGACCTTGTGTCTGCTAATAAAGATTGATTGATTGATTGATTGATTGATTGATTGAATACATCAAGTCAATCTTCAGCTTAAATTGTAACCTAATGTTAAACATCAGACTCCTCACTCTCTACCCTCTTTGCAGGATTTAACAGTAAATTTGAAGGTTCTCATCGTTCAAATTTGGCTGGTGGCTTATTAACATAGGTTCCTGTGATGTGATGAACTCAAAATGCTAAATAATTAAAAAATATTTCTGGTTTCCAGGGACTTTAAGTCAAGTCAAGTCAAAGAAGCCTGTCTAATGGTGAAGAGAGCACTGCCCCTGCTCTGGCCTGGGGTCAGATTTGGGCCACCAGACAACTGACCATTTGAATGACATGTTCTGAATTTGTGATTAATGAAATTTCACGTTGGTATATTTACTGACTTTTTTTTTTTAACATATATGAATTTCAACCAAATAAATACAAGTTCAAATTAAAAACATCATTAAAATCTTCACAAATCTCATCCCATAGGGAGTTGTGTGAAGAGAGTCACTGTTAAAGGGAGCCAAAGGTGTTTCAGATGGGGAGGACGTGCCCTATCTGTGCCTGCACTGGATCTTCTCCCTGACAGCCATGCAGCCAGAACAAGGCTCCAACCCATCTAGTGTCCTTCAACAGAAGAACCTCAACGCATTGAGCAGCCAGAGACAAGAATGGCAGGCTATTGTGAGAGACCTTCAAAAATCAACAGATCAACAGGTGTGTGTGTGTCTTTCACTCTTGCTCGCTCTCTCACTCTCTCTCTCTCACACACACACACACACACACACACACACACACACACACAAACACTTGGACAGGAAGAACCTGTCATTGTGAAATAATCCCTGATATACAGTATATTATATTCTCATAGTAAATAATCCAGCCATGAGTCTAACACATGTGCTCCTATCCCACGAGTGCATTCAAGTTAAAATGCAAAAAGACGCAGATGTTTACACTCTCTCACACACACACACACACACACACACACACACACACGTGTACTGTGAAGCCTACAATACATACACAGATTCAATTCACATGACCCATGATTTGACCAAATAGCACAGCTTCCGCTCAGAGAACAACGCTTGTTACTATGATGCTATGACACATTCAGTTCAAGTGATCATCTCTAGAATTTCAGTTTTGTTCTCTTGGGTGACACCTATGGCGATGAGTGGTAATTGCAGGTGAGATCCAAACAGTGTTACATGTGACATTAGTCAGTTTGTTCACCCATATAGTAACCCCCCCGTAATGCTAGCAGAGACTGTTATCTTACTTCACACAAGAGTTGTGGGGAACCTACAGTAACCTGCAGAGTGAGTCTATTGTTTTAGCTCCGCCCACCCTGTGGCACCACAGACGCAGTTCATATTAGGGGTGTCAAAATTCATCGTTTAACCCATTGATACCTGATGCAAAGCGGACATTTTTTTCGGGTGGCCATTTTTTCAAAGCGGACATTTTTTCGGGTGGCCATTTTTTCAAAGCAGAATTTTTTTAGGGTCACGCGGTTCGCAGTCTTAAAGGGATACACACACAAATGAGGGATATACAGTACATGCAAATGCTGCATCAGGTATCAATGGTTGATGCATCGCGATGCAGACGTGTGAATCGAATCGTTGACAGATAATGGCTGAATTGTTTGTTTAAATGTATGTTGACATTCAGATTTTAAAGCACTTTCTAAGTAAAAAAAAAAGGAATTGATCTGACTGCTTGTATTAATTGATGAAAAAGTAGCCATGTGCAGTAATAATATAGAAAATTGAGGTTGTGATACTTGGAGCTGCGATACTTTGAAGCTGTATCCAGATGCATCGTGATGCATCGTGGAATCTAATCTAATCTAATCGTTGACAGATGAATCGTAATCGAATCGTGAGGCCAGTGAAGATTCACAGCCCTAGTTCATAAATGCTGCAATACTGAAAATGCAAAGGCTTCCATCAATGGGCCATAGGCTCAATCACCATTGTGTCCAGAAGATAGTGATTTAGTTACATGAAAATCTTGGAGATTGAGATAGACCCCCTAAAGTCAAAGATCAGTTGTTCTTCTTGTTCCTTCAGGTGGATGTCTGAGCTTCAGGTGGAGGTCTTGAGCTTCACTGTGCAGAGGTTGACACTAGAAAGCTGTTTCCACAATCGTCTGCTGAAAGCGGAAGTTTCTATGAGCTCACTGAAAAGGCGGTTTGCAACAAGCAAGATTTGTGACATCAACAATCCTGGAGCCAATCACTGTCCAGGATTCAGCAGTTAAAGCCCCAACACATTCTCACTCCCAACTCGTCATATACTGCAGATCAGTCAGGAACCCTTCTTGCCGTCACTTTCTCACGAGTTGGGAGTGAGAATGTTTTGAAAGCCCATGTTGTGATTGGATAATTAGGTTCTAGATCACTCTGATTGGTTGCTTTGGATTTTTAAATAAGGGAGAAGGAGGGGAAGTCATCTTAAGGATTTTAACAAGATAACTTAAAGGAACACTCCGCCCATTTTCAACCAGCTTTGTATCATTAGAACATCAGTAGTATATCAGAAAACTGTAAACGGTTTTGAAGTCTGTCATTTCATTTGACAGTTATTGAGTGTTAAAGTGTGGACCAGTGACATCACTGGTCCACACTAACTCAAATTAATAACTCATTAACTCAAATCAACTCTCAATAACTGTCAAACTATTCATCATTCATCTAGTTTGAAAGTTATTGAGAGTTGATTTGAGTTAATGAGTTATTAATTTGAGTTAGTGTGGACCAGTGATGTCACTGGTCCACACTTTAACACTCAATAACTGTCAAATGAAATGACAGACTTCAAAACCATTTACAGTTTTCTGATATACTACTGATGTTCTAATGATACAAAGCTGGTTGAAAATGGGCGGAGTGTTCCTTTAACCTTTTTTTGTGGGGGGGAACCATCAGACACAAATTATTATTCAAAGTAGAGTATTTATACAACTTGAAACATGACTTTAGGGGGTCTTTAAGTTATCCTTTATTGTCCCTGTGGGGAATTTCTTTCTCTGCATTTAAACCATCCTCTACTAGGAGCAGGAACCTTGCTCAAATTAACCGTAGGAGCAGTGGGCAGCCGCAGTGCAGCGCACGGGGACCAACTCCAGTTCAATTGCCAGTGCCTTGGTCAGGGGCACTGACAGGAGTATTAACCTTAACATACATGTCTTTGACAGGAGTATTAACCCTAACATACAGATCTTTGACAGGAGTATTAACCTTAACATACATGTCTTTGACAGGAGTATTAACCCTAACATACATGTCTTTGACAGGAGTATTAACCCTAACATACATGTATTTGGTGGTAGGAGGAAACCGGAGCACCCAGAGGAAACCCACACGAACACAAAAAGCAGTAACCTCTCGTAGTCTCCTAATAGTCCTTCCTTAGCTTCTTGACTAAGTGACTTCTCTCTGTAGGGTTAGGGTTGTAGATGTTAGGGTTGTAGATGTTAGGGGTTGTAGATGACAGCGTTTTGTGTTGGGCGTATTAGGCAGTGCATTCTTCATGGCAGTAATTGGCTTGCTAATGACAGTCATGTCTGCTGTACACATCAACAGACAAGACAATTAGCCAGCTCGAGACACACAGCACTCTCCAGTCTAAACACCCCCAATTACAGAGCCAGTACAAAGAAGAAGCAAGGCAGGCGTATCAAACAGATAGAGAGAGAGAGAGATGCCAAACAATGGCAGTTCATGTAAACCTAAAAGAATCTGTTAGACTAGTGAAAATGAATATTTAGCTGTTAACCCATTTCTGCTCTCACTGATCAAATGAGGCTCATGGAGTAATAACGCATGAAAATGTCGTAAAATTTACACTTGACTTGATCGAAAATGTAATAAAACCCAGCAATGTAATAAAATGTCCCAACTGATATTGTAATAAAAAATATATATACCAATGATGTACAGGTCAGGTGGTAATTTATTTTCAAAACTGAAGATGAAATTATTTTGAGGGATAATGTAAAAAGCATGTTTTTTCTTTCTTTCTCTGAAATGTAAGTGTCTATTTTTTGTTATAACAATGTTATTGTAATGTTAGCAAACTGAAAGCACAAACATTTGACACTGATTTCATGGAAATGAAGCCGCCCATACCCATGCTGATTGGTCATTATGAACCCGCCCATACCCATGCTGATTGGTCATTATCCGTCTAAATGATTATATCATCAGTTTAGAAAATAAATTACACACCTGGAAGGTATTACATTATGGATAAAAATTGTATTACAATATCAGGTCATTTTATTACATTATTGGTAAAGTCATAACATTATTGGGTTTTATTACATTTTTGATTAAGTTAAGTGTTAATTTTATTACATTTTCCGTATTTATTACATTTTCAGGTAATTATTACATTATCAGGTGGTCAAATCCCCCTCTGCCCTCTTCTTCTATGTTTGTGAAGGACATCTGACAGGAGTGCTGGGCGTTAAAGTTGGAGGTTCCTGAAGATTCCCAGCAGTCCAGTCAGACTGGATATGAGGCCTGGGGGATTGATGGAAACAGTGAAAATGGCCCTGGCTGTCTAGGTGTTCCCTCCCCTGGTGAAATAGGCCTTGGCTGTCTAGGTGTCCCCTCCCCTGGTGAAATAGGCCTTGGCTGTCCTCATGGCTGCATTGGGAAGCTGAATGATGGTGTTTACTGCCTGCTCTGACCCTTGACCTGGCTTTGAAAGCTACGAGAGAGGAATCTGGTGGAGAGACGGCAAGACGTGAGACCTGACACGTCAGGCCCGGCCTGGAGGGGTCTGAGCTGGGATGAGGGTGGGAAGGAACGGGAAGAACCGGCCTGGAGGGGTTTGAGCTGGGATGAGGGTGGGAAGGAACGGGAAGAACCGGCCTGGAGGGGTCTGAGGCTGGGAAGGAGCGGGAAGAGGTAGCATTTCTAACCTGTGTGGGAAAGGAGGAAGTGGCACATTAACCTACATAGCTGCACTGTCTCGGACCCCCAGTCCTACTGCCCTGCAGTTCAACCTGCTCCTGCACTGCTGATAAGGGCCAATACTGCTCCTGAATGTTCTCTATTCAAAGCTTTCATTATAGAAACCAGTTGAAATGTGAAAAATGGTGTCACAACCTACAACAACAAGGATAGTGAATTGAAAACACATCAATATTTTATAAGATTATCAGATTCCTTCAAGCTACTCTGCTACTGCAGCTCGCTTTCACCACTTCACTGACTTGAACAACCTCGACGCACGACTGCTTCTTGTCCAGCAGCATGAACATCCAAAACAAAGTATTTTAAGTGTTAAAGTGGTCCTCCGCAAGATTCTTGCTTTCCTTGATTTCACGACACAAGTGCTCATTGCTTTGGTGTTTGGAAGTCAGTGTAGGCACTGGCCAAACATAATGATAGAGACACTCAATGTAGACTAGACTGTGGTTAAAGGCCAGGCCAATGTTCACTCTAGTTTGGCCTCGGAGATGGTTGCTTCCCCTTTCAGTAGACTTGCCTTCCTCACAGCGATTCATCTGCTTCTCTGAATGTTCTGATGAACTCTGAATGTTCTGATGAACTCTGAATGTTCTGATGAACTCTGAATGTTCTGAATGTTCTGATGAACTCTGAATGTTCTGATGAACTCTGAATGTTCTGAATGTTCTGATGAACTCTGAATGTTCTGATGAACTCTGAATGTTCTGAATTTCTGATGAACTCTGAATGTTCTGATGAACTCTGAATGTTCTGATGAACTCTGAATGTTCTGATGAACTCTGAATGTTCTGATGAACTCTGAATGTTCTGAATTTCTGATGAACTCTGAATGTTCTGATGAACTCTGAATGTTCTGAATGTTCTGATGAACTCTGAATGTTCTGAATGTTCTGATGAACTCTGAATGTTCTGATGAACTCTGAATGTTCTGAATGTTCTGATGAACTCTGAATGTTCTGATGAACTCTGAATGTTCTGAATGTTCTGATGAACTCTGAATGTTCTGATGAACTCTGAATGTTCTGATGAACTCTGAATGTTCTGAATGTTCTGATGAACTCTGAATGTTCTGATGAACTCTGAATGTTCTGATGAACTCTGAATGTTCTGAATGTTCTGAATGTTCTGATGAACTCTGAATGTTCTGATGAACTCTGAATGTTCTGATGAACTCTGAATGTTCTGAATGTTCTGATGAACTCTGAATGTTCTGATGAACTCTGAATGTTCTGATGAACTCTGAATGTTCTGATGAACTCTGAATGTTCTGAATGTTCTAATGAACTCTGAATGTTCTGATGAACTCTGAATGTTCTGATGAACTCTGAATGTTCTGATGAACTCTGAATGTTCTGAATGTTCTGATGAACTCTGAATGTTCTGATGAACTCTGAATGTTGGTGACGTTTCTGTAGTTGGCTCGCTGTGTGTCTGGTCAGCCATGGTGCCTCATCACTGCTTGTTGGCTCGCTGTGTGTCTGGTCAGCCATGGTGCCTCATCACTGCTTGTTGGCTCGCTGTGTGTCTGGTCAGTCATGGTGCCTCATCACTGCTTGTTGGCTCGCTGTGTGTCTGGTCAGTCATGGTGCCTCATCACTGCTTGTTGGCTCGCTGTGTGTCTGGTCAGTCATGGTGCCTCATCACTGCTTGTTGGCTCGCTGTGTGTCTGGTCAGTCATGGTGCCTCATCACTGCTTGTTGGCTCGCTGTGTGTCTGGTCAGTCATGATGCCTCATCACTGCTTGTTGGCTCGCTGTGTGTCTGGTCAGCCATGATGCCTCATCACTGCTTGTGCAAACTGCATAGTTTGTCTTCTATTTATTCTAATCAAACCACTGCTGCAGAAAGTGCAAAACGCATCGCTTCCTGTGCAGTGGTTTATTTTTTCTGGGAATGTCCTCAACACGTCAGCAGGTGTTTAGCACAGGAAATGTAAAAACGTTCATGAACTGGCGATAGGTTGAATCACTATTGTATCCAATCAGTGATAAGCAATAGCACAAACCTTTATATCACAAATTGTGACTTTAAAATAATGTGCTGTATTACGCAAACTCTCATACACCTATTCACCTTATGTTCAGACACGGGGGTGGGCAAAATTCTTCCGGGTCGTGTTAACACTTCCGGCGGTCACGGCGCAAAATACAAAAGAACGTCAGAAGAAGAAAGTTGTTTTTGTAGCGGACAGTGCAGGGGGTAAAACAAAGAATGTAGCCTACTACTTTGAGCTCTGTACACAGCAAGCAAGCGGAGGTCAGATAACGTTATCGTCGAGAATGACGAGCACTTTCTTGTAAAACATACCTGGACTCCAACAAAGAAAGCTTCAGATAGTTTTCTCTCCTCCGAGCGCACGAGCCACTTACGCCTATAGACGGTTTTAACTTGACAACAAAAACATTCTAAATTGAACCCCCGCTCACTTCCTGTTGCAGTGTTTGCTATGGACATAAAAGAAAAAAAACATTCAAGTGCAGGACTGACCATTCCGTGAAAACCGTCTATACATCTGAGCGGCGAAAACAAAAGTAACGATGTCGAGTGAATATTTCTGCAGTTTGCCGAATGCTGAGAAAAAGGAAGTGCTGTAGGGTTGCGCTCTGGTGAAAACCGTCTATAAGACCCGCAGATGCGAGACTTAACGAGCCAGTTACATGGCGTTGCATTCTTAGACATTGCCGTTTGCTTTTGTTTGGTATGTTATATACAATTGGCTAAATTATTAGTTAATTCAGAGTTAGATGATATTGGAGCAGCACAGCCATTTTCTTTTTCTTTCTTTTTTTGCCAGAAGTCGTCACATGGCGTTGCTACATAAGGTGAATATAGACTACATTTTATACATAGACTGTATAAAGAGATAGATGTAGTGAGTCTAATGTCACCCATTGGTTTGTACACTTCCGTTTTGAAGCCTCTGTTCGGCAGTAGCGGCCATATTTGTTGTTTGTTTGTTTTTGAGCCAGAGGTGATGTATTTGTATTTTGGAGCCATATTTGGATGAGAGGGGGTTTCGCAGCGCTGCCTGCTATTGGTCCTTGATCGGTGAGCTGCGCAATCACTGGACAGGAGACCTGTCATGCCCAAAACAGTCTTTTTTTATCGTCTATTTTACTCTAAACAGGTTATATAAAAATTCATCCCCATACAGTTGTGATGAAAGGTAAAAATTAGCTATTTTTTTAACCAGGCTGTAAACATCTTTATTTATGCTGTAAACTCAGGCACCTTAACATAGGGGTAAATGGGGATTTACTCACATTTGGAGCCAACCTCAAGTGGCCATTTGAGGAACTGCAGTTTTTAATATTTCCGCATTGGCGCCAATGTGACCAAGCGAAGCTGACCCCTCGGTATTTACCCCCTTTTATAGGAACATGCGCATTGTCATCCATATTCCACACGCTCACGCACACACACACACACACACGCGCGCGTGCACACGTACACACAGACAGACACACACACATGCGCGCGCACACGTACACACAGACAGACACACACACATGCGCGCGCACACGTACACACAGACAGATACACACACACACACACACACACACACACATGTGCGCGCACACGTACACACAGACAGACAGATATACACACACACACACACACACACACACACACACACACACACACACATGCGTGCACACGTACACACAGACAGACACACACACCAACAGCAAACAGAGGTTCTTACCGCTGTGCCTGGTTCTCCCTTCAGTCCTGGAGATCCAGCCAGCAGGGAGAACTGAGTAGGTGGCACATCCCAGCTCTGGAAGCCATCGGTGGCAGGCGGGGTGACTGGGGAGTAGGTGGTTCTGCTGGGCCGCTGGGTGACTGAAGAGAAGGTGGTTCTGCTGGGCCGCTGGGTGACTGGAGCCTTGGTGGTTTTGGCTTGCTTTGGTGGTTTGGTGACGTGTTTGGTGACTGGCCTGGTGGTTTTCGTAGGTGTAGTTTTGGAGATAGTGGATTTTGAAGGTTTGACTTTAGAGATGGTTGGTTTAGAAGGGGATACTTTGACAGAATTTGCTTTGGACATTGTAGGTTTGGATGGGGTGGCTTTGGAGGTGGTAACTTTAGGCTTGGGAGATGTCTTTTTGGCTGTGGTGGGTTGGGGTCTCTTTGGGAGTGCACCTTGGTCTGACAAGGCAGAGTCAGACTTTGTCTTGGACGGTTTGGTGGTGGCAGTGGCTGGGAGCTTCTTCTTGCTGTCCGATCCCACTATGGTATTTTTGGGGCTACCACGAGGAGTGGGCTTTGGTGGGGTGGGCTTGGAGAGTTTCTGAATAGAGGCTTTACGAGTGGAGGGTTTGTGGGTTGGTGGTTTTGTAGGAATGGATGGTCTGGGGGTTGGTGGTTTTGTAGGAATGGATGGTCTGGGGGTTGGTGGTTTCTTTGTGGGGGGTACTCTAGTCCTGAGTGGTGCTGTGACAGTCTGAGTCCTGGCCTTGGGAGGAGGGGAGACTAGCCCAGCCTGGGCTGTGACTGGTGCCACAGTTCCATGCGTGGGTAGAGAAATGGTCCCAGGAGTGGGCTTCATCGTGATGGTGGACGCCACATATCTGACAGCAGAGGCAGCAGCGGCAACTCTCTGGGCCAGGCTCAGCCCCGGGGCCTTCCTGGCCGTGCCCAGACCCCCATGTTTTGGGGCCGCTGGGGTGGCTGTGATGTTGGGCTCTCGTGGTATGATGGGCAGCAGCGGGGCAAGGTTGGGCCTGTAGGTGTCCGCTTCCCTGCACTGTTTCTTAATGTACCTGCAGTAGTTGTGAGCTGCCTGTGCAGAGGGAACCAGGTCAAACTGGCAGATGGCTCCTTCAAAGTGTGCCGAAGCTTGCTGCTGGCTCATCTTCCCCAGCAGGAAGGAGCCCTGCCCCTCCTCACTGTCCCACCCAAAGTCTGCATGAACACTCTGCTCTCCGCAGGAGGCATATAGAGTCACCCTCTGTCCGCTGATCCCCAGCGCCAGCTGGTGCCACTGCCCGTCATGGGGGTCATAGGGCAGTGGCACCGAGGTCTTGGGCCCGGTGTGAAGGAGCAGCTTGCCGGGGACGAGCTGCAGGCCGAGAAGGAGCTTGTTGCGGCCTGAGAGCAGGGCAAAGAGGAAGGCACTGTTCACACGATGAGAGCGCACACTCAGGACCAGAGACAGGTTGGGCCAGACGGCCGCTGGGAAGATTGAGCGCAGCGGAGCCTCGACGTGCGCCCGCTGGGTGAGGATGACCCCCGATCGGAACGGAATGACGCCTGCTGGCACCGAGCGAGAGGGCTTCTCTCCCGTAAGCCCCAACTTCTGGAGGATGTCCACATCTGGGTAGGAGGGAGATGAAAACACAGAACATTGATATATAAATGTCATGACAGACTTGTTTCTTCATCTTACACCACTGCAGTTAGACTTTGTCCAAGGTTTCTCAAAGAGTGACATTTCTCATTTTTCCATAGACGTTTAAAACAAATCATATAGAAGGAGTTTGACTTGGTCAAACCAAACAGTTTAGTTGTTCAGAATCAGATCATACCATGGGGGGGGGGGGGGGGGGGAGTTAAATGTTCTATGGTCTCTCTGAATATACCTGGCCACCTCCAGCCATGGCGTACACCATGTCAGCGTGAACTTTCAGCCTACATAGAAGATGTCATATTGAGAAAGACAGTCTGACTTGAGCTTGCAACAGTATGCAAAGTTATTGGTGGTGGAAAGCTTATGGATCTGCTTGTTTACCTATTTTACCTAATTTCCTGTTTCTGATGCAGGTGTGTGCTTTCTTCCACTGATAGGCTGGATGGAACCCTGGGCAGGGCTGTTTAAAGAGCTCTGATAGGCTGGATGGAACCCTGGGCAGGGCTGTTTAAAGAGCTCTGATAGGCTGGATGGAACCCTGGGCAGGGCTGTTTAAAGAGCTCTGATAGGCTGGATGGAACCCTGGGCAGGGTTGTTTAAAGAGCTCTGATAGGCAGGATGGAACCCTGGGCAGGGTTGTTTAAAGAGCTCTGATAGGCAGGATGGAAACCTGGGCAGGGCTGTTTAAAGAGCTGCTTACTGCCTGTGTTCATTAACTAGGATCAAATGTGGTGACATTGGAACCTGGGCGGCACTACTGCATCAGTCATGAACAAGGTTCTACCTGGTTCTACCTGCTGGTTCTACCTGCTGGTTGTACCTGGCTGTCACAGTTGTAGCGTTGGAATGAATGAATTGTATAAAAGTGGTGAAAGTGAAGGAAGCTTACAAGAGAGCATTAAAGAGCAGCTGACGTGACGTCTCAGGGTCTGTGATGAGGTCGAGACTGGAAACAAACATTGCTCTGACTGAAACGGGGTAGAAATGTAATAGTACTGAATGACGTCACCATACTGTAGATTACAGTTTCCAATGAAATCCTGAAAAATGAACTTGATGTGAAAAAATGTGGAAAAACTAAAGAAATTAGATTTTTGTGTGTTTTTTAGGTCCACTGAATACCCAGGGATGTGATCTAAAATAGAAAAAAAACT
>NC_139638.1:14028873-14036373 GCF_964638095.1 Poromitra crassiceps
AAACGCTGACTTTGCTTGAGCTTCTCCCCTCTATACCCTCTATACCTGCTACTAATGCTCATGTGCTGAGTGGAGCTTCTCCCCTCTACCCTCTATACCTGCTACTAATGCTCATGTGCTGAGTGGAGCTTCTCCCCTCTACCCTCTATACCTGCTACTACTGCTCATGTGCTGAGTGGGGCCATTGTGTTAGAAGCTGGCACAGCACAAACTCCAAGTTAAAATAGGAACCACAGCCCCCTTGAGGATGCACCTCAAAGTGTCTCACACCTCAGTTTGGCCTCTTTTCCACTGCTCCCCAGGTGTCCAGGTGCTGGACCTTCAAGCCAAACCTTGACAACACTGTGATTCACAAAGGTACAAAGTCTATTAATGCCTAACAGATGCCAAACGCAGATGACAAGAGTCCTTCCAACCTGTCGCTGAACACTGGCAAGAAGCTCTGGTCTCCTTCACACTTACAGACGGTGTCCAAAGCACTACTACCTCAATGTGACATAACATAGGCTGCCAAAAAGTCTTCTTCTGGGGTTGGGGGGAGGGGGGAGGGATACGACTAGAGATGTAACAGGGTGAAAATTTCACATCACGATTATAGTGACCAAAATTATCACGGTTATCATATTATCACGGTATTCATAAAAAAATTAATGAAAATGTTCAAAAAGTGCTGAGGGACTCACTGAAATCATTTTACAACGTTTTATATTGAAAACTCAGGCCCAAAAAGGATTGATACACTCAGTGAAATCATTTCTCCAAGGCTGCGCGTTTGCATCTGGGAGACGGTTGCCAACTTTGGTTGATGATGGACAGTATTTATTTACCATGTTTTTCAAAGCACTGTAACCATGGTGCCACGGTTTTAATGATAATGAGAATTTTAAACGGTACGGTTATCGTAAGGAATTTTATCACGGTTATCATTAAAACTAGGGATGCACGATATGGATTTTTAGAGCCGATACGATAACCGATAAATATATTCGTCTTGGCCGATAACCGATACGATATAACCGATAATTATTATAATAAAAATAGATATAATTTTTTTTGTTTGTTTTTAACCTGTATTTTATGCACACCTGGGGTTAAAAAAGGGTTAGGGTAGATGTATGGATGTAGTGAGCATAGCTCTGACCTAACCAAATCTAACTAACATCACTGTGAACGCAAAACAAAGAAAACTTCTGATATAATATGATTGTTTAATAAAGTGTATCACTCAATTATAGTCAATACAAAAATAAAGGCTTTTATAGATCGGAAAGCCAAGCTGCTTAGTCTGCAGATAAAACACAATGACAAAAGGCATAGTAGTTTAGACTCTTATTGTCATACTGATCTGTTCAAATTTTGCATTGGTTCCAGTTCTCAGTGAATTGTAGCCTGGGCCCAATGAATGGGGCAGGCATATATACAGTCCATGGGCAGGCACTATAAACCAATAAAACCATCTGTGTCATTTCACTTTTTACTGAAGAATGCTGCCACCAGATTAAATAAAAGGCACTATGTAATGTTGACTGACTGATGCTTTTTATGTAGCCTAATGTGCGCAACTGCTCCTTTGTTTTCATTATTGGCTCTGTCCCGCAGCTAACGCTAACTAGCGCGGTTAGCTTAACGTTAGCGAGTGGTTTTTTTGAGTTAAATACACAATCCCTGGATGTTTCATTTCGGGTAAAGGGGTTTCCATTAGTTTCTATGAGTTTACGCAAGCTCTGTGTATTAAGTGCTTTTGTGGGGCTGTCTGATTACAAGCCACAGACTGTAAATGTCACAGTTTGCCAAGCGGACGAGCCTGCAGGGTAGGCCCGCTACGACTGAGCTAATGCTAACGTTAACACTCGCTAACAAAGACAACAAACATATCCGCTGCATCATCGCCAGCTTTGGTTTAACGTAATGCCAGCTTAGAGGTTTCCCCTCCCCTGGGAACCTGTGTGGGACATGGATTGCAAATTATAGTAGCTTTCTGATCATTGTGAAACTGAATGATCAGAACTCCAGTGAGGTGAGGGAGGTACCCCAAGTAGGTACGCTGCGTCTCCTTTACTGCTTTTACTTTGGTTTTATTTCTCTTACTTCGTACTTTGGTTTTATTTCTCTTATTTCATAATCCTATTTTAATGTTTTATCCTTTTATTCTTTTATTTTTATTCTATGTTTCTATGGGTTTATGGTTTTATTGCTTATTTTACTTCCCTTACTAAGGGATTGATGAATATATTTACTGTGCAATAGGGTTGTGCAATCAGTACCTTAGCTGGTACACTTCCTGTGCTCTCAGTGCAATGCTGTGAATGTGACTGTGACCGTTCTGTTTTGTATTACTTGTCTGTTACACCTGTTGTTGTATAAAAGCACTTTTGCCCAAGACAAATTTCCCTCCCGGGACAATAAAGTATATCTCATCTCATCTCATCAAAAACAGCAACACACTACACACTGGCAGCAGCCATGTTTGCGTCGCAGCTGTGATGTCACGAAGGTGCGACAACAAAAAGCTCCGCTTCCGAGGCAAAAAATAAACAGGATTATTATCGGATAATTTATCGGAAAAAGGCCATTATCGGAATAATAAATAATAACGCACAATGGCCATATCGGCCGATAATTTATCGGTCCGATAATTATCGTGCATCCCTAATTAAAATAATCGCCTAAATAGAACTTACCGTAAATTTCGGACTATAAGCCGCGGCTTTTTCCCCGTTTTTTGGCCCTGCGGCTTATATAACGGTGCGGCTTATCTATGGATTTTTTCCAAAAAAAAAAAAAAAAAAAAAAAAAAAAAAAATCTCTCTTTTTTAGCACTCTTTCTAACTATAAATCCACTTCTGTTTTAATTTCCTCTCTTGCCCTCTTTTAACAACATAACATAACATAACATAACACAACACAGGTGGTGTTGTGTTATGTTGTTTTGTTGAAATGTTAATAAATGGGAGCTTCCTCAAACAGCCATCTCTTTCCCGACAATCCCCTCTGTGCATGAACCCTTACATATGGTAATTAAACATTAAAACACAAAAACACAAAAAAAAAAAAAAACATTAAAACACCTGCGGCTTATAGTCCGGTGCGGCTTATATATGTAACAAACAGGCAATTTTGCTGCTGCGGCTTATACTCCGGTGCGGCTTATAGTGCGGAATTTACGGTATTTTTTTTTTATTTTTTTTTTACCGTTTTCTTATTTGAATGTTTTGGTTTCAAGATATTTACCTCAGTTTAGGATTATACATACGAAGCTAAATCACTAGCTGGCTCTGTATTATTTCCAGTGTCTGACATTTCAATATAAAGCCATGCGCTGATAACAAAAAATTTGCCTGGAGATGATCTCAGCCAGGATTTGTCTTCTAGTCACAAGCTTCCATTTGTAACCATTAGGTTCCTGCCACACTAACATACCCTGACATTAACCTGACACGAACCTGACATTAACCTGACACTAACATACCCTGACATTAACCTGACACTAACCTGACATTAACCTGACACTAACATACCCTGACATTAACCTGACACTAACCTGACATTAACCTGACACTAACATACCCTGACATTAACCTGACACTAACCTGACATTAACCTGACACTAACATACCCTGACGTTAGCGTAGCTCGTTGTGACCACAGTGCTTTTAGAGACTTGTTCATGTTCCATCTAATGAAGGTCTCAAATAAGCGGAAGAAACTTTGACCCTGTGATCTGATCTGTGATCTGATCACTCCTCCGCTCCCTGAACCTGGCTGACTCAGCACCGGTCGTCATGGAAACGGTCAAAGCAATGTGTTTACATGCTTGTGTTATGAGCAGCAGGCAAAGAAAAAAACCAAATACTCCCAATGCTCCAATAAGTTTTTACAGCTTTTCCACTGGTCAATATGCAGCCGTGAAGAGTGTGCAAAGAATGGAGGCGAGTGAACAGAGACGCATGGAAATGACTGAATGCTATATGTCTTATAGAAATATAATATATAATATAACATATGGAAATGACTGAATGCTATAGATGTCTTATATAGAAATATAATATATAATATAACATATGGAAATGACTGAATGCTATATGTCTTATATAGAAATATAATATATAATATATATAACATATGGAAATGACTGAATGCTATAGATGTCTTACCTTCAGAGTGTACTTGAGCAAGTCCCAGGTAGCACGTACAATATAAAAGGGTACAGAGCAATAGGGCTCTCCTGTGGGGGAGAGAAGAGAGGACGTTAGGAAGAGGCAGCAGCACTCACACACACATTAACTCAAACGTCTTCTAATCTCTAACCATTCAAATGACTTCAAGAGCTTTGCTGCATCTTAAGGTATGTTTGGATGAAGACAACATAAACAGCATGTTCTTGTAGTAATAGAGAGGCAAGGTGACCGCCTACTTCCTGCTTCAGCACTGTACCAGAGATTTTCATCCGCCATTTATTTTCCCATAGGCACTTCATAAAATGCTTATAAAAGTAGTTGTACTTGTTCAAACCAAATGGTTCAGCTATATTTAGAATCGGGGGAGAACATAGAACATTTCACTTGGACCAAAACTTAAAAACAACAACTTTGAAAAAATATTTTCTTTAAATCTGCAGTTTTTTATGTTTTGGTCCGAGTTAAATGTTATGTGGTCTCTCCTGTTTCTAAATATATCTGAACCGTTTGGTTTGACCAAGTACAACTATTTTTATAAGCCTTTTACGAAATGTCTATGGGAAAATAAATGGTGGATGAAAATCTCTGGTACAGTGCTGAAGCAGGAAGTGACGTTTCACTTTGGCTCTCTATAGACAAAGATCACAGGAGCAAACTGATTGATGTCTAATGCATCGGTTGATTGCCTACTAGAGAGGTTTACAATTGTGGCACCACAACAAAGAAGGGAGTCGAACAAACCCATACGATTAGCTAATAGCTAATAGCTACCACGTGGATCACAACTGAGCACTTCAGAGTCCTCAAAGGGAGGGTCCCCTCTCCAAAACACACACAGGCTCCAACGTGTGACTTGTGGAACTGAAGCACAATAACAGCCTTATCCATCAACGCTCTGCTCAAACCCAACGTGCACCAAACAGCAGCAGCAGCAGCACCAGGTGTGCAGCTCAAACCCAACGTGCACCAAACAGCAGCAGCACCACCAGGTGTGCAGCAGCACCAAACAGCAGCAGCAGCACCACCAGGTGTGCAGCAGCACCAAACAGCAGCAGCACCACCAGGTGTGCAGCAGCACCAAACAGCAGCAGCAGCACCAGGTGTGCAGCAGCACCAAACAGCAGCAGCAGCACCAGGTGTGCAGCTCAAACCCAACGTGCACCAAACAGCAGCAGCACCACCAGGTGTGCAGCTCAAACCCAACGTGCACCAAACAGCAGCAGCACCACCAGGTGTGCAGCAGCACCAAACAGCAGCAGCAGCACCACCAGGTGTGCAGCAGCACCAAACAGCAGCAGCACCACCAGGTGTGCAGCAGCACCAAACAGCAGCAGCAGCACCAGGTGTGCAGCAGCACCAAACAGCAGCAGCAGCACCAGGTGTGCAGCTCAAACCCAACGTGCACCAAACAGCAGCAGCAGCACCAGGTGTGCAGCAGCACCAAACAGCAGCAGCACCACCAGGTGTGCAGCAGCACCAAACAGCAGCAGCAGCACCAGGTGTGCAGCAGAGCTCAGCAGAGGCATGGGGGGACTGGGAGCTCAGTGGGGGACCAAGATCTGGTGACAGGCAGGGGAGCCGCTGTTTACCACTGGAGGTCACCCAGACACGCGCACACACGCACACACACACGCAAACACACACATGCAGACACGCAAACACACACACGCACGCACACACACACACACACACACACACACAAACACACACACACACACACACACACACAAACACACGCAAACACACACACATGCACACACACACACACACACACACACACGCAAACACACACACACACACACACACACACAAGAGGAGGAAATGTGTAAAGCAGCTGTGGATGGAGGGCTACAGACAAGCAAGCAGATAGGTGGAGGCGGAGCCAGACACCCCAAAGAGCCATGGAGAAACATGGGAAAGACATAATGTCTGTTTGCACAAACACAAATATTTCTCCAAACGTCTGCATCAACGTCCCTATACTGACTTTCAAAAGAGCATGTATAATGCATATGTGTTTGTGCACAGGAGGTGTGTGTCTCGTTAGACTTCAGTCTGACTGTGCTCCTAACTCCTAACAGACACTCTCCCACCTCCTACATGTAGTTAGCAACACAACACAGCCCATCCCCATCAACCAAACACCACGTGCAGCTGGCTGCGCTTACTCAAGTGTGTGTGTGTGTGTGTGTGTGTGTGTGTGTACTTGTGTGTGCGTGTGTGTGTGTGTGTATGTGTGTGTGTGTGTGTGTGTGTGTGTGTGTGCGTCTGTGTCGGACCAATTCAAAGAAATTTGTGAATGAGGGAGACAAGTCTTGTGGGCGTGTTCATGTATTGTGTATTTTGTGTGTGTGTGTGTGTGTGTGTGTGTGTCACCCAGGCAGCCAGCTGGTTATGTGGTGTCTTATCAGCTGGACAGGGATCCAGTGTTGAAAATGAGTCATAAACACTGAGAATTTTCCAACAGCACAAAAGACAACTGTGCCCCCCCGACTGTTTACTTGTGTGTGACCTGGACCTAGTTGCCGTGGAAACAGCACTGTTTTCCTTTTGGCATTTCATGCTTTCTGTTACGTTCTCAGCAGTTTGTTTTGGTCTTGGTTGAGGTGCTTTTGAAGCGTGTGTGGCAGGTTCTGCTTTTCCATGGAGGAGCAGTGAGAGAGCAGTGAGAGAGCAGTGAGAGAGCAGTGAGGGGTGTTGCTGAAGTGAAGCAGAGGTGGACTGGACACCAAGAGGATGTGGATCCATCAGCACATGGACCCGGTCTGTTGTGGTTTTCACACTGCAACACCGGGTCACTAACTAACCTTAACCCTAACCCGGGTCACGACGTGACTCCTCAGCTGAGCTGAGTGGACAAAATACAGGCTAGTAGGATGACACCTCCTAACGCATTGATTAACAGCAGACGAGCTAACTGCTAACCTACTGTATATACTGTACAGGTGATTAACCCATTGATACCTGATGCAGCATTTGCATGTATATCCCTCATTTGTGTGTGTATCCCTTTAAGACCGCGAACCGCGTGACCCTAAAAAAGTTCCGCTTTGAATATATGGCCACCCGAAAATATTTCCGCTTTGAAAAAATGGCCACCCGAAAAAAATTCCGCTTTGCATCAGGTATCAATGGGTTAACAGCAGACGAGCTAACTGCTAACCTACTGTATATACTGTACAGGTGATTAACAGCAGACGAGCTAACTGCTAACCTACTGTATATACTGACTGTACAGGCAGCCACTGAACTCACACTTCAAAGACTGCTGAGATCATCTCTTCCAGGACACCTAACACCTTGAACATCAGCTGATCGCTGC
>NC_139638.1:14038873-14051373 GCF_964638095.1 Poromitra crassiceps
GTCTAAAGGTCTCATTATGCTTTCCGCATCAGCGAGGAACGCGAGTGTCCGCGCGGAAAAGTGACGTCAAATCAGCAGACACGCCCCTCCGCAAGGCTCCGTGCGGACGGTTTTCGAGCGGCCGTGCGCACGCCGAAATTTGTAACTACGCGGACGCGGACGGGCGGGCAAAGTGGAGTTTTCAAGACTCGCGCTCAATTCCGCCTGCAGAAACCCACACAGAGTATTAGTCCATGGGCCAAGGCAAAAATCGGTACCACCTGAGGTGACCGCACGATTTTGTTATTTTTGTCTTCCTACATGTCTCTAGTTTATATTTTGGTATGATAACCCTGCTGATTTGGTAGCTTAAGGATAGTTATCACTCTGTAAACAAACCTACCCCCATATAAATGACAAAACCCTGATTTCTGTGTATTAGTCCAGATGATATGTGAAAATGATGTTCCCTTTTTCGTAAAAGCATGAAACTTGGTACGCTTATAGTTTGGGGCCCTGTACAGTTTCAGAAATTGAGCCATCGCAAAAATGCCTTGTGGCGGCCATTTTAATTCTGCCATAAGCAAATTATGTAGTTTGCATCATATCTCCTGAACCACACATGCTAACACAGAAAAGGTGATGTCTATCCCAATGTTTTCATGGTCAAGGATTACAATGATACCATATAGAACATCATAAACTGTTAAAGTGACTAATCAATGGTGAATTTGATGACGTTGTGAGAAGGAAATGACAGTATCTGATAACCGATGCTATAACTTCAAAGCCATGACCATTCTCTGGCTAAGATGTTTTGATGAGTGATTTGACTTATATAGACCTTTTGTTAAAATAGCGCCCAGGTCCCTCCTAAGGATCCTGGGATTTTCCTTGCCAGATGGCCAAATCCAAGATGGCCACTGGCGCCATGTTAAAAAATTGACTTTTGAACCAGAGCACATAGAATAATGTATGAAGACACTTTTCGGTGTAAGTCAACCACGAGGAATCCGATTCTGACATCAGTTTGACATTATGGCATAGTTTTGACCCAGAATTCCAAGATGGCTGCCATCCAGTATTGTGGAAATGTAACTTTTGAATGGGAAGGTATACTGTGCGTTTGGGGTTTACCACAAGGAAGGAGATTAACAATGGTGGATGTTTTGGGAGTCATTTCAGAATTATGTTCACTGAAAATATGTTAATGTCAACACCCATTTTACCTTGGTACTGCTGTACCAACTACCTCCAGGATTTCTTGCATTAAAATATTTAATGAATGTATGACAAGATAACTAAAATAAGCTATTTTTATTAGCTGTAGCTATAGATTCTAAATCATCAGAGTCTGCTCATCATCTTTAGCCAAGTATGCTGTGTCATACCGGTCGATCACACATGATATGTCAACATCACCATGGCGGACAAGGATGATGGATGACACCTTGTGGACATAGTCCGACCACTTGTATGGGGTGCCATCTTGTGTCTGCCGATCCAATTGCTGATGGAGTTGCCATCATCTAGATCATGCCCATGTCAACGAGAGTGATGTAGGGTTCTTGCAGCCCTACAGATTGGAGATAGAGCTTCTTCTAGATGTGCTTGCTCTTCTGCGTCTTCCTGTATGTGCTGTAGGAGTTGAATAAGGCCACACATTCATCAAAAACACAATGTTCCAGCAACTTGTGGAGGTTTACAAGTTGACCACAACCAGGTCAATCACTGTCTTGGAGCACTCCACTCCATCTCAGCAGCTCCTACCTTGAGTTCCTTCCCGGGTAGTCTCGCTTGCCAGACTCCCTCCCTACAATGGCAGAGTCTGGCTGCTAATACCTCCACCCTGGTATAGGGGAAAAAGGCTCCGTTCACCTTTACAACTATCCACCAAACGTATCAAGCAGGCCTGCTTTATTGCACAATCCAGATCCAACCGTTTTCAGGATGTAGCAACGAGCTAGCATTGTTGATGTTGTTGTTTCACAGTGGCACAGGCATTTGAGATAGACAGATTCGACACGGAGGGAGTGGAAACGAAATCCATAAATGGTCGCCACCAGTCAGTCAGAGCGGATTGGAGCATGCATGCAGGGAGGAGGGTGGAAGATGATTGTGATGCTGCAGACGCAAAGTGCCGCTGTGTGTAAATTCAGCTTGAGCAGGACCCCATTCACACCAGACGCACTGCTTTGCTCCACGCCGGTGACCACTTGTACTGACTTCCTATCTGGCTTCACACAATCACTCGCGGGTCTCACACAAAAATAGATCAGACGCCGAAACAATCTCTGCATGGGGCGAGCCGGCCGCATCACGGCTGGTCTGACTGAACAGTCTAATGTGCTAACAAGTGCACCAAAATGAAACTGGCTGCGCTTCCAGATGCTTAGTCACTTCAGCGTCTGGTGTTTTTGCTCCTTTTCGCATCCACTCATTGCAGACTTAAAATCAGCCCATGCTGGAGAGGAAAAGTTGACCAGATTCTTGCAAGTCCCGGGGGCCCTATCTTCGCAAAAGCGGTACGCCGCGCGCAATGCAAATTGGGGGCGTGCACAAGCGCATGCCTGTTATAATTTTACTGGACATAGGCGTGCCACAATCAGCCGTTTCTGCTCAGAATACGGGGCAGCACCTCTTACACACTAAAAAAAAGCACCTCTTACGCGCTAAATACTCTGCTGCGCTTGAGCGCACCATAATCTCTATGCTGTGCAGCGCAGATTAAAATTCCTTTTGGATATGTCATTACACGCGGACGTGCCCACGCCAGGACATCTAATTCTGCTGCTAAAATTGGATATTAGCAGATAATTCAGTGAGGCAATGCAATCAACTATAACTCACTGAGAAACTTTTATCACATCGCAAAGAGGGAAATTAATTGAGAAAACTTGTTGGACAATGGACATAGGCTATTCACCTTCACCTTTCCCATAGTCTCGCTGGCCAGCCTCCCCTCCCACGCAGGTCTCCATAGTGGGATTGCGATGGGCGGCGCTTAGCGGCAGTGCCCTTGGAAAATAGTTTCCAACAATCCAACTTGCCCTTTTCAGCGTGTAGCAACGACCTAGCGTGTAGGTTTCTGCCGTTAGCTTGCTAGCTAGTTAGCGTTGTTGTTTTCACTGAGGCGGCAGGGCACTATTTACAGCGACACACAGGGAGGAGGGAGCGGAAGCTGCTCTGATTGACGTGGTCGGAGCCAATGACAGAGTTTGTAATAAGCCGGGAGCAGACATCCGGCACCCACTGAAACAGTCGCTCCAATGGGGAGCAGCTGTAGAGCAGGGGAGGGCTTATCCCAGTTGCCTGTTTCCGTGGCGCCAGACTCCTCTCCCGGTAGGGAGGGTAGGCTGGCCAGCGAGACTAACATAATTATGAAATTACCCTCAAAACACAATAATTGTCATTACTAAACCATGTTTGGTAGGCATGGATTTGCAATTAAAATAGCTATAATTCACCATTGTTAATCTCCGTCCTTACTCTAAAAATGGTAAACCCCAAACACCACATACGTATATGTTGCCATTCAAAAGTTAAGTTTTCACGCTACTGGATGGCAGCCATCTTGGAATTGTGGGTCAAAATTATGACAGAATGTTAAACTGATGTCAGAATCAGATTCTTTGTGGTTGACTTACACCGAAAAGTGTCTTCATACATTATTCTAGGTGCTCTGGTTCAAAAGTAAATTTTTCAAGATTGTACCAGTGGCCATCTTGGATTTGGCCATCTGGCAGAAAGTCGGAGGATGTTTGGGAGGGGCCTGGGGGCTATTTTAACAAAAGGCCCATAGAAGTCAAATTACTCATCAAAAAATCTTAGCCAGAGAGTGGTCATGGAATTGAGGTTATAGCATCAGTTATCAGAAACTGTGATTTCCTTCTCACGTCATTAAATTCACCATTGATTAGTTACTTTAACAGTTTATGATGTTCTATATGGTATCATTGTAATGCTTGACCATGAAAACATAGGGATAGACATCACCTTTTCTGTGTTATCATGTGTGGTTCAGGAGATATGATGCAAACTACATAATTCACTTATGGCGGAATTAAAATGGCCACCGCGAGGCATTTTTGTGATGGCTTCATTTCTGAAGATTTACGGGGCCCCAAACTATATGTGTACCAAGTTTCATGCTTTTATGAAAAAGTGAACATGATTTTCACATATCATCTGGACTAATACACAGAAATCAGGGTTTTGTCATTTATATGGGAGAAGGTTTTTTACAGAGTGATAACTATCAATAAGATACCAGATTGGCAGGGTTATCATACCAAAATATAAACTAGAGACATGTAGGAAGACAAAAATACAAAAATTGCACGGTCCCCTTAGGTGGTACCGATTTCACCATTGGCCCATGGACTAATTGCATTGTATCCTTCTCAAAACACCACTGAATTCACCAAAACACCACCTAATTCACCATTAACTATTCATGTGAACAGTTTATGATGTTGTATAGGGTGTCATTGTAATCCCTGACCATGAAAACATAGGGGTAGACATCACATTTTCTGCGTTATCATGTGTGGTTCAGGAGATATGATGAAATCAGGGTTTTGTCATTTTTTGGGGGTAGGTTTGTTTACAGAGTGATAACTATCCTTAAGCTACCAAATCGGAAGGGTTATCATACCAAAATATAAACTAGAGACATGTAGGAAGACAAAAATAACAAAATCGTGCGGTCACCTCAGGTGGTACCGATATGTCAAAATTTGAGCCTTGGCCCATGGACTATATACAAGCTCCACACGTTTCCTCGTCGGATTCCGTGTCTCTCATTTCCGTGCGGCCGGCCAAAGCGTCAAGCATAATCCAGGCTTAAAGACATCAGAAAGCCTAAAGATAGTCTGTCTAAAGACATCAGAAAGCCCTATCAAGAGAACACTTTTTTCTTAAAAAAGCAAAAACAGTTTGCTTTTTCATTGTGTTGGAGTTTACGTATTTTCCTTTTGCTGAAGTCTATTGGACTGTTATGTTGACTGGTTTTTCATTTTATGTATTATTTTAACTGTTTGAAATAAATTGTTTCAATCAATCAATTGTCAGATGAAACACATGGGCGACCATGCTGCATACATCCTATGGCCAACACACTTCAGAATATCTGTCTCCTACAATGTCTCATTCTCACAAAGTTTGCGTAAGTCACAAGTCATTTAGTCACAAGTCACAAGTCACAAGTCATTTTGAACTAATGCTGCTGTCAGATGAGACATGTCTCACTCTTCCATGTAACAACATTTCCTCAGAGCTCTCTCTCTCTATCTCCCCCTCTCTCTCTCTCTGTGTCTCTCTCTCTCTCTCTCTGTGTCTCTCTCTCTCTCTCCCCCTCCCCCCCCCTCTCTCTCTCTCTCCCTCTCTCTCTCTCTCAGTGGTTTGACTTTTGAAAACTAGAGCCAATCAAAATGTGGGACATCATCTCAATATGGGACATGGGAAAAGGCATGAAAATGCTGTGCAGTCCCACACAAAGTGGGACCTCTGGTCACCCTAATTCATCATTTTAGAATTGTAAGCATTGTATTTTTCCAGCATTAAAATCTGTCAACAGAGGCTACTTCACCCTTGTCTCAACATGAATACAGGGGAAAACACTGAAGCACTGGTTTGCCCTAAAGTAAGACATCTACAGTAGGGCGACACCATGTGGACACATGGTGAATCATGCTCCATGTCACTTGGCACGTCACAGGTACTTTCAGTAAAACCTGCATACCTTTGCTGTTTGAATCAAGTTTATTGCCGAACTGTTAATTTATGCAGAAAGAAATCTGAGAGCCACTTTTCTCTTCAACTCATGACAGACAATTTCCTGCAAAACCTCCAGATAGGCTGTGAGCAATCAGGCTCATGCCATTTGGCCAACTTGTTTTCAATAGACCCTTTTCACGGGGGCCATTTTGTGTCAAAAAGGCAGAATAAACACAGGTGCAAGCAATACACTAATGAGGGTTTCCAAATTCCAATCATGTTAGTTTGAAACTTTCATTAGTGTTTTGCTTGCACCTGTGTTTACCCTGCCTTTTGGACACAAAATGGCCCCCGTGAGAAGGGTCTATGAAGTGCAAAGTTGTGGGGGGGAAACGCCGGTCTTAGGTCATATCTCCGGACATTCCTTGGACCACTTCCTAGATGTCGCTATCCCCTCCTCCTCGCTATGACTGATCCATTCATTGGTTGAGATGTTGAACGGTAGCCTAACCAGATGTTCAGGCGTAGCAAACACAAACACAAACCTAAGGTAAGAATGAAGGAAGGGGATAACAGACCAGCATTTAAACTTACTACCCCCCCCCCCCCCACACACACACACACACACACACCAGCACCACTCCAGCCTGTAGGGCACGGGTCAGTATCCATCAGTGCTAGCAGGCTACTCTATTATGATTTGAATGCCAAGAGAGGTAATACAGTAGCTACTTGTTAGGGAATAAATCACTTCTAATTGTGATGCATTTTAAATCAGGGTGAGCTTGATGATGATGATTTAGTGCTGGATGGATGGATGGATGAATGAATGAATTTGGGGAACAGAGCAGCTGAATATTTCCTCAAAACAAGCCCAGATGTTTATCACAGCAACGTATAGTCAAGACCTAATGTTTTAGCTCATAACTTTTACGTGAAAGCTACGCATAAAACGGCTGCATTTTGTGACTTTACGTCGCTTTGCGTAAATTAAAATGCAGCAGTCTTGCTTTATGCTGTAGTGGGAAGGAGCAATCCGAGAATGACAGAAAGAATGACTTTAATATTTGACTGTACTAATTTACTCAGAAGGGTCATGTGACTCCCCATTCATTGTGAACTTTACACACTTTGTGCATAAAAGGAGCAGAAATTATTCCAACAATTGGCTGTGCAACAAACACTGCAGTGTTAAGATGCTGATCAGTGATCAGCCACTGAAACTTAAAGGAACAATGCAGTGTTAAGATGCTGATCAGTGATCAGCCACTGAAACTTAACCCATTGATACCTGATGCAGCATTTGCGTGTATATCCCTCATTTGTGTGCGTATCCCTTTAAGACCGCGAACCGCGTTAACACGGTTTGCGGTCTTAAAGGGATACACACACAAATGCTGCATCAGGTATCAATGGGTTAAAGGAACAATGTGGATTTTCAACCAGCTTTATATCATCACAACATCAGTAGTATAACAGAAAACTGTGAACAGTTTTGCAGTCATTCATTTAGTTTGATAGTTATTGAGAGTTGATTTGAGTGTGGACCAGTGATGTCTTGTACATAAATGACATGACTGGTCCACAATTTAACTCAAATCAACTGTCAAATTAGCTGTCAAACTAAATGACTGCCTGTAAAACAGTTGACAGTTTTCTGATATGCTTATGTTGTAATGATACAAAGCTGGTTGAAAATTGACAGTGTTCCTTTAATGTCTACATACTAGTTGTCCAAATCAGATGAGTACCTATAAGGTATGGCAAATATGTCCTGCATCATAATATTTTGACAACAAAACTTAAACCCGCTTAGATCAACTGGGCTACATTTCTATAGAGCAAAGTTAACTGACAAAATAATCTCGTCAGTGCGATATTATTAGTGGACGGTCACCAAACAAGCTTGCACAGTACACATTTTGATCCGATTTATATCCTATATTTTATTATATGACCTGCAAATAAATATGCTATCTGGCGATTCTGCGGTGCTTGTTCTGTCCTCTAAAAAGTAAAACAAGAAGATCCTATTTGGACTCTGATGCGAAGGTATGGCCAGTGTCGCTGATGAAGGCTACCCGCTGAAACGCGTTCGACTTGTGCTTTGGTCCAAACTGACGTGAGAGCGTCAACGGTCACCAGTGTATTCCTGCGTGGTGAGCTGGCTCTGTGCCAACACAGGTAAGCACATGGAGGTGGTAGGCTACTCTTTCTTTTGAGAACATCTCCATCTCTGTCATTGATCGATAATCGATTCCCACGTCTAACATCCTACCATCAAACAAACCACAGTCTGACGGTATAAATAACACACTTACTTTGTGTCGAGATGAGAGGTTCTGCAATCTCTCCTTCGGGTGCCTAAATTCATTTGTATTCATTTGTCCTGGCAGTCAAAAACCTGATCCGTTAATCACAGCGTGACTCCTTTAGGGGGGCGCAAAAGGCACCGGTCGCCGTCTTACAACACATTGGAGGAGAAGCCTGAGATGAAGTTCCAGAGGAAGAAACTCATATTCATGTGTCTATCAAGTCCAACATCAACTCCCCGGGTCGCTCTGTTGTTGGGTGGCTTGACAGAGAGTTGTCCTGTGTGCCGATTGCCTTTCGATATTCCCGTGTGTTTCATTCATTTATTGCCGATCCGGTCCAGATCGAGGGACGCGCAGCCAGAGAGAAAGCTGGCTTCTTGGAGAGAGGGGGTTTACGGAGTCAGGAGCGCACGACGCATCGCTTTCCTTTTTAAATAGGCTCGTTTCTGTGGGTAAAAGCGATGGGCAAACGCGCCGCACGGTCAGGTGTCAAGTTACAAGCCCAGCGGTTGTGCCGAGGAACTACACGCCTTCTCCAGGGGGGGGCGGCCACACGGACCCACTCAAACCCCTGCCCAGTGCCCCGGTAAACCAGAAACCACGGTGTCATGTGGTGGACGGACAGCACTTCATAGGCACAACGTGCCAAACAGGAACGCCTACAGCTACAGCTACAGCCAGGGTATCTGTTAGCTCTCTGCTTGTTTGTCCAACCTTGCTATCCGTCATTAGTGGAATAATTAATTGGGGTAATTCCAAGATCATCATTAGCCATGATAGCATAATGGAGTCATTAAGCTTTCAAACCACTTGACTTCTTTGGATTTTTCTCACATGAACTTTTTTTAAGACAACTTCCCAGTAACATGAAATTGTAGGACTTTCTGTAAACTGGGAAAGACCGGTGTGTGTGTGTGTGTGTGTGTGTGTGTGTGTGTGTGTGTGTGTGTGTGTGTGTGTGTGAGCGAGTGAGTGTGTGTGAGTGTGAGTGTGTGTGTGAGTGACTGAGTGCGAGTGTGTGTGTGTGTGTGTGTGTGTGAGTGTGTGTGTGTTTGTGAGCGAGTGTGTGTGTGTGTGTGTGTGTGTGTGTGTGTGTGTGTGTAGGTGTGTGTGTGTGTGTGTGTGTGTGTGTGTGTGTGTGTGTGTGTCTCCTCTCCCTTACTCATATGGTGTAAACAAAGTGAAGGATGCTTTCTAAAGATGGGCAGCTGGTATGTTGCAAAGTGCAGCGATACAGAGATGATGTAATGAGGCTGATTTGGCCAGATAAGAGAACATTCTTTATTAGAACACGGCTCTCTCGAATACTCGATTCTGATTGGTCAATCAACAATATTCACCGGTCATTATTTCTCGACAACCGACCGCTGCTCTGCCACACCTGGATTAATCAGTTGATAAGAGCATTTTGTCCGCAGACGCTACTAATTAGGCCAACCAGTTGCAGCTGTGGTGTCTTGTGTGCCAATTACGAATGAAACCGCTTTGTGTTGAAAACGCTATTAAAAAATCTATTTGAATAATTATTTTTGTCAGATTATTGAATGATTTAGTTGTAGGCCGTGTTCTAAGCGGGATAATGTATACTGAGCCGGTGATTACTGGAAATAATGACCTTCAGGTGAATATTAAGCCCTCCGCTGCGCGTCGGGCTCAATCTCACCTGTCGGTCATTATTTCCACAGTAATCACCGGCTCAGTATACATTATCCCTTACGTAACTGTCTGTAATGTAATGTACTGTAATGTAATGTCATGTCATGTAATGTAATGTCTGTAATGTAATGTAATGTAATGTACTGTAATGTAATGTAACTGATTGTGGAGAAATATCAGCCTGCTTTACATGTTGAAATAAGGCACAGTATGAAGATCCATCTTTAGACATTTTATATGCTGGTTTAACTTGAAGATTTAAATCGTGTGGAAAATCTCTCTTCATTTTGTCACACTGACACACAATGATGAGCTACCTACTGTCTGTGAACCTCAATCATCTCAACTCCTCTGTTCATACTGATCAGTCATGCACCGACCGTTCTCTAATGCAGTGGTTCTCAAACTTTCTTACGGAACGTCAAGGACGTGGAAATACATGATTGCCCTATTTGCTGGGGACCCCTGGGGTTTCCCCGGACCCCACTTTGAGAAGCACTGCTCTAAGGTGCAGCATCAAGACCTCACTTTGAGAAGCACTGCTCTGATGTGCAGCATCAATGTCAACACAAGTTACAAGTATCAGCCTTTCTGTGAGCAGCGTGTTAATGGAGGCACTCTCTGTCATGGAGAGGCGGGGCCACACCTGGACCAGCTGCCATTAAGCTGACCAGGGGTCACGGCCTGGTGCAGGAACGGACCTACCAAAGGCCTCCGCACAGCCACCACACACAGCAATTACCAGCTGACATCTGTTTGGGCTTTCAGGAACATGTACACAGAGGTGCTGAGAAGATGTTTGTCTTTGCTTCACCTTGTAGAGCGAGAGCGACTCACCGGAGGCGCATCAGTCTTCCCCTCTCGCCGAACAACATGCATTCATGGCTGTTCAAGGACTGGAAAAGGTGTTCGGTTCACTGACAGAGAATGAGAGAGAGAAATGGAGAGGGAGAAATCTAAAGTATGTTCAGAAGTCAAGTTTCTTTAAAAATTCATGAATCCATCCTGAATGAATTGTTATTTATTAGGCATTTAATTATCATGAAACAGCACAACCCAATCGTCAGGATCAAATGACGGCAGTGGAGAATCCATGGATTCTGCCTCCATGAAAATGATAAATATGGACGTGGCCGTCGTCCAGCAAAGACACCGGCTCTTCCACGTTACTCCTGCGCCCAGTTCGGCCGCGGAACCACCTCCCTTGCCCCCGCCTCGGAGGAGGAGCCACCGCTACTTCCTGGTTACTGCCTCAGCCAGGTTTGTGATGTCATTTGTGCATGAATGACATCACTGGTCCACAACTTAACTCAAATTAACTCTCAATAGCTGTCAAACTAAATGAATGCCTGCAAAACTGTTTACAGTTTTCTGATATACTGATTTTGTAATAAAAAACAATTTTTGTAAAAATAAAAAAATTCAACTTTTAAACCGCAGAATATCATGTCTGGAGATCACAATGTATAATGTGAATTATTCACGTATCTGGAATGTAAAAATGCTACGTATTTTTGTTCAGAAATATCCATATGTTACATTTCTTTGGATTGTAAAAATGTAGCATGACACAGGTAGCAGTTGTCTGTACTGAATGAAAGAACAGGACTTCTGAATGAAGGCGCTAACCTCTTCCCATATCAGCTGAAAGCTTTTTCAGTTGCTGAGAAACCCATTCCTCTGGTCTGGACCTCCGCCGTAAACTCTTGGTTAATTCTCTTAATTATGTTAGGAATAATTAATAATTAGTCATCTTATTTTGACATTTAAAAAAATAAAATTATTTTGAAGTGGATAATTAGGTGAGTTATTATCAGATCGCAGGATCTTATCACTGATACTCCACCTCAAATCCACTGCATCTGAATGGTCAAACACACTTTGATAATATCTCAAACTGCCAGTTCAGATACTGTCCAGCAACATCAATGAGTGTCGAGGCTATAAAGACAACGTTAATGCTCGGGTACTGGGGTCAGCTGACCTTAGGCAGAAGCACAGAGAGGTCACCATGAATGGAATGGTAAAATGGTAAATGGCCTGCATTTATATAGCGCTTTTATCCAAAGCGCTTTACAGTCAGTAGGTATATTCACCCATTCACACACCGATGGCGGCAGGCTACCACGCAGGGTGCTGGCACACCAACGGGAGCAATTTGGGGTTCAGTGTCTTACCCAAGGACACTTCGACACGCAGACTGGAGGAGCCGGGAATCGAACCACCGACCTCTTTTATCCAAAGCGATTAGTGGACGACCCGCTCTACCTCCTGAGCTACAGCCGCCCCTCAATGACGCACTATTAGGGCGTGGCCGACTGAGCGCGTCGTCATGGCGATCTCTCTGCGTTTCTGCTTAAGGCCATCGGTCAGCCACCCAGAGGTGGGTGCTAATGGACTCAAGTCATTAACATCCTCTTTACAGTCCCCGTCACACACACTCTGTCCCGTCACACACACACACACACACACACACACACACACACACACACACACACACACACACTCTGTCCCGTCACGCACACACACACACACACACACACACACACACACACTCTGTCCCTTGTGTTTGAGTGCTGGGTGCCACCCCACCCTCCCATGTACTCCCAATGAGCCGCGGCGACTCCGCCCCCTTTTCCTCTAAATTACAAACTGTGTGCTCGCGAGCGCGCTCACTGCCACCCCTTAAAGCTGCTTAATTATGGTCATTGGCACCAGGTCTGAAAGCTCCCTTTATCCCCCCCCCGCGCTCCAGAAATAGGCCGAGCCGAGGCACAGAGGCAGCCCAGATCAAACGCTCCCCAAAGGGAAGGGGTCATTACTGGTGCGCAG
>NC_139638.1:14056373-14166373 GCF_964638095.1 Poromitra crassiceps
AGCCCTGTGTTGGAACATAAGGTGGATAGGCTGACAGTGGAGCAGAGGTTCATGCTCCTGGGTAGTAGAACCCACCATGGTCTCTTTAGAACCCACCATGGTCTCTTTAGAACCCACCATGGTCTCTTTAGAACCCACCATGGTCTCTTTAGAACCCACCATGGTCTCCATGGTCTCTTTAGAACCCACCATGGTCTCTTTAGAACCCACCATGGGCTCTTTAGAACCCACCATGGGCTCTTTAGAACCCACCATGGTCTCTTTAGAACCCACCATGGTCTCTTTAGAACCCACCATGGTCTCTTTAGAACCCACCATGGTCTCTTTAGAACCCACCATGGTCTCCATGGTCTCTTTAGAACCCACCATGGTCTCTTTAGAACCCACCATGGGCTCTTTAGAACCCACCATGGGCTCTTTAGAACCCACCATGGTCTCTTTAGAACCCACCATGGGCTCTTTAGAACCCACCATGGTCTCTTTAGAATCCACCATGGTCTCTTTTTTGTCTTTGCTCTTTCCCTCCTGACACACTTTCTGGCAGCCAGAGGAAGTATTGACACAGGCTGAACTTGGCATCATCAGAAAGGCCCAACGGACTATGAAGTGAGTCCACACCTGTGTGAGCATGGGCACAGGAGATGTACTGTATATAGTATACACATACTGGTATGTGCGCTGGTATGCAGGTCTTAGATGTTGGTGTGTGTGAGTGAGTGTGACGGAGAGTGAGAGAGAGAGAGAAGAGAGAGAGAGAAAGAGAGAGAGAGAGGAGAGAGAGAGAAAGAGAGAGAGAGAAAGAGAGAGAGAGAGAAGAGAGAGAGAGAGAGAGAGAGAGAGATTGCCAGGTCGGATGCTGTGAAATTCCGCTTAGGAAGCTCCGGCCTCCATCAACAGAGGCCTCTGACACTACACAGCCTGTAGAGAAACCTGCTCAAATAACTCTCATTCCAATTCTGAGCAAGTTCCACCGTAGTCAGTGTAATTAATCTCCTGATTGTATGATTAAATCCAATTTTGATTTCCGATTCACTACCGATCATCTGGCCAACAGAGCTATAATTCATTCTTCTTCTGGACAAGGCTCTGTATTGAATTTGGATGGGGCCACCAGAGAGCAGGTTAGCCTAAGTGGAAACAGCAGGGCCCAGTGAAACCTGCCCTCTTCTCTGGCATCAAATCACTGTCCAGATTCCAATGATGCCTTCTCTAAAAGGACTTCATTATGCTCTCTGAATATGGACTAGACAAATATTTGGCTTGGTCATTATGATGCTGTATCCACTCCCCCCATGGAACCAGTTCCTACACCGGGCCCAGTGTTCTGCCCACCTACCCCCCTGCCTGACACAAGGCAAATAGTAAGAAAGGAAAAGCAGAACAACACAATAGTGGAAACAGCATTCTTCCACATCAATAGCACAGGACTCCTACTACTACCTCAGTGTTGTGACAGCGCTGAGGCCTTTTGGCTGAAACGTCCGTTGCTGCCGTCTGTCCCAGATGATTCAACTTGTGAAAGGACATGTTTGTGTCCTGGTCTCTTTCTAGATCAGTCCCTGTTGGCCCCGCCCACAAGTGTTCTCATTGGATTGATTGTGCTGCTCACTATTGGTGAGTCTGGACAATCAATCTTATTGCGGAAATGTTACATATCCTGGCTTTAAAGAAAACGAGGAAGCATAAAGGGTTATTAGTAGAATGGTTCCATGGGTCACCGCAGGCTCCGCCCATTCTAACAACTGGTAGCAGCAAGTCTCTTGAATGCAAATGGTCACGACACGTGGTCACCTGACCTCTCCCCAAAAAATGGACGTGGAAAAGGAAGTGACGGTGGGTTTTCCGTCACTTCCGCTTTCCTTTTCCACGTCCGTTTCGGCTCTTCACTAATAACGTTAACGCATAAGCACACCGCATAGAAGACTCATGGAACTCATCTTACAACAACAGTGGAAAATTACTGGAAAGTCGCCATGCAAGTTGCTATTTAGATTGTAAACAGTGAAGCACAGACGCGGAAAAGGAGGTGACGGTGGCAGGAGAGGCGCGCTGTACAGGAAGCTGGGAAAAACGATAGGGCTGTCCCAGAGTCTATTTTTCAAATCAAAAATAGACTTTGGGTTCCCAGATTGGTGCTGACCTAGCAAGCTAACTTGAAATGGAGATCGTGAGTTCCCCAAACTCCGCACAAACCACACATATAAACACAAAGCTGCCCCTTGTTAGCTCAATACAGTTGAAACTAAGATATTCCATAAAAAAAATAGCCACAGATTTAGCTACTACATCAACGAACTTCAGCTTTAGCTTTAGCTAATCGCTCCCTGCTAACATGAGTTCCTGTTGCCAAATCTGGCGAGAGTGTGTTGCTGAGATAGAGACAGGTCTTGAACAAGTTTATTTTTCTCCTGATCTGTCTGTCTGAAAAAAGCCATTTTAGTGTCAGAATATTCTGAAGATATGTGGCCTCGGAGAACGGGCCGAATATTGACTTTAATGAATATGGGGGCGAAGGGATCTGTCATAATCTGAGATCACATTGACTTTTCCCACTGACTCCAATAGACTCAGACCTGCTGAAAACCTCCTAAGTGGGCGTGTCCATGGAAAGCCACGAGCAAAACCTGTGTGCCAAAATGACAGGAAGTGAGTTGAAGTTGGGTCGTCTTGGTTGAAATCCCATCATCTTTGATTGTTCTGTTCTTGATGGTCAGTGAGGACTGGACTAAACCATGGGGAAGGAGAGGGGTTCTTGAGAGAGAGAGAGAGAGACACTCAGCTTGTGGATCACCCCAAATCACCCCGAAGCTCCTCTGCCCCGATCAGTCTGACATCATTCAGTGGTCAGGAAGTGTCACTCCTCCAGATCCCTCTAACAGATGGTCATTCAGCTAAGCTAAGCTACTCCCTTCTCTGCCCTCACTCCCACCTTCTACTGCTAAGCTACTCCCTTCTCTGCCCTCACTCCCACCTTCTACTGCTAAGCTACTCCCTTATCTGCCCTCACTCCCACCTTCTACTGCTAAGCTACTCCCTTCTCTGCCCTCACTCCCACCTTCTACTGCTAAGCTACTCCCTTCTCTGCCCTCACTCCCACCTTCTACTGCTAAGCTACTCCCTTCTCTGCCCTCACTCCCACCTTCTACTGCTAAGCTACTCCCTTCTCTGCCCTCACTCCCACCTTCCTCTCCATCCTCCTCTCTCATCTTTCTGCCCCTTCATATAAGGCAGGTCCTGTATTCATCTTTGATGCAGCCTCTCGAGGTGTTACATTTTGAACGCGAGTCAAGTCTTTGAGGAGGAAGCAGTCCAAGTCAAGTCAAAAGTCTTTGAGGAGGAAGCAGTCCAAGTCAAGTCACGAGTCTTTGGTCAGGAGTCCAAGTCAAGTCTCAAGTCTCTTATGGATGAGCCTTCTACTGTATCATCGGATGGATGATTAAGTTACGTGGCCATTTTTATGATACGTTAACTTTCACATTAGCAAGTGACTGAACTCTCCGAGTGTGTTTTCAGGTGCCTCATACAATTTGCTGTGGTCGATCCAGCATCCTCTAATTTGATAGTGCAGATGTTACATTTAGCAATCCTTTTGTTTGGGCCTGATATGTGAAGTTATTATAGCCAAAGGTTATGATGACAAATGGCACAGCAGCTGCTGCAGGTGAGCTCACCAGGTGTGCTCACCTGGTGTGCTCACCTGCAGCTTACGGTGCAAACACACGGGAAACGGAAGTGGTGCCGCGCATACAACACACAATCGCTCGCGGCTCACGTCAAAAATAGACCAGACGTGGAAACTACCGCTGCAGGCCGCAAGTTGCCCGCGCCGCGGCCGGTGTGACAAGGGCGCCGGAATGAAACTGCCTGCACTTCCAGATGCTTCGCCTCACGTCCGTTTCCAGTGTGTTTGTGCCATGACTAAATATACGGTAGGTTTGTGTGGACACATGCGTCCACACTCAACATGTTTAGCTGTCCTGGAAGACAAACCCAAGCCGAGCCATTGGCTCTGCTCAGGAAACAGTCTCAGCTGGTTCTGATAGTGGGAGTGACTGCAGGAAATTGGAGGATTCCTCTCACAGCAAAATGTGGCTTACCACTTTTAACCTGAAGCATAAAGCACCCCATTAATAATATAACTACAGTTATAATATAAATAATAATAATATATATAATATAACTACAGATACTGAAATATGCCACTGACAAGTAAGGCAGTATAGGGTTAGGGTTAGTTGCAAGGTTAGTGGGATGAGTGGACCTGCGGTAAGTTCCTCGTCTTTCAATCGAGAGAGCCAGGTTCACCTCGACGTGTTCGCTTTTTAACCCACAACAAAGTTGTTTTAGTTGCCTATAAAGCCAACCAAGTTGTTTTAGTGGCCTAAACTTAACCAACACGGCAACATTTTCAAAGTAACTGACGTGACATATAAGATGCATATAAGCTGCACCGGTCTTGGCAGTTGATACACTCCACGGTGATAACGCTCCACGTTGACTTTGAAATTTGACTTTGGCGTACCTGTGTTATTTGTACGCCATGGGGTGAGACTGGGTGGCAGCATGTACAGGTGGGAGCACTGTATATTTATTTTTATTTAAAATTAATCACATTGAGTTCCCTATCAAAACTATAGATGCTACATTATGTGTGCATTATGTGTTATGTTTCCCAAATCACTCACATCATATTGATATGCATAAACGCCCATTCATCTCGAAATCTGAGGACAGAGATTGGACAGATTTAGGATCCATCCATCCAAAGCTTCTCAGTGGAGATGAGAGGATATGAGGGATCTTTTATGTGCTACACGCAGGACTCATAAGCTGTCCCAGATCTTTGGAAGGTCTTAGTAGGGGCAGATGTTCTCCTGCTCAGCTTTCTCCTGCCCAGCGGAACACATAGACCAAGGTTCTGCCAATCATAACTCCCTATCCTCTCTCTTTCATTCCTCCTGCTGGTTCTCCTTTACTACTGCTGTGACCCTACCTCTGCCTGCTGTCTCTCATATGCCATGGGAGGAAGAGTCTACCTCTCTGCCTCCTGTCTCTCATATGCCATGGGAGGAAGAGTCTACCTCTCTGCCTCCTGTCTCTCATATGCCATGGGAGGAAGAGTCTACCTCTCTGCCTCCTGTCTCTCATATGCCATGGGAGGAAGAGTCTACCTCTCTGCCTCCTGTCTCTCATATGCCATGGGAGGAAGAGTCTACCTCTCTGCCTCCTGTCTCTCATATGCCATGGGAGGAAGAGCCTACCTCTCTGCCTCCTGTCTCTCATATGCCATGGGAGGAAGAACCTACCTCTGCCTCCTGTCTCTCATATGCCATGGGAGGAAGAACCTACCTCTCTGCCTCCTGTCTCTCATATGCCATGGGAGGAAGAGTCTACCTCTCTGCCTCCTGTCTCTCATATGCCATGGGAGGAAGAACCTACCTCTCTGCCTCCTGTCTCTCATATGCCATGGGAGGAAGAGCCTACCTCTCTGCCTCCTGTCTCTCATATGCCATGGGAGGAAGAACCTACCTCTCTGCCTCCTGTCTCTCATATGCCATGGGAGGAAGAGTCTACCTCTCTGCCTCCTGTCTCTCATATGCCATGGGAGGAAGAGTCTACCTCTCTGCCTCCTGTCTCTCATATGCCATGGGAGGAAGAACCTACCTCTGCCTCCTGTCTCTCATATGCCATGGGAGGAAGCCAAGTTTGGAGGGGAGAGAGGAAAAGCTGATCCTTTCTTTAAGTCCACCAAAACGCTCTCTGCAAAAGCCCTCAGGGCTACATAATAATATATATAATAAACATTTCATTTCCCCTGGCAAAGCAATAGGAAGGCTTATATGATGCAAAAGAGCAGAAGTAGGGAGTGTATCTGGGGCTGGGTTCATTCCTGCAGCTCATTAGATGAAGAGGCGTTTCATTCTGAGACGTTTACTTCTCTTGAACAGCTTATCTGAAATAACACCAATAAATGAGCCTCGTGTTTCATTCAAAGGTGATTTGGGGACGTGGTTCCGAGCGAGGTCAACGTGGCAGTTACTGATGAAAAGAAGAGACTTGCTACAAGGAACGTTTGACTGTAGGTCAGAATACATCGCTTTTTAAACATTCTACTGTGAAACCGAGCATGTTCAGTCTGTGTAGTGATGATTCACATGTGTTCTTCCCCCCCAACCCACCCCCCCCCCATTTTTATCCTCCATTAGTGCTAATTTAATTTATTTGTCCTGGTTGCTGCTCCACCCTCTGCCGATCTGGGGAGAGCCGAAACTGGCTCCATGCTTCCTCCGAGACATGGGCAGTTAGCCAGCCGCTTCTTTTCACCTGACAGAGGAAGCTTCACCGGTAGGACATAGCACGTGGGAGGATCACGCTATTCCAACCAGTTCCCCTCACTCCGAACAGGTGCCCTTAACGACCAGGGGAGGCACCACTTCAGCAACCAGGATATTGCATGTTTTTGGTGTGGGGTTCTTATATGAAGGAACCCCCCAGGGGGCACAGGGAGAACATGCAAACTCCACACAGAAAGGCCCTTTTGACAGATGTGTTCTGATGTTGTTGTTGTCAATGAAGATCGTAGAGAGGTGTTTGTTCTGGAGGTTGGCTGTACCTTTGACCACACAGTCTATGAGGAGGCCTTTCTAACCAAGATGCTGAAATATCAACAGCTGGAGCTGAGCATTTCACAGCTGGGCGACAAGTGTAAGCTTTTAGTTTTCATACTTGGCAGCCTGGGTCACGTACATAAGCTGGTTGTGAGAGGCCTTCAGATGGCTGCTCTCCCTAAGAGAAGGGCCAAGCAGTTAGCGAGATATTGTTGAATATCTGCTATTATTGGTAGCCGCTCAATATGGAGGAGGCACTGCCCTTTGAAGTGGATACTGACTGGTACCTTGTTTGACAGTATAACTGTATCTATCTATGTTTGACAGTATAACTGTATCTATCTATGTTTGACAGTATAACTGTATCTATCTATGTTTGACAGTATAACTGTATCTATCTATGTTTGACAGTATAACTGTATCTATCTATGTTTGACAGTATAACTGTATCTATCTATGTTTGACAGTATAACTGTATCTATCTATGTTTGACAGTATAACTGTATCTATCTATGTTTAACAGTATAACTGTATCTATCTATGTTTAACAGTATAACTGTATCTATCTATGTTTGACAGTATAACTGTATCTATCTATGTTTGACAGTATAACTGTATCTATCTATGTTTAACAGTATAACTGTATCTATCTATGTTTGACAGTATAACTGTATCTATCTATGTTTGACAGTATAACTGTATCTATCTATGTTTGACAGTATAACTGTATCTATCTATGTTTGACAGTATAACTGTATCTATCTATGTTTGACAGTATAACTGTATCTATCTATGTTTGACAGTATAACTGTATCTATCCACTTGCCATTGTCATCATCATGTGTGTTGTTATTATCCTATGTGTACGCATTATTATGGTAGCCGATTAGGCACTTATGGAACTGACTGACTCTATATCTATATCTGATTGCATTAACCCATTGATACCTGATGCAGCATTTGCGTGTATAGGCCTCATTTGTGTGTGTATCCCTTTAAGACCGTGAACCGCGTGACGCGGTTCGCGGTCTGTATATGTATATTAGTACATAGTAGTTAAATGTTTAAGTTTAGCTCAGCGTTCATCTTGTCCTTGTTTTTAGCTGTATATATATTCTGTGTAAGTACATTGACAGCAACAAAAGAACAGTCGAAACTGGAGTCAAATTCCTTGAATGTGTACATACAAACACATACATACATACATACGGTACAGACAAACATACAAACATACATACAAACACATACATACATACATACGGTACATACAAACATACATACATACAAACATACATACAAACACATACATACATACATACGGTACATACAAACATACATACATACATACATACAAACATACAAACATACAAACATACATACATACAAACATACATACATACAAACATACAAACATACAAACATACATACATACAAACATACATACATACAAACATACAAACATACAAACATACATACATACAAACATACATACATACAAACATACAAACATACAAACATACAAACATACAAACGTGGCCAATAAAGCTGATTCTGATCTGATGTTGGAAAAGAACAACAACAAAAACATTGACAGAGAAACATTGACCTCGACGTTCTCTTATATTGAGGAACAAAGGAGACTTAACCCATTGATACCTGATGCAGCATTTGTGTGTGTATCCCTTTAAGACCGCGAACCGCGTGATGCGGTTCGCAGTCTGCACGCGTGCGTGCGTGCGTGCGTGTGTGTGTGTGCGCGCGTGGGGTGGGGTGGGGACGAGGGTTAATTATATACATGAGGTAGGTGTTACAGGTGTTAGAGATTTATTGCACAGTGGGGGGTGGCTGTAGCTCAGGACGTAGGGCCACTAATGGATAAAAAACTTTGGATAAAAGAGGTCGGTGGTTTGATCCCCACCTCCTCCAGTCTGCGTGTCGAAGTGTCCTTGGGCAAGATACTGAACCCCAAATTGCCCCCGATGGTGTGCCAGCACCCTGCATGGCAGCTTCCCGCCATCGATGTATGAATGTCTGTGTGAATGGGTGAATGTACCCACTGATTGTAGAGCGCTTTGGATAAAAGCGCTATATAAATGCGGGCCATTTACCATTTTGCACAGGGATAGTCTCTGTCACTGCATGACTGATTTGGGGTGTTCATCAGAGTGATTTGGGGTGTTCATCAGAGTGAGTGGGGTGTTCATCAGAGTGAGTGGGGTGTTCATCTGTGATTTGGGGTGTTCATCAGAGTGATTTGGGGTGTTCATCAGAGTGATTTGGGGTGTTCATCAGAGTGATTTGGGGTGTTCATCAGAGTGATTTGGGGTGTTCATCAGAGTGATTTGGGGTGTTCATCAGAGTGATTTAGGGGTGTTCATCAGAGTGAGTGGGGTGTTCATCAGAGTGAGTGGGGTGTTCATCAGAGTGATTTAGGGGTGTTCATCAAGGTGATTAACCTTGCAGGTTTGTGTGTGTGTGTATGTGTATATGTGCGCGCACATGTAAAATTCCAAACATATCCCACTCACTGAAAGTCATACCTGTATGCTTTCTTTGAAACTCTGTTGATGATTGGAATTGTTATTGAAATGCCCCAAGAACACAGTGACACTCAGTGATCTGGCTGACTGTTTTGTCTTCCTTTTTAGTCGGTCAGAGGCAATATGGGTGTTTAACGTGTGTCAGAAGAATTAAATAAAATACAATATATATTTTTTAATTCTATAACTATATAGGCTAACTACTATGCTATCCATGTGGCTGTGGTGTGGATGATCTGTCAGTATGTGCCATGAGGCACAGAGTGGGGCTTTGTGGAGGCGCCTGCCTCCCCTATAGATGTGCAGGAATCTGTGCCAAACTGTTCCTCCTCCTAAACTCACTGAACATCATCTGGCCTCAGCACTTTATGTAAGGTGCCATATATTTGCTCGTGGCAATCCTGCACCTCCCACACAAGGACGTCAGTTTCCTCTGGGAGAAGCTACTGAGGCACAACTGCTCCGGAATGTCTTCTTCCATCAGCAGATTGTCGGAGCGCTGTGGCGCAGAGCAGCACCCCACATTTAACCACATGGGGTGATCTGATCAATCCTGACCCGCCCACAACTACCACAGCTACTGATCATGTATTCCTGCAAAACTACCACAGCTACTGATCATGTATTCCTCCAAAACTACGCTAATCCTGTTTCCAACTGCAACCCAGGTGCACTGCATGCCTCTGGCCACAGAATTACCAGAAATCAGTTGCTACGCCCTGTGGGCTTGTGCTGTGCAGCTTTGTGTGGTGTGCCAGTGATTTACAAAAATAGAGCCCATAACCACAGTAAAAATGACAGATAATCAGTGAAAAATGACAAGTGGTCAGCTTCTTCATTTTCAGTTGAACTTTTAAGGCTGAACAGAAGGAAAGGGTGGTGGTCAGATCAAATGTATTTAATAATCTGAGAGATAAAAGTCAGATTATGGAGTTATAGTTATAAGTTATATGGATCAGGGACTCTGTGGCTTATAGGACGGCACAGCGAATGAAGTGTGTAGCAATCTCTCCTACTGTCTTTCTAGTCTAATTACTGTAACAGTCTTCTACATCCAACAGAACAGACCATCCCCATTTCCTCACCATAAAATACTGTAAATACTACTGTCAATAGCAGTAATAATAATACTTATACCTTCCTGTTTATACCTGGATTTACCCGTGGCATTTTTCTACACTTCCCTCTCCCAAGATCCTTACTCTGAAATTTAGTGACTCTTTAACTGTGCTTACTTCATTGTTTTCTATCCAATCATACCACTCCTCAGAACTTAACTTCTTTCACAGAATGCAATTTGTAATTTTTTTTAGTGTTGATCTTCTTCTCATTTTAGAGGCACCAGTCCTGACTAAAACGTCTTTGTTTTTTGGACGTTTGTTGTAAAAGAAGAGCTGTGTTTTCATGTTGCAGAGAGGGCCTTCTGTGTGAGCTCATATAAATGATAATGACACAGAAGATTCAGACCTTTAGGATGTGATGGAGACGTCACTGTGAGAACTGAGAGGGAATTGCTGGGTGTGGAGCACCATGCCCACAAAGACATCTGTGTATAGGACCGATCCAGGGCTATGCCATGGGAGGATGACAAAATGTAAGTATATATTTGATTAACATTTGTATATATGTACAGTATATATATATATTTATAAAACGGCTCTCTCAAATCAAGCAATCTGATTGGTTCACAGCCATTGTATAAATCCAATAACCCACTCCAGAGCCGTATAATAGAAGAGTTCCGACATCTCCATTCACTCCAATGGACCAGTTTTTTCCAGGAAGTAGAAAGTGGAACTCTTCAGTAAAAAAAACAGCACTGTCCAGTTGCATCAAAATAGACAGTGTTGTACTTTGAAAGGGTTTTTCATCCCTTGAAATGAATCAAATTTTACATTATCGGCTTTATTTTAGCATGCAAAAGTAGCGCGAGACCCATTCCTGGCTGTTCATTGGCTAATGATTCTTGCATTTTGGTCCTCCGCTGACGCCACTCTCTTACTAAAAGCCTTTGGTTACCTCAAAAAAAACAAATGGCGGAGACAGCTGTCAGATCCTTGTGAATCGATCTTCGCTTATAACTTTACTAATACTTCACAGAAAATTATGTTTTGTACAAGAATAAATGTGGGCTAATGTCTTCTTTGCAAAAAAAAGGCTGTTAACCCCACATTTAACCCCGCATTTAACCCCGTAACGTTAGTTGGTGTCGGGCTTTGCAGAAAGCACTCAGCTTCTCAGCAAGCGCTGAGAATGCAGCGCTGCGCTCGAGCTGCGTGTCGGGCTTTCCAGAAAGCTCTCAGCTTCTCAGCCAGCGCCAGGATTGGCCAATGTCAACTTCAGTCTCCAGAACGATCCAATCAAATCACCCGCACATCTATCTTCTTGCTAGAGGTCCCGCCTTACAGTAGTGTTTCAACTGACTCTATCAGAATACCATGCCAGTCGGACTTATAGTATTATTATTATATTTATATTATCATACTTGGAAACCGTTTTATAAAAGCGAGCAGCAGCCTCGTGGGATAACAACTGATCAGCGGGATATATTTGCCACAACACACTAGCTCTCATGCTATATTGCTTAAATATATATATATATATATATATATATATATATATATATATATATATATATATATATATATATATATATGTGTGTGTGTGTGTGTGTGTGTGTGTGTGTGTGTGTGTGTTTTTGTGCGATTTTTGTTTTGTTTCTTGTGTACAGTGTGCAGTTTCTTGTGTACAGTATGCAGTTTCTTTTGTACAGTGTGCAGTTTCTTGTGTACAGTGTGCAGTTTCTTGTGTAGTGTGCAGTTTCTTGTGTAGTGTGCAGTTTCTTGTGTACAGTGAACAGTTTCTTGTGTAGTGTGCAGTTTCTTGTGTAGTTTCTTGTGTACAGTGAACAGTTTCTTGTGTAGTGTGCAGTTTCTTGTGTACCGTGTGCAGTTTCTTGTGTACAGTGTGCAGTTTCTTGTGTAGTGTGCAGTTTCTTGTGTACAGTGAACAGTGTGGCTTAGACACAACCTCCACATTATTGCCATGTCCCCATTTGACCGGGCAAGAGAAGGTTCTTCAGACATGATGTCAGACAGCAGGCCAATCCAATGAGTAATATGACGTGTATGTGGAGGCGTCCACCTCGATATTGACATTTTTATTAGGGGTGTCACGATACACTCAGTTTACGATACGATACACGATATTGGGTTCACGATAACGATACGATATTTTAACAATATTTTTTTGCGATCGATTTGTAAGTTGAGGGGGCATCCTCCACGCTAATTTGAGTAATTTCACCATTTTCATCCTCCGTGTCTGTAACGTCCCTCATCTGTTCAAACAAAGCAATGAAAAGGAGAGTGAGCATGCAATCAGATGCAGATCAGTGCCACCATGTTTCTTTTTCTCGCGATATGAGATTTCATCTCAATGATACATATTGTCACGTTTTGATATCGCGATATATTGTGACATCCCTAATTTTTATTAATTGTGCTGATGTCGAGTTTAATTGAATCTACAGTGTGTTGGCTTTCCAATAGCACCTACTGTAAATGGTCTTATTGTTCCAACTGAAAGCATAATGATGTGCAAGATCAATACTGTTAGTCTCTGCTCACAGGCAGCAAGTTCAATTAGATCAGCATCATTTCCTTCTCATAAAACAATGTTGAATGGTTTCATGACTCTATAGAGTGTTAGAATCTGCAGATGACACTTTTTTTACTTACTAATAAATTCCCATATACATTGAATATAAACTTTTGCATTTGCCACTTTCTTAGAAAAGGCTTGGTTTATGAGGAGGAATGAAATGTATAGATAAAATAAGAAAAAGAAAATGTATATATTTTGTGTAATTGTGTCATATAATCCCATGTGGGATGGGCCACAATGTGGCATGACACACAAATAAAATAATTATTCATTCATTCATTATTCATATTACATATACATTGTTTTTCAGCAGGAAAAAGTGGAAAAAGTGTTTTAAGAAAGACGCAAGCTTGAAGGTGACAAGTACATCATCAAATTTTTTTGGAAATAATTACATCACATAATGGATAACTGCCTTTTTTGGACATAACCCTCAATGAGCTTGTTCCATAACATCACTAACTGCAACTGCTTTTACTGTCTTCCTTATATTTGTATGCTTGTTGCCACTTTCTCATCCAGTGAAGAAGACATGATTAGATTTATGACATCCTCTGCATTCACCCTATTCGTGGTTGGGTTATAGTCTTAAGCCCAATAGATAGCGTGAAAAACCCACTAACATCCACTAAAACATCTGGCTTCTGTCTTCAGTCTAAAGGTAGAATCAGTCATTCACTCCCGGGTCAAATGACTCTACAGCTCCTGCAGTGATCAGTCCCTGCAGTGATCAGTCCCTGCAGTGATCAGTCCCTGCAGTGATCAGTCCCTGCACTGCACTCATGTTAACCTTCTGAGTAAGGAATTGTCCAATTGAAAATGAAAAATAGCCTTAAGAGTCTGCAACGTCAGGGGCAGTCCGAGGTCAGGGGTCAGAGGTCAGGGGCAGTCCAAGGTGCTTTCTGGAGATGCTGGGCCTTTTTGACGCAGAGCAGAGGCTAGCCGTGTGTCTGAGGTCAAATAATATCAGAAGTAATAACTGAGAAAAGTCCAGGTTGAACACAGAGCGTCACTCCACCACGGTATCATCGTCTACCCGACAACACAGGCGAGTTTGTAGAAATTGTGGGATTTTATATATTGTTTTATGAACATTTGCAGAACGGGAGACGGACGGACTGTTTTAGGTTCTGTTATGTTTTAGGTGATGTTATGTTTTAGGATCTGTTATGTTTTAGGTTCTGTTATGTTTTAGGTGATGTTATGTTTTAGGTTCTGTTATGTTTTAGGTTCTGTTATGTTTTAGGTTCTGTTATGTTTTAGGTTCTGTTATGGTTTAGGTTCTGTTATGTTTTAGGTTCTGTTATGTTTTAGGTGATGTTATGTTTTAGGTTCTGTTATGTTTTAGGTTCTGTTATGTTTTAGGTTCTGTTATGTTTTAGGTTCTGTTATGTTTTAGGTTCTGTTATGTTTTAGGTGATGTTATGTTTTAGGTGATGTTATGTTTTAGGTTCTGTTATGTTTTAGGTTCTGTTATGTTTTAGGTGATGTTATGTTTTAGGTGATGTTATGTTTTAGGTTCTGTTATGTTTTAGGTTCTGTTATGTTTTAGGTTCTGTTATGTTTTAGGTGATGTTATGTTTTAGGTGATGTTATGTTTTAGGTTCTGTTATGTTTTAGGTTCTGTTATGTTTTAGGTTCTGTTATGTTTTAGGTTCTGTTATGTTTTAGGTTCTGTTATGTTTTAGGTGATGTTATGTTTTAGGTGATGTTATGTTTTAGGTTCTGTTATGTTTTAGGTGATGTTATGTTTTAGGTTCTGTTATGTTTTAGGTTCTGTTATGTTTTAGGTTCTGTTATGTTTTAGGTGATGTTATGTTTTAGGTTGTTATGTTTTAGGTTCTGTTATGTTTTAGGTGATGTTATGTTTTAGGTGATGTTATGTTTTAGGTTCTGTTATGTTTTAGGTTCTGTTATGTTTTAGGTGATGTTATGTTTTAGGTGATGTTATGTTTTAGGTTCTGTTATGTTTTAGGTTCTGTTATGTTTTAGGTGATGTTATGTTTTAGGTTCTGTTATGTTTTAGGTGATGTTATGTTTTAGGTTCTGTTATGTTTTAGGTGATGTTATGTTTTAGGTTCTGTTATGTTTTAGGTGATGTTATGTTTTAGGTTCTGTTATGTTTTAGGTGATGTTATGTGTTAGGTTCTGTTATGTTTTAGGTTCTGTTATGTTTTAGGTGATGTTATGTTTTAGGTTCTGTTATGTTTTAGGTGATGTTATGTTTTAGGTGATGTTATGTTTTAGGTGATGTTATGTTTTAGGTTCTGTTATGTTTTAGGTGATGTTATGTTTTAGGTGATGTTATGTTTTAGGTGATGTTATGTTTTAGGTTCTGTTATGTTTTAGGTGATGTTATGTTTTAGGTTCTGTTATGTTTTAGGTGATGTTATGTTTTAGGTGATGTTATGTTTTAGGTGATGTTATGTTTTAGGTTCTGTTATGTTTTAGGTTCTGTTATGTTTTAGGTGATGTTATGTTTTAGGTTCTGTTATGTTTTAGGTGATGTTATGTTTTAGGTGATGTTATGTTTTAGGTGATGTTATGGTTTAGGTTCTGTTATGTTTTAGGTTCTGTTATGTTTTAGGTTCTGTTATGTTTTAGGTGATGTTATGTTTTAGGTGATGTTATGTTTTAGGTGATGTTATGTTTTAGGTTCTGTTATGTTTTAGGTTCTGTTATGTTTTAGGTGATGTTATGTTTTAGGTTCTGTTATGTTTTAGGTGATGTTATGTTTTAGGTGATGTTATGTTTTAGGTTCTGTTATGTTTTAGGTGATGTTATGTTTTAGGTGATGTTATGTTTTAGGTTCTGTTATGGTTTAGGTTCTGTTATGTTTTAGGTTCTGTTATGTTTTAGGTTCTGTTATGTTTTAGGTGATGTTATGTTTTAGGTTCTGTTATGTTTTAGGTTCTGTTATGTTTTAGGTTCTGTTATGGTTTAGGTTCTGTTATGTTTTAGGTTCTGTTATGGTTTAGGTTCTGTTATGTTTTAGGTGATGTTATGCCGGACCTACCCCACTTGATGTATTGGAAACAATGGCGAGCATACTGGATCTGATCTGTCTGGTCAGGGGTGAGTCGAGAGTCAGTCCATCCACTCAGGGGGAACAGCTGTCTCAGGTACTGTATCTTTAGTGGGTTTACCTGCATAAATAAATAAATAAATAACTAAATAAATAACTAACTAACTAACTAAATAAATAAATAAATAAAATTAAAATAAAAAAAACCTTTCCAAACCCACATTGTCTGGTGATTTGAACATTCTGATCACTGGTCTGCTTCTCTAAACTTTAGAATACTTTGGCCCTCAACGCATTAAGTGTCGTGTAAACCCATGGGGGTTGGGCACCTAGAGTGCATGACATGTAAATCAAATAATCAATCAATCAATCGATATCAACTTCCAATATGATCGTCTACTGTATCCGCTACAAGTCTTCAGAAAAGCAGTGCCTGTGCCAGCACAGGAGGCTGGACGTGGGCCCTCTCTCACAGCACAGGAGGCTGGACGTGGTCTCTCTCTCACAGCACAGGAGGCTGGACGTGGTCTCTCTCTCATAGCACAGGAGGCTGGACGTGGGCCCTCTCTCACAGCACAGGAGGCTGGACGCGGTCTCTCTCTCATAGCACAGGAGGCTGGACGTGGTCTCTCTCTCACAGCACAGGAGGCTGGACGTGGTCTCTCTCACAGCACAGGAGGCTGGACGTGGTCTCTCTCTCACAGCACAGCAGGCTGGATGTGGTCTCTCTCTCACAGCACAGGAGGCTGGACGTGGTCTCTCTCTCACAGCACAGGAGGCTGGACGTGGTCTCTCTCTCACAGCACAGGAGGCTGGACGTGGTCTCTCTCTCACAGCACAGGAGGCTGGACGTGGTCTCTCTCTCACAGCACAGGAGGCTGGACGTGGGCCCTCTCTCACAGCACAGGAGGCTGGACGTGGTCTCTCTCTCACAGCACAGGAGGCTGGACGTGGTCTCTCTCTCATAGCACAGGAGGCTGGACGTGGTCTCTCTCTCATAGCACAGGAGGCTGGACGTGGGCCCTCTCTCACAGCACAGGAGGCTGGACGTGGTCTCTCTCTCACAGCACAGGAGGCTGGACGTGGTCTCTCTCTCACAGCACAGGAGGCTGGACGTGGTCTCTCTCTCACAGCACAGGAGGCTGGACGTGGGCCCTCTCTCACAGCACAGGAGGCTGGACGTGGTCTCTCTCTCATAGCACAGGAGGCTGGACGTGGGCCCTCTCTCACAGCACAGGAGGCTGGACGTGGGCCCTCTCTCACAGCACAGGAGGCTGTGAAAGGCTTGGAGCTCCTTGCGTGTTCGAGTAAACACCCTCTTTCGGTCCGGGGCCCCTCCAAGGGTCAATACCCTGTTACATCACAAACGCTGAATTCATGCTAAGTTGTTCCAAGGAGAGGAGGGGAAGACAGGCACAGTTCTTGTCTCTCCTATGATGATCTTTAGTCACTTACCATCATCATCATGATCTTTAGTCACTTACCATCATAATTTTTGTCTTTGTAATATGTCACTTCCTTTCCTCTTTAATGAATGCCTTGTTTTTCTTTTACCGTCTCTTGATTACATTCTATTCATACCAACTTCCATTCCACTCCACTCCTCTCTTTCCTCTCTCTCCTTTAGCAGAACACATCTCCGTTTCCTTCTCTTCCTCCCCCCCGTTTTTTTCCTGGACACAGGTAAATGAGGTCTCTGAGAGCGCTCGCTCGGTGACTGAGGCCGCTGGCTGCCCACACCAATACCATTACCCACAAACCCTTGGGAAGATGAGGAAGTGGAGCCAAGGAGGGCTATGATGATCTGTCTCTTCTTGACCAGCAAACCACCTCACCACCGGAGTTCCCAAGCCCAGAAACTAAACCCACCTTGGAGAGAGGACATCTCTCCCTATACAAAATCAAAAATACAACCACCGAATCTTCCACGTGATGTGGATGCATGTCTCACACAACACTATACAGTATAGTACAGTACAGTACAGTATAAGTAGGTATATACATGTATACTATAGGTACCATGACAATACTGAGGTAGGGACGGCCACGGAATGAATTGTGCAGGGTAGCACATTCAAAAACACTTGTTACAGATCAGAAGGAGCATGTTCATGTAATGCATGAGTGACAGGTCAGTAGAGGAACAATGCTACCTCTGGTGGTTGTATGTGGGCAATGCATGCTGTAATGTGGGGGTTAGGGTTGCATTTTTGGTATTTGGCAAAACTCTGTGCAACATGGAATACAACATACAAACATTTTGAATTCTACTGAACATGATGCACGTGTCCTTTCAAAGGAGATGAACGATGGAGAAAAAAGTCTGCGTAATACTTCCACAACCAGAACCGACAAAACAAATGCAATCTCATAATCCCCTCGTACATGGAAAGGGCTTGTTACTGTACGTCTAATAGTCAAGAGACAGAGAGAAAATTAGTAGCTTAGCTACAGCCTACTATATTTTTCTTTGAGCATATACAATAATTAAGTTTATATATACGTTCCCAAACCCAATGCTTAGCCATCCCCAGCTGGGTATTTTTGGTGCCAGCAACCAGGCGGAGACCACTGTCATTTCCCAGCATGCTTCAGTCCTATGCTGCCTCGTCTCTGAGACATATGAAGCCTTAAACCACCACACTTGTCCCAGTAAACCAAACCTTAATGACAGGCTTGTCTAAAGCTGGAGTCTGTAAAAATGCTTCTGGGCATTTCGTCTAGTGTCTATTTCCTATTCCTACTGTTCGGAGTGCATCTGTGCCTTTCTTTATATTCATGGTTTCTGTTTCCGGTTATGGGAGAAAATGTTATTTCAACCATAAAAAACTGGCAGCAGAACCTTTGTCCTATTCCGGCGCTTCTAGTTCCAGAAACTGAAATAGACGATAAGTGTGCAATTTATCAAATTTGATTTCACTCCTTCTCTCGGAGGCAGGGCAGGACGCAAGCCCAACTGAATTCCCAGTGGGACCCTGTTTCCCCTCTGCCCCCGCCCCCCCTCTCGCTCTCTCTTTTCGGTGCCTATTTTGAATGGGGCCTTTCTACAAAACTCATTAATATCATAGTACAGTCACACCTATATTCGCTTGCTGAACTTCCTGGAGAAATCCAAACAGGTCAGAAAGAGACAGATGGACTTTTGAGACTTCCCCGTGTTTGCCTGCGATTGGAACAGCGGGCCTGTGTGGAGCCGGGGCTCGGCCTTATGAAGGCACCTCACTAAGGCCTCACTGAGACTCGTTTCACAGAAAACATTCATCAAAAGACTTCATTTAAGTCGAGATGAAAGGTGAGCCTTTTAACCCATTGATACCTGATGCAGCATTTGTGTGTGTATCCCCTTTAAGACCGCGAACCGCGTTAACGCGGTTCGCGGTCTTAAAGGGATACGCACACAAATGATGGATATACACGCAAATGCTGCATCAGGTATCAATGGGTTAACTCCTTCCTCTACCTGAGCCTGTCTACCTCAGCCTGGCCTGTTGACTTTCTCATCCGTTTGCCTTCCAAAGCACCTTATGCATAATGATGATTGGGGATAGCATGAAATCCTCATATTTTCTACATGATGAAAAAATATGGCTCCCACACAAGATCAAATATTTGCTCTGTTTTGCTCTTGGTACGTAATATGTAATATGGTATGTAATATGTAATATGGTACGTAATATGTAATATGGTATGTGTAATATGCATATCATTTCATCATGAAAACATGATGAAAGCTTTAGAAACGGTCAGAAAGAGAATATTGCATTGGATTCCACCTGGCATTAACATGCGTATTGTGTCTGAATACAATTGAGCTGGATTACATTTACACTTGGCATTAAGATGTGTCTCCATTGTCCACAGATGAGATGACTGTCTCAATGTGGGGACAAGGTGAAGTCTTTCCATCTTATGTTATTGTATAAAGGATTAAAAATGTGATGCGGTACATTCCCTGCCTACCAACACAAGGGTCGCAGGTTCGTATCCACGTGTTGCCTCCGTCTTGGTCGGGGATCCATACAGGCACGATTGGCTGTGTCTGTGGGTGGGAACCCGGTATTGGGGGTATGTGTCCTGGTCGCTGCACTAGCACCTCCTCTGGTCGGTCGGGGCACCTGGTCGGGGCACCTGGTCGGGGCAGCCGTGCTGGAACTACCCTTAAGTAGGGGGTGCTGTAAGGAAGGGACCCTCAGCAAGGGCAGCGGCGAAGAAAATTTGAAGTTTTTTGGACTTTTAGCCATATTTAGAGGAATATTTAATTTTAAATTAACATTAGGATTATACTGTTGTGATGTCATTATTCAGTATCTTCTCCTCTTCTCTGCAGCATTACTCAATTTACCCTCAGGAATCGGGGCAGTGATAGCCTACCTGCTATTCCTCCCATCTTCTCTTTCTTTTTTTGTCAGTGTTGTCATCTCGTATCTCTTTCTCCTCACAAAGCGTGTCTCCGACTCCCTGAACACAGCTATGTAAACACTAGTTTCAACGTGAGGCTAAGTAAACAAAACTTCAGCATTTCCCACGCGTCACATTGTATGGATCCTATTTTTACCCAAGAACCACTGCGTTGAGCAAAGATCGTCTATGGAGAAGATATCCACTACACAGCACATACTCATGCACAGAAACACAGTACTCGAGCCAAATTCAACAATTTCGACAATTCCATCTCTTGCCACCAGGGGGTGCTGCAGCACCCACCGCACCCAGCTTCCCGCGCACTTGGGTCGGGGTGGAAGGGAACTGGTGGGAATACCATGATCCTCCCACGTGCTACATCCTACCGGTGAAGCTCCCCCTGTCAGGTGAAAAGAAGCGGCTGGCAACTGTGCATGTGTCGGAGGAAGCATGGTGCTATCTCGGCTCTCCCCAGATCGGCAGAGGGTGGAGCAGCCATAGGGCAGCATGGGGATAAATTGGCCAAGTATAATTGGGGAGAAAATGGGGGGAATCAGAATCAGATTAAATAAATAAATAATCATAATAATAAAAAAGTGATTGCATTTATATTTCAATGTGTTCAATGAGGTCACATTGCGTTCATGATCTCCAGTGCAGCGGTTTGGGTGGTTGGATTACAATCAGTTCTCTCAATATGTCTCGGGTGTCTTTACCTCGCTAAGCGCTATCCGATTACAATACAGCTCTCATCACTGCAGTCAATGTGACTTTTTTACAAATGAGACAATAAACAGCACTAAGGAAAAAACTAAGAAATGCAGATTTAGTTATATTGCTATTTGTGCCAGTTATTACATCTTGAACACAGAATTGGCAACATTGAGCCCTGGCTTAAGTGCAGTGGCGTTTTCCGGTTCCCCAGCTGACACAGTCAGATGTCATTTAGTGCAGTCTTAAAGTCTGGCTTGTGTCACTGAGCCACAGTTTCTCTCTTTGTCCTTACAGGCCGTTACAAGGTTGACACGCGACATGAAATGAAGGCTCTCACTTAAATGAGCACATACATATCCTACATATTCATAAAATCTACAAGTGGTGGGTGGAGCTCTTCCTGCTGTTAAAGACTATATTCAGGCTGCCACAGGGTTAGAAGGAATGTTGGTGTGGGTGTGTCCTGCGCGTCCACACTGCATGTATACAGAAACGGCAAACATACAACATCAAAGGAAGTGGCACCCCTAAAGCTAAATATTGCACCCCCTACTGCTCACAGTCAGCCATGACTTTTATACTATACTGCCAAAGCCAGGCGTTTTCTATAGCCCTTAACAAAAGTTTTTTTTACAGTCTAGTCCTCAAACCTAGGCTAACATTTGAGCCATATTTTAGTTTAACCCCTACACACGAGCTCCCAAAAACAACCACACAGTGAGACGTTGTGAACGTGCTCACTGACATGGTGACACCATGTCATGTGGCCAAACAATGGAGAAATGTGAAATGCTGACTGTCAACCCAGAAATCAACAATGACAGTGCCTGGCCTCTCTGACCGGACATGTCAAACCTCAATGTCCAGTCTGATGTTTATGTGATTATTACTATAGCTCTCGTCTCTATTCAGCTCTCATAGAGACACTGCATGAAATAGGCCACGCCCATCACGGGGGAAAAGTCCCGTTCACTTCCACACACCAGCGTCATTTTCCTTGAATTAAACATAGCTAAAAGCTGTTGTGTGGTGGGGCTGCGCAGACAACAAATGTAAAAAATCGCCAGTTAAAGTTTTTTTGTACTCCTGAGCAAAACAAGGAAGCCATTGAGAATTGGCGAGAAGAAAAATGTGGATCTATAGGCAATTGAAACAGACACATTTGACAATGCAGTGGGATTTCAACAGTTGAATGACAACAAGAAAACTGGACAAATGGTCTTCTTCTCTCTCTCTGTCTCTCACACACACATACACACACACACACTTGTCGGTTAGGGCACACACATACGCACACACACACACACACACTTGTCGGTTAGGGCACACACATACGCACACACACACACACACACACTTGTCGGTTAGGGCACACACATACGCACACACACACAAACACCTACACGCGCACGCACGCACACGCACGCACACACACACACGAGGTGTGATCCCATCCATCATATAGACAGTTTTCACAGAATAGTGTTGCTAGGGAACAGTTTGGAAGCTAGCTTATGTCCTGTCACTTATTGTACTAGCAAACAGGAACAGGAAGTGAGCTGGTTTCATGATGGTTTCCCCCTGCTGTCCCAGTCGCTGCGTCACCCCCTCAGCCGATCTGGGGAGAGCCACAGACTAGCCTTCCTCCAATACATGTGCAGTCGCCAGCCGCTTCACCTGACAGCGAGGAGTTGCACTGGCAGGACATAGCGTGTGGGAGGATCACGCTATATTCCCCACGGTTCCCCGAATGGGGGGAGGATCACACCTTGTGTCTGTGTCTGTGTCTGTGTGTATCTACCTGTTTTAATTTGTTGAGCAGCCGCTGAAACTCTCTCTCTCTCTCTCTCTCTCTCTCTCTCTCTCTCTCTCTCTCTCTCTCTCTCTCTCTCTCTCTCTCTCTCTCTCTCTCTCTCTCTCTCTCTCTCTCTCTCTCTCTCTCTCTCTCTCTCTCTCTCATATGCCTGATTGTAAATCCCAGTCTGTGGTCAGTGTGATGGAGCAACAAGCTGAAAGAGTGCATTGAGGATGAGATGACTCTTTCCAGCTCTCATAAACTCTGGTGTGAAAGAATTTCCCGGCTGAATATAGCTGCTTGTTTAAGGACCCCGCTGGGTGCCCCCGGAGGTGCCAGCTGGACTGTCTATTCCTCCTGTGGAGGAAACAGTGGTGTAGATGTTTAGAGAAGAACCACAATGGATGGAAAGCGGTGACCATCAAAAAACAACAAACAACATTGGCATGCTGAAACAACAACAATAGTGTGTTCATGGGTGGTCGTTTCTAACAAGACAGAATCCTCATGAATAATCATAGTTTATTTTAAATCAGGCACCCTGCCAGATTTGCCAATTGAATGCATAGAAGGGAATGAGCTGAGCCATCAGCTGATGTAGGATGGGTGAGTCCATCACCAGCCTCAATAATGATACCAGGGCTAGGTATGAGTCCATCACCAGCCTCAATAAGGATACCAGGGCTAGCTATGAGTCCATCACCAGCCTCAATAAGGATACCAGGGCTAGCTATGAGTCCATCACCAGCCTCAATAACGATACCAGGGCTAGCTATGAGTCCATCACCAGCCTCAATAACGATACCAGGGCTAGCTATGAGTCCATCACCAGCCTCAATAAGGATACCAGGGCTAGCTATGAGTCCATCACCAGCCTCAATAATGATACCAGGGCTAGCTATGAGTCCATCACCAGCCTCAATAATGATACCAGGGCTAGCTATGAGTCCATCACCAGCCTCAATAAGGATACCAGGGCTAGCTATGAGTCCATCACCAGCCTCAATAACGATACCAGGGCTAGCTATGAGTCCACCACCAGCCTCAATAAGGATACCAGGGCTAGCTATGAGTCCATCACCAGCCTCAATAATGATACCAGGGCTAGCTATGAGTCCATCACCAGCCTCAATAATGATACCAGGGCTAGCTATGAGTCCATCACCAGCCTCAATAAGGATACCAGGGTTAGCTATGAGTCCATCACCAGCCTCAATAAGGATACCAGGGTTAGCTATGAGTCCATCACCAGCCTCAATAATGATACCAGGGCTAGCTATGAGTCCATCACCAGCCTCAATAATGATACCAGGGCTAGCTATGAGTCCATCACCAGCCTCAATAATGATACCAGGGCTAGCTATGAGTCCATCACCAGCCTCAATAATGATACCAGGGCTAGCTATGAGTCCACCACCAGCCTCAATAAGGATACCAGGGCTAGCTATGAGTCCATCACCAGCCTCAATAAGGATACCAGGGCTAGCTATGAGTCCATCACCAGCCTCAATAACGATACCAGGGCTAGCTATGAGTCCACCACCAGCCTCAATAAGGATACCAGGGCTAGCTATGAGTCCATCACCAGCCTCAATAAGGATACCAGGGCTAGCTATGAGTCCATCACCAGCCTCAATAACGATACCAGGGCTAGCTATGAGTCCACCACCAGCCTCAATAACGATACCAGGGCTAGCTATGAGTCCATCACCAGCCTCAATAATGATACCAGGGCTAGCTATGAGTCCATCACCAGCCTCAATAATGATACCAGGGCTAGCTATGAGTCCATCACCAGCCTCAATAATGATACCAGGGCTAGCTATGAGTCCATCACCAGCCTCAATAAGGATACCAGGGTTAGCTATGAGTCCATCACCAGCCTCAATAAGGATACCAGGGCTAGCTATGAGTCCATCACCAGCCTCAATAAGGATACCAGGGTTAGCTATGAGTCCACCACCAGCCTCAATAATGATACCAGGGCTAGCTATGAGTCCATCACCAGCCTCAATAAGGATACCAGGGCTAGCTATGAGTCCATCACCAGCCTCAATAAGGATACCAGGGTTAGCTATGAGTCCACCACCAGCCTCAATAATGATACCAGGGCTAGCTATGAGTCCATCACCAGCCTCAATAAGGATACCAGGGCTAGCTATGAGTCCATCACCAGCCTCAATAAGGATACCAGGGCTAGCTATGAGTCCATCACCAGCCTCAATAACGATACCAGGGCTAGCTAGGGGAGGTCAAGGCAGAGAGCTCCAGCACTGAGCTATCCCAAACTACCAAGCAGATCTAGACTACAAATGTATGACATGAAACAACTTAAGGCTTGTGGGGCTGAAAGAAGCTAATGAGGCGGGTGATATCTACACTGTGTTAGACAAGATCCTATGCTACATATTGTACTAGACCGACCAAGCGACCAGCTGGCTCCAGAGACAGATCATGCACATCGCACATCGCACACTGAAACAATACCAAATCCTAACCAGCTCCTAACCCATCATCCTACGCCTAGTCGCCTACTGCAGTGGAGAGACGAACAAGACATCACCAGAGCAGTCGCTAGAAACCTGGGAATGTCAAGGCCCTGAAGCGCGTGGATTTCTACCTACACACATGAGTTGCCATGAGTTTGGTCACACCCCAGAAAAGTGCACCCATGGCGCATCGTCTCCAGAGTCTGCACCCTAGAAATGTGCGTTATGTACAGTAAATGCGGCCCTGAAGGAGGAGCCACTGTCAAGTTAGTGGCGCTAAAGAAAGTGTTCAGTCTGCGCGAGCGCCGAGGGATATCCGTCCTTTAGCGCCACTACCTTAACAGTGGCTCCTCCTTCAGTGTACATAAAGTGTACATGACCTGATACTGTATCTGCTCCCAAATCAGCCATGTTCTTCAGTTTTGAGGGACAAAACCCACTTTCGCCGTTCTTCAGAGTGGATTTGGATTTGACTGGATCCGACGCTGATTGGCTGAAGGACTGGATTTGATGACGCTGATTGACTGAAGGAGTTGTCTGTCAAGGCAAACACTTCCACCCACTGAAATGATTGTGCACAGCTCGGGGGCCAGACGGAACCACAGAACCAAACAGAATGTGAGTTCACAGATCCGGATGGTTATAACCAGGCTAGGATTTTTCCTGCATATAGAATTTTTTTGTGCCCCCCCCCCCCCCACCCAAAGAGGTTTTAGCCACCAAAGGCCCAAGCCACCCCTCAAATAGCCTATTAAATCAGCCGGTCATGTGAACTCACATTTCATTTGGTTCTACCAGAATGTCTAGACTGAAGCTTTCACCCAGTGTTTGCAGTGGGTGGAAGTTGGGCGGGTGTACTTGCCTTGACAGACAACACCTTCAGCCAATCAGCGTTGGATCCAATCAAATCCAAATCCACACAGGAGAACGGCAAAAAAAAAAAATCCAGTGAGAAACTCCGCTGTTGCATACTCCTGTACTTGCTTAATTGTTGTTATTGGGTCTATTTCTGCAATAACTGAACTTTACGGCTGTTTTAAACTCAACGAATGTTGACGTTACTCCTCGAGGCGGACAGGCACGGAGGCAGCCATTACTGTTTTGTCCAACACAGCCTCACAGACAATTGTAAAATAGCAACGTTTTGGACCAACGTTGCTATCATGGACAGTGCTATGCTACAATTTCGGCTCCAAAATTGTAAAATGGTAACGTTCTGAGATTTTAGGGTTAGGGTTAGGGGAGGCGGAGGGGTTAGAAATGGAAAATCTCCATAAACCACGCCCACCCCTGTAGAAACGTACATTACCATTTTACAATTTCGGGGCCGAAATTGTAACATAGCAACGTTGGTCCACAAACGTTTCTGCAAATACCCTCCCGGTCTGTAGAACGAAATGAAATGTGAGTTCACGTGACCAGGCTACCCCTCAAAGGCCCCACAGGCCTGATATACTGTAGCCTATTTGAGTTCAGGACAACCCTGACTGCATAATAACTCAAAATCAATCATTGTGTAGCATTTTAGTAGTTCAAAGTTAAAGTCCCACATTTGTACTTTCAAATGACTTCCTTTCTAAAAACCTGGAGTGCTGTAAAAACACATCGCTCCATAAGTTCTGACAATGACTGATCAGGTCAACTCTGACTACACACCAACTCAAAATCAAGCATTTTTTACTGTATCAATTTAGATTTTTTCACAGTTAAAGTCTCACATTTGTACGTTGAAATGATGATGTCTGAAACTTGGGGTGCTGTGAAAACATTTGTGTTCAGGATCACACGAACCCAAAAGCCAGGAAAAACCCTGCATGTCTGTTGTCCATTGACACAATTGAAAAATGGTGCTTTTATTGCTATTATATGTGTGCAGTTTATACTGTAGCTCCAATGATGTTGGGAAATCAGTGATGGTCTGGAACTCACTTTATTTTGAGTTATTAGATTTATTAACTCCCCCACAAAACAAAATATTTTAGATTTAGATTCTGAGGACTGCAGGCATGATGCAGCTTAGAGTATATCTCTAGGATAGAGAGGACTTGAATTCCCCCCAATGGCATTAGTGCATTGTCTCTGTTTGAAGTGTTGCCAGGTTAGCTCATCGTACTCCATACAAAATGAGTTCCGCTCTGTGAAAATGTGCTCCGTACACAGTGCAGCATGTGCCTAACCTTTGATCAAAGCAATATGAGCCATTTTACACACACAACTATCCATTTCTTCCTTTTGTACGGTTGAGTTGTAGCTATAAGCAAACACTATTAATTTCCACACCCATAATAATATTTTAAGCATTTTTATATACATTTTATGGATACGATTATAGCAAAAATGATAATACCAATATATTTTGGTAAGTATTGAGATCACGATAAATCCTGATTGTCTCAGTTTCAGGAAACAAAAATATTGTATTGTCCTTCTGCACCGTAACATATTTAACTTTCTAAAGGTAGCAGCAGCTACCTGGCTAACTGGCTATTTCAAATAATAGCCTAATAAAGTGGTAATGATTATTAATAAAATATAAAATAAAATTAACAATTAACTAATCACTTAATTACTTACTTAATTAATTAATTAGAAGTAGTCAATGTTTTTTCAATGTTGAACTTTGAGCGCAACACATGGTGGCAAATTCAAGCGGTGCACGACGCCCCATAGAAACAACAAAGCAAATGTAACTGAAAAGACATAGTGTGCCACTGTATTTTAGTTAATAAATAAAACAATAAAATAAAAGAAATAAAACAAACCACAACCCTATGACAAACTTTACACATAAATAATCTGTCTTGTTTGTTGTCATGTGGTTTAAAACCAAATTATCTCCAGATGACTATGATCCACTTTTAGGAACTAAAGCTATGGTTTCACGCTCAGACTCAGGAGAAGGATGTTCCTGTCTAATAAGAATAGACATTATTATTAGAAGGACTAGTATTCATTCTTTTTCACTTTGCTCGTACCTACATTTTTCTAAAGATGGTCAAGATATCGCTTCCAAATGGATTGGAAGTTGGAAACCCCCATTAATGTTCTGCTGACACCTATGTTACTTCCTGCCTTTTAGACACAACATGGCTGAATTGGGTGGGAAGTGAAAAAGTCTAATAGAGATCCAGTCCCATAGCAGCTGACCGGCCAGGAGTGGGCTAGTCCACTCCTGGGCTAGGCCAGCAGTGGACTAGGCCAGGAGTGGACTAGGCCAGGAGTGGGCTAGGCCAGGAGTGGACTAGGCCAGGAGTGGACTAGGCCAGGAGTGGGCTAGGCCAGGAGTGGACTAGGCCAGGAGTGGACTAGGCCAGGAGTGGACTAGGCCAGGAGTAGACTAGGCCAGGAGTGGACTAGGCCAGGAGTGGGCTAGACCAGGAGTAGACTAGGCCAGGAGTGGACTAGGCCAGGAGTGGACTAGTCCAGGAGTGGCCTAGGCCAGGAGTGGACTAGGCCAGGAGTGGACTAGGCCAGGAGTGGGCTAGGCCAGGAGTGGACTAATCCAGGAGTGGCCTAGGCCAGGAGTGGACTAGGAGTGGACTAGGCCAGGGGTGGACTAGACCAGGAGTGGACTGTGCGTGAGAGAAAGACAGTAGTTAAAGTGAGTGAGCATCTCCCAGGATGACCAAAACTACAAAAGTGGAACAAAATCAGAGGGTTGGCAGAGACATTGTGGTCTCAGAAGCAGTTCACTGGCACCTGATCCAGCACACAGAATAATGTGCTACTAGAATAGGGCTTGTATTGCTCTGCATAGCAAGTCAGAGCTGTCATTATTATTATTATGTCATTATAAACAGTTTTAACTTGACAACATAAACATTCTAAATGGACCCTAGTTCACTTCCTGTTGCAGTGTTTGCGAATACAACAGCTGACAGGAAATAAGCTCGGTTTCAAATTAAGCAATAAGCCCCAAGAGGCCATGGTTTACAGTGATTTTACAATGGCTAAGAGGTGTCCGTGGCACACTGCGTCGTGGAGTGATGTGGAGGTGTCCGTGGCACACTGCGTCGTGCAGTGATGTGGAGGTGTCCGTGGCACACTGCGTCGTGCAGTGATGTGGAGGTGTCCGTGGCACACTCACTCGTGGAGTGATGTGGACACGTGTCACACTGTGTCGTGGAGTGCCGTGGACACGTGGCACACTGTGTCGTGGAGTGGACACGTGGCACACCGTGTCGTGGAGTGGACACGTGGCACACCGTGTCGTGGAGTGGACACGTGGCACACCGTGTCGTGGAGTGACGTGGACACCTCTTAGCCGTTGTATAATCCCTGTCAACCACGCCGTCTATATGCTTCTCCTCTTCAGTAACCGTCACACAAAACCTTTGTATTCTCCGTCTTTGTGCATGTGACAGTTGAGTTGTAGCCTTTGGTCTGGCTAATGTCGTCTAAATGTATTTGTTCTTCTTCAGCTGTTTGTCTCCATCCACTGAAAGTGCTTCCAAATATACATGCAATGAAAGAATGAAAGCGAAAGGAATTCGAGGGTAAGCAAAATACATCCAACAGTTCAAACTCTGGTAGGAAGCCCAGGAAAAGAGTATTCATACTAGGGCTGTCACTTTTCATTCGAAATTCGAATGCAACTTCGAATGTGGGGGAGGGGGTTCGTTTTCGAAATGTAATTTGAATGTTCGAATTTATTTATTTATTTATTTTATTAATTTTTTTTTTTTTTTTTTTTTTTTTTTTATGAACCAAAATTAACCAACTGCTGCTTGCTGGTAATGTTAATCCCATGTCAGAAAAAGTCTCCAGATTTGTCGCGTTAGTCTCTTCTGAGAAAGATTGTCTCCAGGGTCTGAAAAGTTGTCTCGAGTTGGATGCAGCCAAGTTTGTGAGGCAGTGTTGTGACTGTGAGCGTCCAAGCTAACACGTCGGGCTGATGCCCGGTGGCCTGCAGTGGGTTGCACCAGCTGTGCGTAAGTTGAAACGTAAGCTAGTTTGAACGTAAAGTCTCACTAAGTCCGAGTTTACGCACTACTAAAAATATTTGGGTTGCACCAAGTGAAATAGTTACAACGTAGGCATAAGTTAGAACTTAAAATTTACACCTACGTCTTACTAGGTGTAAAGTCCTCCGTAAAATAGCAGTTGGCACGGATTGCAACTTGGCACCGTGGCGCATCGTTGTTTTGCGTCCGCAACGCGCTCTCCGTGAAAAATTACACCCTTTGATATTTATGACTCACGCTTTTGTTTCCCACAAGCTGCAGCACTGCATACAAATTAAAATAACCGCAACAATTTAGTGAGGCAGGATGGTGATATAGCCTACAATACTGATGAAGAGCTCACAGATAAACGTTAACAGTAATATGAACCTAAACGAACCTTACTCAATAACGTTCTCATTTGATTAGTGTTGATGAAATATGAAAGCACTAATTTGCGGTGGGCAACATGTCCTGTTTTCACTCCACTTAAACAACCGTAAATAAACACCGTTTCCACCGTGCTTTTCACTGATTGGTCACAGATACTGTACACGTCATTGTCTGCGACACTATTTTGGTTAGTATGGACTTTAGGGTCTACTAGTTAAGATGTACCTTACGTCTCCGTGGTGTAACCAAACAAAGACACAACCTAGTGTCAAACTAACTAGTTTGAACATAGCAGTTAGTGTGGACTTTACACCCTAACTTAAGACAGAACTTACGTTCAGCTGGTGCAACAGGCTGCTGGACTGAAAAAAAAATAAAATAAAAAAATAATTTTTTTTTTTTTTTTTTTTTTAATTAACCAAAAAACTTCGAATATATTCGAACGAATTTCGGGGCAATTAAAGTTCGTTCGAATTTTATTTTGGGAAAAAGTGACAGCCCTAATTCATACAAGATCACAACATCCCCTATGAATGACCAGTGGCAGGTAGAAATGAGCCCCACCTCCAGCTAGTCCCTGAGAAGTCCCTGCAATGGAAAAGCAGCTTAGCAGTGTGTTTGGAGTCTGGCTGGTCCCTGAAACAAAAGTCCATTCAGTTCAGATTAAGATCACATTCTGAGGAAGGACAATGGGAGCACTGATCTGGGGCCAGCAGAAATAGAGAAGATTGTTTCACTGAGATAGACTTTCTTCCAGGTAACTGGTGATGTTAGACAGCAACCTAATGCAATATCACAGACATTTTGGTCTTGTCAGTTGCAGATAAGCTGTTGAGTGCAACACCTCGTCCTAATTATAAAGCTGATAGATAGGTTCTTTAAGATTAAGATAAACGGTCAGCCATTACATTACAACAATACTCCAGCTGCTTCTGTGGTTCTGCTTCTCTGTGGGCTGCGCAGGCACAGTGCGAAACGGAGAAAGTCTGGTAAGCGAGACTACTTCCGGCTTAGTCGGACGTTCCTACAGACACAATAATTGTGTCTGTCAAGCCAATTCTTGGCTGTCTGTGGGTGGGGAGCCAGTGGGGTATGAGTCCTGCTGTCTGTGGGTGGGGAGCCAGTGGGGTATGAGTCCTGGCTGTGTCTGTGGGTGGGGAGCCAGTGGGGTATGAGTCCTGGCTGTGTCTGTGGGTGGGGAGCCAGTGGGGTATGAGTCCTGGCTGTGTCTGTGGGTGGGGAGCCAGTGGGGTATGAGTCCTGGCTGTGTCTGTGGGTGGGGAGCCAGTGGGGTATGAGTCCTGGCTGTGTCTGTGGGTGGGGAGCCAGTGGGGTATGAGTGCTGGTCGCTGCACTTGCGCCACCTCTGGTCAGGGGGAGGGGAACTGGGGGAATAGCCTTGCTGCAAGGTGGTGGTGCAGCCAGAATCATCTGGAGCTGAACGCTCTCAAATCTGTAGAGATGGTTGTGGATTTCAGGAGGAGCCCAGCCCCAACCACACCCCTCCTCTCAGTCAACACAGGAGTCATTCAGATTCTTAGGAGCCATAATCTCCCAGGACCTAACAGCTTCTACCCCATGGCTGTGAAGCTCTCCGACAAGCCTCTGTGTGTGTCTGCCACACATCCACAGGGCAGCCCACCACCAAAAGCCCCCACACTCACTTGAGTCTCTATCTCTCTGACACACACACACACACACACACACACACAGACCGCAATGTTCCTCAAACCCCCTTAATGTACGACACTATGCTACTACAAATATTGTAATCTATGTGCAATAAGCTCATTACTGCTGTTACTATCATGCACCTTTTCACTGTACATATTGTGTTACTGTCATCTGTAAAGCTCATTGCTGTTGCTACCTTTGATGCACCATTTTGTAAACAGCAAACTTAGGCTACGTCACCTAGCTGTTTATAAATGTTAATACTGCTTATATATGTTAATATCTGCAAATATTTTTACAATCCTTTTAGATCTTTATATCTTATTTGTTTATCTTGTATATTTATTATTATCAATGTTACATGAGCACCAATCGCGCCAAGAGAATTTCCTTGTATGTGAAAACATACCTTGGCGAATAAAATGATTGTGATTGTAAAGCCCTTTGAGACAGGCTTGTGATAAGGGGGCGGGGCTATACAGGATAAACTGAAGTGAACTGAAGTGAACTGAAGTGAACTGAGAGGAGCTCCTGAAGCAGAGCAGGGCAGGTCTTCAAGTCCTTTCCTGGAGGTGTTGACAAAGCCTGGCCCCCTGGTGGTGAGTGATGAATTCTTGTAAAGGTTATTTAATGAGCCTGTAATGTAATGTAATGTAATGTAATGCCACAGTAGTAATGTAGCTAGAGAGGCTGCCTCCTTAAAGTCGAAGTGAACCGGAGGCGAATGCAATAGGAGCGTCGGAGACTGAAAACAAATTGGGTGGCGGACCATATACGTGTCGATGATTTGATTTTACAATTCTGTCGACTGGCTTTGGCATTGGTCAATCAAGGCGTGTTCCGCCCCCAAATCGAGTGGGATTCAGCGTGTTGTCGTGCTACGCGAGTGGGATCTGCAGAGTACCAGGCAGCCACTTGCTTCATGCGGAGCGAGCAGACAATCTGATGCATGGGTGCATTTTAGTCTCATTTTAGTCAAATAAAACCTTAAGTATTTTAGTCTAGTTTTAGTCAACGAAAACTGTTCACATTTTAGTTTAGTTTTAGTCAATGAAAACTGTTGAATCTGCTGATGAATTGTAATTCGAAGCAGTGTTGGCAAATCTTTCCCAGTGAAAGTAGCTAATGCTGACTCTGCCCACCCGGGCCAGTGTCGGCTTATGCCTGTAGCAATGACAAGTGGACCCTATTCACAGTCCCTGCTCAGTCCGCAGCTGAGGGGAGAATGGAGGGAGGCTGGCTGGGCTGTGTGGAAAGCGCTCAGACGTCTCTGGATATAATGACGTAAACAAGCAAGTAGCTGTACATTTTGGGAGCACAATGCCTCATACACATATACCGGTAGATAAGACCCTTAGCTAAGACTGGGCGGGTTCTGTTGTAACTACTGTATGTATGTATGTATGTCTTTCTGTTGCATTTTCCTCGGACACCGTCGGCCTGACAGCATTCATATTTTTTCTCCCATTTTCCCCCCAATTGTACTTGGCCAATTCCCCCTGCTGTCCCAGTCGTTGCTCCACCCCCTCTGCTGATCTGGGGAGAGCCGAGACTAGCACCATGCTTCCTCCGAGACATGAGCAGTAACAGCTGGAGCCTCACCGGTAGGACATAGCACGTGGGAGGATCACGATATTCCAACCAGTTCCCTTCCCTCTGAACAGGCACCCCAACCGACCAGAGGAGGTGCTAGTGCAGCAACCAGGACAAAAACCTTCAAACCAGCTTCCCTCCCACAGACACACACAAGTCAATTGTGCCTGTATGGACGCCCGACAAAGCTGGAGGGACCACGAGGATGCGAACCTGTGCCCCTCGTGTTGATAGGCAGGGACTTTACCGCTACACTACCCGGACCGCCAGTATGCGAGTGCTTTTATCTCTACACTACCCAGACACCCCCATTAAAGATTTGTGACTGAACATTAGTTTGGACACCCTGTATTGCCAAACATTACAACAACATTACAACAGTGACATTGACAAAAACCACTAGACCTGTATATGTTCATTCAATAATTGGTGTCACTGGGCGTATGGTAATTAAAATCCCTCAAATCAAACTTGCCAAAATCAACTACCATATGTTAGCAGTGTCAGCTTGACTGTCGTTAATGAGATCAATAACAGGTTAAAAAAGTACTAATGTTGGTGACCAGGGATAAGCCTTTTTATTATTATTTCAGTGTTTACAATTGTTTGTGTTGTTGATTGGTCTCACACACACACAGTTTAGCCCTCGGACACAGATTAAAGTAAAGACAATAGATTTAATGAAGTAGACAGAATATCTAAGAACCTTCTCTAATGTTCTTAGCAGCTGTAGATCTTGTTGACCCTCTGGATGTCGATGCGGGACATGCCCTGCCTCTGGCCGATCCGGACATTAGGGTTGGGGATGGGGGTGATGGTGTCCTGCCCGCGTTGGGTGGTGAAGGCTGTTCTCGGATAGTGCATGACGGAGGAGTAGTCGTAGGGAGTGTTCTGGTTGTTGGTGTTCTGCTTCTGGAAGTTGTGTTTTGTCCGCGGGTTAACGTACTGGAAGTTGATGCGGACATACTGGTCGCGGTCACTCCTGGTGTGCTCATGATAGAAGCCCAGAGCATGGAGGAACTCGTGCTGGATGACACCGTGGTAGACGCAGCCCTGCTGGGCGAGAGAGACGGTCTGCCTGCCTCCCACTCTGCCCAGGGATGAGAAGCAGCCGCCTCTGCTCTCCACGCTGATGTAGTCGCGTTCGTTTGTACGGGGAACGAAGCGGATGCAGGTGCTGCTGTGGAAGGACTTCATGCCTCTGTCGATCGCCTGCTTGGCCGACCTGGAGAAGACACTGCTCACTATGAAGGGGACGGTCACCTTGCCGCCGGCTTTCTTCCAGAGGCAGCTGTTGCTCCAACACTTCATGGCGTTTCTCGTTGTGGGGGCCACCAAGTCGCCCTCCAGCAGGAACTCACTGGAGCCGTTGTTTGTGGCCAAGATCCTGCTGCCGGTGTCCATCGTGTCGGCCTCTGGGTCGTCAACTTGGAAATATGAGTCGCTTTCTTCCTCCCTGGAAAGAGTGTCATCTGTTTCCACCAAGAACTTAGCCTGGGAGAGGCCGATCAGCAGCAGCAGCAGGAGGCCGAGAGAGGGATTCATCTTCAGGTTTCTGTCTGGTAGCTTCTTGTCTTCTCTGCAGGGTTCCTGGAGATGCTGTGGAGAGACTGCTTGCAGCTTGATGCTTGAGTCTGCTTGGTCCTGCTCTTTTATACTCTTCTTTCCAGGTGTGTCTGCTGGAGGATTAAGGGTTGGGGTCCAGACTGCTAGGCCTAAATAAACGTCTGAAGGGAGGAAGCCACGGACAAACCCATAGTTTCAACATTGTCTGTTATTTCTGCGGATTAAAGAGCTCTTTACATGGACATACCTAAACACCTGATTGTGCCTGCAAGTCAACGTTGCTTTGGTATACTGTCGTATCCTCTCTGGATCATTGGTTTATTTTTTATTTTTGTTCCAATATTTTATTTCCTGTTTACATGTGTTTTTAAGACAGCTAAATGTCTGCTGCATCTATGATGCTGCAGCACAAGAAACTGAACTGCTGTATTGAGGGGGAAAAGCAGTCTATAATTAGTGTTAATTTTCTCGTACATTGTTTAATTTAGTCGTAGTCGTAGTCCTGTGACAAATGTGCTTGTTAGTTTTTATCAGATTTACTCAACCTCATCCTCTTTTTGTTTAGTCAAGTTTTAGTCGACTAAAAGTTTGAGTATTTTAGTCTTGTCTTAGTCAAAGGAACTTAACAAATTTACCACGAGAGGGAGGGGGTTGTGGCCACATTTACCACTGGTACAGGGTTGTGGCACGAGGCGAAGCCGAGTGCTATAAACCCTGTACCAGTGGTAAATGTGGCCACAAACCCCGACCTCGAGTGGTAAATTTGTTTTCTACAACAGCTACCAAATAATATAAAAAATACACAATTGTAACATCCAATTCATTATTTACAATCATTACTGGTTTCAGAATACATTTATCCTTCCGCCACAGAATATAGTTCCATACACAAGATCAATGATTGCACTAAACATTTAGTTGCCTTTGAGCCAAAAAACAACTAACCTATTCCTTAACGGGATTCACAGTTATTGATACATTGCCTGTAAAAGTACAGTTATTTAAACAGTTATCTAAAGCAGCCCGTTTTGGTGGTGGTGTGTTGATATCTGGTGACGGCAGAGGGCGTTTGTTTGTTTGACAGTCCCAGGTTCGGGGTCCGGGCGCTAGTCCGACCTCCCGCTAGTCCGACCTCCCGCTAGTCCGAACTCGTGACAACTCAAGCTCAGCCAGTTCTCTCTCCCCAATTTCACCATGTCGTTCTTTGTTCACTTCACCTTCATCTTCATCTAACCACTGCTCAAAACTCAATCCACCCAGTAAATCAAACGTTACTACGAAATCGGACATTTCCTTGTGTTAGAGATCGGCCATTTCCTTGTTAGAGATTTGCAGACTGACAGGCTAACAGTGGGCGGAGTCAGCACAGGGAGCGGAGTCAGCATCAGGGAGCGGAGTGATACTCCGGTTGGAGCCGAACTGTAGATTGTTGGCCTATTTACCACTGTTGCTAGCCAATCAGAATCCAGTATTCACTCATGCTGTTGTAGAATAAAAGTCTGAACATTTTAGTCTTGTTTTAGACTTGGGGGAAAAGGTAGTTGACTAACATTTTCCGTCATAGTTTTCGTCGACAAAATTAACACTGATCCAGACCAGAATGGCTTTTGTACATAGTAGCCAGTATTTAAACCAATCTCTCGTTGGTCTGCAGGTTCACAGGTAACACTTACATAATAACCATCTGAGAACGAGTCTCTCTGGAAACCGTTTCAAAGCGCAGGCACTTTATAAAAAAATACCTGGCAGGTGATTGGATGAACCATGTCTATCACGGGCTCACTCTTGCTGGCGTCACACCAAAGCCCGACCATAGCTGGATGCTGATTGGTGGGATACAAACCAATAGATAAGAGCGTGGCAAGATGGATTTGTCATGTGACCGTGATCTCATGATCTCCAGCTGCCTCGCATGTCCATGTGTCACATGTCATATCTCAGACACCACTGATCATGTCCATGTGTCACATGTCATATCTCAGACACCACTGATCAGATTTTGTTTGAAACCCGGGGAATAGATACTGTACATCTCCCCACTGTGGTCTTTGCTTAAAGACAACTTCCCTTCACAGCCTCAAGCACTGAAGACATCGATGACATTTGTTCCCTAGGAACCTTTAGGGCTCCTGAGCAGGAAGCTTTGATGAGATGTGCCTCATTATGAGGTGGTTTTATTGGGAAAACCAGCTTTGTAATTACTGTTATTGCAAGTCAACCCCCACACACACACACACACACACACACACACACACACACACACACACACACACACACACAGTCTCTCTCTGAGCTCCACACCCTTCCCAACCCAGTTTTACTACAATGATTACAGAACAGCAGTTACTGGGACTCTCTTTGGGAAAATATAAGATCTTCACATGCATGTCTCCAAAACTACCATCAATCAAATTAGATACCTAAAATGTACTGTACCTGTATTTGTATTATACATAATATTTATTAATTTATATTTTGTTCGATAATTAGAATATCTATAACTATAAATTTGACCTATAACAGCTATAAAGTGTGGTTTTTGATGCTTAATTAAGCAATCTTCTTCAAGTTTTTTAATTAGTAAAAATAAGCCCAATGGCAACAACCTTTCTCTCGCTCTCTCTCTCTCTCTCTCTCTAGGGGATGACTAACATTGGAGGTGAGAACATTGAGCATTGGAGAGATGTCTAGTGTTCTGTTCACCAGGCAGTGACAATAAGAGAAAGTAGAGGAGAAGATAGAGTATTGTGATACCACAGAAGAACCCATTCGCATATACAACCCTCCAATAACAGTGATCCAATATGCTCCATTACAGAGCGTGTCCCCACCCAGCACTGTTAATGACAGCACTCACAGGCCCAGTCTATAACAGCACTCACAGGCCCAGTCTATAACAGCACTCACAGGCCCAGTCTGTAGGCCCAGTCTATAACAGCACTCACAGGCCCAGTCTATAACAGCACTCACAGGCCCAGTCTATAGGCCCAGTCTATAACAGCACTCACAGGCCCAGTCTATAACAGTACTCACAGGCCCAGTCTATAGGCCCAGTCTATAACAGCACTCACAGGCCCAGTCTATAACAGCACTCACAGGCCCAGTCTAGAACAGCACTCACATGCCCAGTCTATAACAGCACTCACAGGTCCAGTCTAGAACAGCACGACTAGCAGTAGCACTGTAGCAGTAGTAAATATAGCCACTAGCGGCAACTGTGGGTTCACACAACAGCAGCCAGAGGTGAAAGGTGGAACTTTGTGAAGATCACTGCCAGTTTTGACTGATGGCACAAGGCCATCAAGTTCTGAAATGGAAGAAGGTAATAGCAAGTAACAACATGTCAATATTGTATTGCCTTCACTCAAAGTGCTGCTGTTGGGCAAAACCTGGTCAGATCTGGTCATCAGATTCCCCACAGAGCCACAGCTCCACCTGCTATTGGTCCATGATCAGTGAGCTGCGTGAGCACTGGACAGGCGACCTCAATCATGCCCAAAACATAGTCCTTTTAATGGTCTATTTGACTCTAAACGGGTGATGGGTCGGTCAGTTGGTCAGAGATGCTCAGTGGGACGAGGGTTTTTTACTCTGAACAGATTTGAGAACTGAATTGAAGCGAGGAAAAATCACACACAGGTGAGAAGAGAAGTAAGCGGTGAGACATCATCAGCCTATCAGTGTCTGTCATAAATCACTGATGACATAGTATACATCACTGATGATGTCACAATGTCTATGACATCACTGTAAATGTCACAATGTCTATGACATCATCAGTGGGACATCATCAGTGGGTATGACATCAGTCACGTTTTGAAGAAGTTTTGAACTGCCTACTTCCTGTCTGTTAGAGTTGTATGCCCTATGTGCTCTTTTTGTAACCTATATTCATATTTAATGTACTTTTACTACTGATTATATTATTGGAGAATAGTCTGTTCTCTTTCTTCTTAACTATTGCCTTTGTTTCATATTTGTGTATTGCATTGTCCATTGTAGGCTATTGGGGTCTTTGTTTCCCCTACACAGGATTTGACAGGAGTTTCTTTGCTGTTTTTCAGCTCCACCCCATCTGATCTCCTACACTGGTCATATATTGCATTTTCTTAATTGTTTGTCTTGGGTTTGTATACTTCTTTGATTTATTTAACTGTGTGAAGCAAGATGCACTCCATTTTCTTACTGGTTGATTGTGCTCACATGACACTTTTTCCCCTCTGCCAATTGGTGGATGGGTGTGACCCATACTGTATAAATATGAGTGCTCTGTCACTTCCTGCTTCATTTCTGAAGAAGGTCCTTGTTGACCGAAACGTTAAAAATAAATCAACTGGGAGCAAGTCGAGCAGTGTGCGGACTCTATTTCTTTTTATATGTTTCATTGCTTTTGTCCTGCACCTGCATTTTGAGTGGATGTGCGCGCTCTACTTTTTATATGACATCAGTCACAACAGACCTTTCTCATGGGGGCCATTTTGTGTTCAAAAGGCAGGGTAAACACAGGTGCAAGCAAAACACTAATGAGGGTTTCAAACTTCCATGATTGGAATTTGGAAACCCTCATTAGTGTATTGCTTGCACCTGTGTTTATTCTGCCTTTTCGACACAAAATGGCCCCCGTGAAAAGGGTCTACTGGCACACTCGATGATTGTGGGACATGACAACATCAGTCACATCAATGGATGAATGTGGGGCATGACATCATCAGTGGGTATGACCACTGGCCAGTGGCCACCCCTCGACAATGATGACAATGACGTCATCACTGGCCAGTGGCCACCCCTCGACAATGATGACAATGACGTCATCAGTGTTGGTCAACAAACGGCTTACTGGGGGTTTCTTTATAATGGGACGATCAGTGATGTCACCATTGATGTAACTCGAGCAATTGTGCTGTTACCAGTGGGGTCGCCGTTGACGTCACTCGTGCAATTATGATGTCATCAGGCATGGCGATATCATCGCCCTTCTCTCTTTAAACAGTACAGCGCGAGTAGGCTACAGAGCGAAACATTCAAACCATACTGTTATAAAAAACCATAGGTCATTGATCCAGGCCTATTACTTGGACATTTAACATTTCACTTCTTCGCATCGACAATGCCTTCAATCAAAAACTTCACGCTGAGTTACGATGTTGTCAATGAAGAGGGGACATTTTCACAGGGAGATCCTCTGACGGGAAGAGTCACAGTGGATTTGAATAAGGACACCAACGTTCAGAAGATCTTTGTCAAAGCAAAGGGAGAGGCTAATGTGCATTGGAAGGAGAAGCAGGGCGAGAGATCGTACAACGCACACAGGCAATACTTCAAACTGAAACAGTATTTGATCCCGGAGAACTCAAAGGAAACTGTACTTCCCAAAGGGATCCATGTCTACAAATTCAGCTTTGACATACCGCAGGGAAATATGCCAGCATCCTTCAAGGGTTCTCATGGAAAGATTGTCTACAAGCTTGAAGCCAAGATGTCCAGGAGTTGGCGGATGGATAGCAAAGAAGAGAAGGAGATCAAGTTTATCTCCAAGTCCATTCCAAACCTCTGTGAGCTAATGTGTTGTCAAGTTGGCTCAACGGCTAAAGAGATGGGTTTCTTCGCAAAAAAACAAGTACACATGGGTGTCACTGTTGACAAGATGGCGTATGCCCCAGGTGAAACAGTGGCTTGTGTTGCAAAGGTCAACAACTCCTCATCCAAAGACATGACACCCAAATTCATGATAAAGCAGAAAGTTGAGTACCATGTTGAAGACCATCATACCAATGGAGAGAGTGTTATCTGCAAAATGGTTGGGGATTGTATTGCACCCAACACAGAGAAAACGGTCAACTTTGCATTCAAGCTTCCTGCTGTGACCCAGACCATCCAGAATTGTGACATTATCTCAGTGGAATACCAGGTAAAGGTGTATTTGGACATCGGCTTTGCTTCAGATCCAAAGGTGGTGTTTCCGCTGGTCATTATTCCTCCGGACATTTCTTCTGAGCCTGGTGGAGCTGTGGGGGCCCTACCCACCGGGACCTGTTGGGGGCCCAAGCAACAGCGACTTTGTTTCCCCTTTTGGACCGCATGCTGTTGTGATGCCACTTGAGCAGTTGTGATGTCACTCGAGTAATTGTGATGTTACCAGTCATGTCACTCGCGCAATTGTGATGTCATCAGTCATGTCGGGATGTCATCGCCCTTCTCTAACCAGTAAACAGAGAGAGTAGGCTACAGAGGAACCAATCGGCTTTTACGGGAAACGGTGGATGGATAAATCCAGGAGGCGGTAATGCTACATAAAGGATGCCAACTGCCATAAAACACCACAGAAGAAGAAGCAGGCTACAGAGCGAAACATTTCAAACCATACTTCATCGATCCGGGCCTATTACTTGGACATTCGTTTAGCTTCTTCACATCGGCAATGCCTTCAATCAAGAACTTCGCGCTGAATTATGATGCCAATGAAGAGGCGACATTTTCACAGGGAGATACTCTTGATGGGAAGGGTAACAGTGGATTTGATTAAGGACACGTAAGTTGAGAAACTCTTGGTGAAAGCAAAGGGAGAAGCTAATGTGCATTGTTCGGAGAATCGCTGAGAACTCAAAGGAAACTGTACTTCCCAAAGGGATCCATGTCTACAAATTCAGCTTTGACATACCGCAGGGAAATATGCCAGCATCCTTCAAGGGTTCTCATGGAAAGATTGTCTACAAGCTTGAAGCCAAGATGTCCAGGAGTTGGCGGATGGATAGCAAAGAAGAGAAGGAGATCAAGTTGATCTCCAAGTCCATTCCAAACCCCGGTAAGCTAATTCAAAACCTCGGTGAGCTAATGTGTTGTCAAGTTGGCTCAACGGCTAAAGAGATGGGTTTTTTCTCAAAAGGACAAGTACACATGGGTGTCACTGTTGACAAGATGGCGTATGCCCCAGGTGAGACAAGATGGCGTATGTCCCAGGTGAGACAAGATGGCGTATGCCCCAGGTGAAACAGTGGCTTGTGTTGCAAAGGTGAACAACTCGAGTCCAAAGACATGACACCCAAATTCATTATGAAGCAGAAGGTTGAGTACCATGCTGAAGACCATCATACCAATGGAGAGAGTGTTATCTGCAAAATGGTTGTGGATTGTATCATACCCAACCAACACAGAAAATGGTCAACCTGCTGTGACCCAGCCTATCCAGAATTGTGACATCTCAGTGGAATACCAACTAAAGTTGTATTTGGTCATCAGCTTTGCTTCAGATCCAGAGGTTGAGTTTCCGCTTTTCATTAATAATTCCTGTCTATGGCTGTGGCACGATGGCTGCGCCCTCTAGTGACACTATGGCTGACACTATGACACTATGGCTGCGCCCTCGAGGATCATGTGTTACATCTTGTAACGCTTCCCACACTAACTGGAGGAAGGTTAGGGGCTTTTTTGGAGGTATAAGATTTTGCCCAAAAGTTGTTTTCCGCTTCTCGATGTCTGTAGGCTGTAGGCCACTTAAACCATCTATAGGTGACGTTTTCAACCGGCTGCACAGTCCTTGAACATCCCCATAAGATTCCTCAATTGTGCTCAGTGCCTCTGCGCCCCGCAGTTGCATCAGAGAGCGCAGTTCTTTGAGCGTGCAGCCAAGGTCTCCATGGTGGTTTGCCTCCATGCAGTTCTTCAATCCACTGTGCGAGTTGTTCTCCATTGTCTCAACACCTCCACCTTCTATTGTCTCAGCGCCTCCACCTTCTATTGTCTCAGCGCCTCCACCTTCTATTGTCTCAGCGCCTCCACCTTCTATTGTCTCAGCGCCTCCACCTTCTATTGTCTCAGCGCCTCCACCTTCTATTGTCTCAGCGCCTCCACCTTCTATTGTCTCAGCGCCTCCACCTTCTATTGTCTCAGCGCCTCCACCTTCTATTGTCTCAGCGCCTCCACCTTCTATTGTCTCAGCGCCTCCACCTTCTATTGTCTCAGCGCCTCCACCTTCTATTGTCTCAGCGCCTCCACCTTCTATTGTCTCAGCGCCTCCACCTTCTATTGTGCTGCGTCGCTGCCTCGACTCAACGGTGGGACAGAGGAATGGTGTCCTGCAAAAGCTTAAATCCTCAAGATGGTGAAGACAGTCGTAGTTCCCCTTCAGAGGCAGCTGTAGTCAGATGAGACGGTGAACACAGTCGTAGTTCCCCTTCAGAGGCAGCTGTAGTCAGATGAGACGGTGAACACAGTCATAGTTCCCCTTCAGAGGCAGCTGTAGTCAGATGCCAGGTAGCAGGACAAGGATTCAAAATTTGCAATTTCCCTTGGAGAGCTGAGTTCTGAGTCTGGTGAGACTGAGGGGGGGGGGCGAAAGAGAGACCCAGGGTGTTCTTGAGAGAATGGAATCTGTGCTCCCTGGATTCTCCTTCTTAGTTAAAATTGGCTAAGTGGGTGGTGTCTGTCTGAATGTGGTGGTGGTGTCAGTCATGATTATGATGTCATCAGTGATCTCACTTGAGCAATTGTGATGTCATCAGTGATGTCATCATGTCACTCGAGCAATTGTGATGTCATTAGTCATAGGAATCTTGGGTGGGCAGTGTCTCTCTGTCTGTCAGTCCAGTCTCCACCCTAGGAATCGAGCATCTTGGATTTGAGGTATTCCCTGCACATCTGACAATAAACCTTATGGTATTCAGTGATGTTAGATCTGACAATAAACCTTATGGTATTCAGTGATGTTAGATCTGACAATAAACCGTATGGTATTCAGTGATGTTAGATCTGACAATAAACCGTATGGTATTCAGTGATGTTAGATCTGACAATAAACCTTATGGTATTCAGTGATGTTAGATCTGACAATAAACCGTATGGTATTCAGTGATGTTAGATCTGACAATAAACCGTATGGTATTCAGTGATGTTAGACAATAAACCTTATGGTATTCAGATGTTAGAAATGTCATGCTTCTTTGAAAAAGTGCACAATTGTTATAAACACATTTGAATATTAGAGCCGGGGAAATGGCGTCCATCTTGCAATTGAGGTGAAATCTGACTTCCCTCCACATCTGAAAATAAACCAACCTTATGATATTAACTCACTACTCAACTTCCTTGTATGTGTATATACTTGGCCTATAAAGCTGATTCCGATTCTGATTTCTTGAAGCCATGGTGCTAGATTTGTCATCTCACAGGAAATTGTACCAATGGAGGAAAACAATAATAATCAAGTAGCACAAAAACAAGACTAAAACACTTTCATTTTGAACAGAGTCCCCACAACTGTCCAAAACCTGGCAGTGCTTGAAAAAGAGCCAAAGAGGGTGTTAACCTGCCAGAATTGAGAGAGAGAGAGAGAGAGAGAGAGAGAGAGAGGGGGAGAGGGAGAGGGAGAGGGAGAGGGAGAGGGAGAGGGAGAGGGAGAGAGAGAGAGAGAGGATGGGGGGGATTGCGCTGTATCCTGCCATGGCCACAGGAGGGTGCGCACAGGCTGCTAATCTACTCTGTAATCCACCCCAACCCCACACACACACACACACACACACACACCACACTTTGATTCGGTCTGAAGCTAACTTCACTATGATGACTCTCAATATCTCGTGTAGCCACAGATACTGAACAGTATCATCTTCCAGCACGATGGAAACTGTCTCTAGGTCTAGAATCGTGTTTTCACCACAGTGCAAATGTGAACTTCGGGAAACAGTAAAATTGGAAGCATTTGGATGTGCTAGTGTTCACCTACCCCCGCCTAGTGTTCACCTACGCCCCCCCTAGTGTTCACCTACCCCCCCCTAGTGTTCACCTACCCCCCCCCTAGTGTTCACCTACCCCCGCCTAGTGTTCACCTACGCCCCCCCTAGTGTTCACCTACCCCCCCCTAGTGTTCACCTACCCCCCCCCTAGTGTTCACCTACCCCCCCCCTAGTGTTCACCTACCCCCCCCCTAGTGTTCACCTACCCCCCCCTAGTGTTTCCCCCCCCCTAGTGTTCACCTACCCCCCCCCCCCCACTACCCCCTAGTGTTCACACCCCCCCTAGTGTTCACCTTCCCCCGTCCCTAGTGTTCACCTACCCCCCCCTACCCCCAGTGTTCACCTATCCCCCCCTACCCCCACAGTGTTCACCTACCCCCCTACCCCCACAGTGTTCACCTACCCCCCTACCCCCTAGTGTTCACCTACCCCCCCTACCCCCAGTGTTCACCTACCCCCCCTACCCCCTAGTGTTCACCTACCCCCCCTACCCCCACAGTGTTCACCTACCCCCCCCCCTACCCCCTAGTGTTCACCTACCCCCCCCCTACCCCCACAGTGTTCACCTACCCCTCCTACCCCCTAGTGTTCACCTACCCCCCCTACCCCCAGTGTTCACGTACCCCCCCACCCCCTAGTGTTCACCTACCCCCACAGTGTTCACCTACCCCCCCTACCCCCACAGTGTTTACCTACCCCCCCTACCCCCAGTGTTCACCTACCCCCCCACCCCCTAGTGTTCACCTACCCCCCCCTACCCCCAGTGTTCACCTACCCCACCACCCCCCAGTGTTCACCTACCCACCCTACCCCCTAGTGTTCACCTACCCCCCCCCCTACCCCCACAGTGTTCACCTACCCCCCCCTACCCCCACAGTGTTCACCTACCCCCACAGTGTTCACCTACCCCCCCCTACCCCCACAGTGTTCACCTACCCCCCTACCCCCTAGTGTTCACCTACCCCCCCTACCCCCTAGTGTTCACCTACCCCCCCTACCCCCACAGTGTTCACCTACCCCCCCATACCCCCACAGTGTTCACCTACCCCCCTACCCCCTAGTGTTCACCTACCCCCCCTACCCCCACAGTGTTCACCTACCCCCCCCCACAGTGTTCACCTACCCCCCTACCCCCAGTGTTCACCTACCCCCCCTACCCCCACAGTGTTCACCTACCCCCCCCCACCCCCACAGTGTTCACCTACCCCCCCCCTACCCCCAGTGTTCACCTACCCCCCCCTACCCCCAGTGTTCACCTACCCCCCCTACCCCCACAGTGTTCACCTACCCCCCTACCCCCACAGTGTTCACCTACCCCCCCTACCCCCACAGTGTTCACCTACCCCCCTACCCCCACAGTGTTCACCTACCCCCCCTACCCCCACAGTGTTCACCTACCCCCCTACCCCCAGTGTTCACCTACCCCCCCCCCACAGTGTTCACCTACCCCCCCCTACCCCCACAGTGTTCACCTACCCCCCCCCACCCCCACAGTGTTCACCTACCCCCCCTACCCCCACAGTGTTCACCTACCCCCCCCCCCCCACACACACACACACACATTCAGAGACGTAAAAAGCTTCTGCTCACTCACTGCACAAACGGCTGCTGCGGCAGAACACGTCATTAAAGTCACAGAAAGTCAAAATCCAACAGCTACCGGCACAAAACAGCAGCTTGGGATCGTAACCAAAACCCCAAGTGAAAGATTATGGACTTTATAAAAAGGAAGAAGGAGAAGAAAACCACAGATGTCGTCAAGAAGAGAAGCTCTGCCTGCCTGAGGTTCTGCTTCTGCGTAAGTGAGAGTGGGTTAGAGAGTGCCACATGAATACCTAGCCTCAACCCACTGTGACAAGAGAACTAGCATGAGAACGTGTAAGGAGTGTACACACACAGTTTACCCACCCCTCCACCTCGTGTGCTGCACCACCCACACAGTTTACTCCACCCCTCCACCTCGTGTGCTGCACCACCCACACACAGTTTACTCCACCCCTCCACCTCGTGTGCTGCACCACCCACAGTTTACTCCACCCCTCCACCTCGTGTGCTGCACCACCCACACAGTTTACTCCACCCCTCCACCTCGTGTGCTGCACCACCCACACAGTTTACTCCACCCCTCCACCTTGTGTGCTGCACCACCCACACAGTTTACTCCACCCCTCCACCTCGTGTGCTGCACCACCCACATGCAGTTTACTCCACCCCCACCTCGTGTGCTGCACCACCCACACAGTTTACCCACCCCTCCACCTCATGTGCTGCACCACCCACACACAGTTTACTCCACCCCTCCACCTTGTGTGCTGCACCACCCACATGCAGTTTACTCCACCAGTTTACTCCACCATGGTGCGTTTGCGTCACTACAGCTTTATCGCTTTATCGGGGGATGGGTTGGGCGACGGGCATGCGCAAGCATGGGCACCCACTGGCACAGACATAAATCGGCGCACCTGATTCCATTCAAGTTTTAAGACAATGTGCAATACAAGTGCCAACTTCACGCAGCATGCTCGCACAAGGCCGCGCCGCGCAGCGCGCGTGCACGCTCAAAGTGTGTGCACGCGCAAAGTGTGTGCACGCGCAAAGTGCTCGGCGCAGCGCGGCGCTGGGAGATAGGTTCCCGCACGGCTGTACTCAGAGCTTCTTCTCTACTCTTTCATTATTAGTGGAAAAATCAGTTTGCAAAATGCAAGGGTGGAAAGTAACTAATTAGCAGCCGCGATAGCGGAGCTAAACAAAACAAACAGAACTAAGGGTGCATCAGGAGGGAGAGAGACTGTATACAGCAGGGATACTCAACTAGCTTTGCCCGGGGGCCACTTTCGTGAAATGATAGAAGGCCAGGGGCCAGTTAATAAACAAACAATATACATTTTTCTGTAGCGGTTTGTAGGTTTTTGGGGTGTCAGCCGGAGTTTAGTCTGACAATGTTGTGCACACCGGATAGTTAGTAAGGTTAAGTTAGTTAGGTTAAGTACATACATAAGTGCCTGGGTAGCAAGCAGACGGCGGTATTTGACAATTTAGCAGCTAAATCATAGACTATTGAAAGATAATCCATATTCCAGACTGAAATGCTATAACAGAAGTGGAGTATTGGCCAGAATGACATGAACATTTGGACACTTATTCGGCGGGGATCTTGCATGTTGCGTTCAGGTGCACTGTAAACTGTAAACTTTTGTTGTTGTTGTTGCAATAAATAAATAAATAAATAAATAAATTTAAATAAATAAATAAATACCACCAAGTCAACTATAATTTTATCCATAATATTCAGATAAATCACTACACAGCCACTTTGGTAGGAGAGCAGCACAGTCAGAAAGTAAAGTCCCAATGTGTTGCTATACCTTTTATTGGACACTAGATGTCCTCCTTGAGATGGTACTGTATATTGAGTGCAGTGAGTCCTGTCTTTGCTTTTAGCCCACTCTGCAGTGGTCATAACAAAACAAAACATGGCAATTGTCTCCTACAGTACAAACAAGTTTACCATATTTAATCAATGTTTAATTATGTCAGACATTAGGAGAGTGAAGTGGCTGTGTACCACTTCAACTCCCGTCTGTATACACATATAGCAATTACACATTTTGCCACTACAGAAAGTAAAATAAATAAATTACTTAATTAATTAATACCCAACAGTCACTAGATGGCAGTTAAAGTGTCTCTTAACAAGCCAAAGGCTAACAGCCCCCCAATCTAGAGTGTGCAGTGTAACTACCTGCAACACCCACATGACCAAAAGTGTTGAAAAGAGCAGCCGGCCAAAAAACAACAACAATGCAATCCATGGAAAAGAACAGCAAGCCTTCCTCTACATCTGCCTGGGAGAGCATCTGCCTAGCAACACATGACACATCTATGTGGGACTCAGTGCAGACAGTGGACTGCTTTACCCGGGCTTTAAAGAGCGTTCCGCATGCCTATACTGTATACTACGCCTGCACGATATGAGGAAAATCTGCGACGTGCGATAACATTGTTCAATATAGCGATGACGATACGATTTGCGATAAATAAACAAATATTAAAGTATGCATATTAGCTATACAGTTCCTATGTCTTTCTGCTTTAATAATGCTAACATGGACCCCAAACATAGCCTATACCCACTGAATAAAGAAATGAAATACACACTGACTCTAGCTGAAACTACACACAGCGTGTTTGGGCTTTGGCAGAGGGGCGGAGCGCACTGTTGCAAGGGAAAGGTGTACGCTGGATTTACAACACAAGACAAAAATGATCAGATGCTGAGTGGGAATGCATGACGCATGTAAATAAAACCACCTTTATTATTCATTGCGTTTCAGGCAGTCTTTGCGATGTGTTTATTGCGCATGTTCATATTGCGATGACGATGAAAATACGATTAATTGTGCAGCCCTACTATATACTGATATGTATGTGTGCAGTGATTTGAATCAGACTATCCTAGCAACCTTAACATTTCTGGACAGACGTGTTGTGCGTCTACTATTTGTGAGAATAATTTATGTTCACAACATTGAATAAATATCCTGTTTTTCTCACGAACATAAGATCACTTTGTCAACAAAATGGACAAGCTCAGACCACTACACAGGATCACACCTGTTTTCAAATGCATTACAGTATGTGGATAAACTTACCGAGTGCTGGCTTGCTGCTGGATGCGACGCCAGCCCCAGGTCAAAACACAGTGCTCTTTGTTCACTGTTCAATACTCAGAGTTGGCAGTGTTTGTTGCAGGCAGCGTGCAGTCTGTCTGACCCCCGGGTCTCTCAGCAGCCTCCCCCGGGTGAGGCGCATCCCTCTCAGCTGCTGGTCACTGACTCGCTTCCTCTTCGGCCTCCTAAGTTGTAAGAGTGGCACAACATCTCTAACATGGTATTGTAAAGCTAGTTGTCACAGAGAAACTTAGCAGCTGAAGTCATGTAAGATAACAGCTCTGATGCTCGGCTCCTAGCCTATCTCACTAGACTAGCCAGCCACAGTTTACAATTGACATGACATGTCATCTACGTGTGTCCGCGGGAGCCTGTTGTGTTCAAGTGCATGAAGTCATTGAAGTCCTTAAAGTCTACATTCCCACAGTTGAGCAACCTTGAAGACATCACTGCACCAAATGACTTAGCCAGAGCAATCTGTAAAGAGGGCTGTTATAGCGCCACTATCAGGTCAATAGGAGTATATATATATTTTAGATCAGAGCAATAAGTAAATGTGGGACGAGCCAAGGAAACCTATTGTTTTTTAATCAGCTCAGAGTACATCTCTGCACACCTGTACCAAGTTTGCCTCGCGCCACTTGGTCTCCATAGGGTTCCATTGCCGTTGCCACCCAGACAGTGACGCGGTTTGTTTACCAAAATGCTGCTCGGCTGATCCCTTGTATGTCCAGTTTTGTTCAGAATATATCTATATCTGCAAAATGTGGTGCTTTTATCACAAAATGAACGATAGGTTAGCTATGCCGCTAGGTATACTACTAGCCGGCCGGCTGGTCTCCCAAACGCCATTCAACTTTACAATTGAATGTAAATAGGCCTAGATCTGTCTCGACACAGCACATCACTTGGAATGACTAAAAACGAACAGTTAGAAATCAAAGTTTACCACACGGGTCAAGAAATGTGGTCAAAACATGGCTCAGTGTACTTACTTCTCTTCCGGTCTCCCTGCAAAGTGGCGCGGTGCGGCGCGCTGCTCGAGAAATCGGTGACCCTCGGGCGATCTTTTTTTCCCATGATGGCGAAGGCTAGACGAAGGCATGACCCGCCCCTCTCTGCCTCTAATTGGCTGACTACACTCGGCTGCTCTCGCCTGCTTCCCAGGCGAGCCAGAAGTAATCTCAAACGAGCCTAAATAATTATAGCCTACACTTTGTTTCATTCAATGTCACGATGCTGCGCGGGGGGAAGTAGGCTACTTCTACGAAAATAGTGTCCGCTGTTTATCTCCCTTTCTGCTGCCTGCAGCATGTTGAAGAAATAAATGTTCAGTTTGAACAACACCCGTTCTGGTCATTATAGAGCAAGATGATCGCTTCCACTACACAACAGTGTATTTACGTAGGCTACGTTACATCACAACACTGTATTTACGTAGGCTACGTTACATATTTGAGATGAGATGATGATGAGATCAACTTTATTGTCCCAGAAAGGAAATTTGTCTTGGGCAAAAGTGCGCATGTGCGTTACAAAAACACAAGTAAACACAAACAGGACAGACACAGCATTGCACTAGGACACAGTGGGGAGATGCCAACTGAGACATGAAATTGCACAGCCCTATTGCACAATTGTTTAAATCATACATACCCGTAGGTAAAATAATATAAAATCAACAATAAAACCAGCAGCGGGATATTGGATAAAAGAATAAAAGAGTAATAGAATAAAACATTATTTGCGGGAATGAGAGGGATCTCACACTTGTACTGATGTCCAGCATGACTGGTGACGAGGGAAACATGAGTTTGTTTACTGCGTCGCAGAGAGAGAGAGGGGGTTAGGGTGACATAGGGTGAGAGAGGGGTTCTCGCCCTCTCTCCTCTTCTCCCCTACCCTCCTCTCCTCTCTCCCTCTCTCCTCTCCCCTCCTCTCCTCTCTCCCTCTCTCCTCCTCTCCTCTCCTCTCCCCCCTCCCCCTCTCCCCTCTGCTCCTCTCTCCCCCTCTCCCCTCCTTTTCCCCCCCCTCCTCTCCCTCTCCCCTCTGCTCCTCTCTCCCCCTCTCTCCTCCTCCTCTCCCCTCCTCTCCCCTCCCCCTCTCCCCTCTCTCCTCCTCTCCCCTCCCCTCTCCCCTTCTCTGCCCCCCTCTCCTCTCTCCCCCTCTCTCCTCCTCTCCTCTCCCTCTCTCCCCTCCTCTCCTCTCCCCCTCTCCCCTCTCTCCTCCTCTCCCCCTCTCCCCTTCTCTGCCCCCCTCTCCTCTCCCCCTCTCCTCTCCCCTCCTCTCCAGGCAGCCTCTCTGGTCTCTCTGAGCCACCCCGCTCAGCGGTCGCCTTTTATACACGGTACGAAACAGCGCAGGACAACGCGATTGGCTGGCTCAGATTTGAAACAGAGCCAGCCAATCGCCAATCGCGTTGTCCTGTGATGACGTAATGTCCTGTTCCCCATGGATGGACCATATATGGACTTCCTCCCCCCGACTTCCTCCCCCCGACCAAATTTGCGTGTTGTCAAATAAATGCTGTCAAACTCTCGTTGTTTTCGGCCGACTACTTTCCATTTAAATGTTCAAACGGTTGGTAAACATGCTTGTCCGACGTATCTAGGCTTTCTTCTGTGTTTGTTTCATGTAGTGTTAGCTAGCTAATAACGTTTGTTTACAACTGTCAAACTCGCTGTTTTTTTGCAGACTCGTTAACGTTACGTTACAGCTCGGAACCCGGATGTTGTAGCTGTAGTAAGCCTGTGCCGCCGAATCCAGAGTTCTCTTTGCTCATGTTTGCCCTTTGCAGAGGGAATTCTGAATAACCAAATCTTGACCCGCTCTTTATGGTCACTGGACACCCAACAACACAACACGAACGAACCATTTTTGTCTTCTTTGTCTGTTTTTGTCTTCAACACGTCAGTTTGTGCGGAGGTAACCGGAACCAGGGGTAACCGGAAGTAAATGTAAACATCCCCGTTGATTTGGTCTTACAACCCCGTGTTTAAAGGTACATGGACGTTACTCTGCAGAAACTACAGTAACAAAATCACGAATTGCTCTGTTTTTACTTGAGTTAAACTGTGTTTACTTGTGTTTAGCCTCCACTATGCACTACTATCATGAGTCAAATAAACAATCTAGTGCATTTGACTTATACAACATGCTCTTAACATATCGAAGTACATAACATTTGGTCTGTGATAATAGATGAATAATATTAGAAATATATATTATTTAAAAACCAAGATTGCATCCTAAAGGAATGGTCAAACAATGAAACAAGCTAAGAGAAATAAGTATTTGCTATGACATGTGACTTTTTGCAGGTGGTATTGAAAGATTCCAGTCCTGTGGAGCTGATGCATCACATCTGCACATGTGTGGCTGGAACAGCATTCTGCAACCACTGTATTTGTGGTTCCAGTCGGCACATTACTCCCAGCTTCAGTGGTCCCCCCTGTGCTCAGCTGTACCGAGGGAGAACAATGGCACAAGCCCAGAACTTTGGCAAGTCAAGAAAAATGCATATTAACCTGTTGCACTATAATTATACGCCTGTTGGTGATATTTTCTAATCTATATCCTCCCTACCTTAATAGGGTATAAAGCCAGGCCCTGTGGATAAAAGGACTGTGCTGTCTGCTAAGCCAAAGTGCAGAGCAACAACAGAGGGTGTGAGGTAAAAGATCTATCTATCTATAAAAGGGAGCAAGTGATCTCTGTGATTTTTTTCCCCAGAAGTGATGTCACTCAACTAGAAATAATGTCATCAGTGATGATAGATTTACTGTATTGCAATATGCTACATGAATGTTTGAATGAAAATATGCATACGCCACTTATATAAACTTTATGTTCCACACAGGAGCACACTCTACAAAGGCCTCTCTCACTTGCCTGATCTTTCCGTCCTTCGGGTGACAGAGGTGTATAAGGATTTCTCCGCAGCTGAGGCGCCGATGATTTGCAGCATGGGCATCAGCTGTGAAGTTCCTCTAGTTTGACTCTGCCCTTGGCAAGGTTCAAGCCAGTAGTCCTTTGTCCTACCAACAACAAGCGATGGCAAAGAGAGACCTGTCCTTCCATGCTGCCCCACCACCTCCATCTCTGCCTCTTCAGAATTACCGACTGCAGCCATCCAGTTCCATGTTTGTATGTACTGAACCACAACAGCTACACCTTAAATGTCTTGAGGTCACCTGGGTTATGGCACAGAAATGTGAGTGTGCTACCAGAGCACAAAGTTCATGTGCTGACTGGCATCGCCTAAGGAGGCCTAGACTGACTGCCTCACGTTTCAGGGAGATCTGTCAAGTTAGAGAGAACTCTGAGGAAGGTCTGGCTAACCGGATACTGCAAGGGACCCGTCAGACAGCAGCTATGAAGAGGGGGATCGAAATGGAAGCAGATGCTATCTGGGAGTATTGCCAGCTGAAGAGGGTCAACCACTACCCCTGTGGATTTGTAATCCACCCCGATGCTCCTTGGCTGGGGGCATCTCCAGATGGGTTGATCTTTGACCCTTCAGAGCCATGTCAGTTTGGTCTAATTGAGATGAAGTGCCCAAACGTTAAGAGCTATGTTGACTGCCCGTATCTCAAAATGAATTTGGGGAAATTGGAGCTAAAACAAACGCATGCTTACTACTCACAAGTGCAGGGGCAGATGCTAATAACTGGAATGGATTGGTGTGATTTTGTGGTTTCAGCCGAAGAAGACATACTAATTCAACGAATATACAGGGACAGTGATATGTTGGACGTGATCAGAGAGAAAGTAGACAGGTTTTATTTCCATGTCTACATGCAGAAATGCCTGTAAGGTTTCAAGATTGAGACATCAAATATTGTACACTATGCAAATCAAATGTGTTGAGCATCAATCATCTTAATGGGAAATGTTTTCATGATTAATAACACTGCCTTCCCACCATGTTAACACAATAAAATTGTCAATTGGCTGAGTGACTCCTGCTGTTTTTATTTTAATACAGTTAACCTAAGTCCACAATTTTAACAATTGTAGCTGTATGGGGCAGTTCACAAAAAATAAAATCCCCCTTAACCAGAGTGCTATCCATCCAGATTATTTTGGTGTAATTTGCTTAGTTTTTCTGATAAAAGCTGTTGACAAATTTGACAAAAGTGTTTTCTTTGAGTGAAATCAGATATCTCAACAAGGCAAATCACACCAAAATAATCTGGATGGATAGACAACACTCCTGGTATCCAGGTAAGGGCAAAAAAGTTTCAGAATGTTGTGGGAATTGACCCTTTTTGACAACTGTACAACTTAACAATGACCACTGTAACTTAATGATTGTGATTTTATTATCTTGCACCTTTAAATTGTCATGAAACACTCAAAAGACATTTTTATCAGACAATTTATTTACCAATTAAAACGACAAGGAATTTAGCTGCTGTCGGGTGGAAAAGTGTACATTGAAGACTGAATAGTTCATATCAAGTTCCTCAGAAGAGGTAGTTATGGCTACAATTTTCAATTTTCACATCTCCATTTCTTGACCAGGGGTCCATTTTGGTAATTTGAGAGGAGACATGCGACTGTGAATATTTGATTTATGCTCCCTGATATAGAGAGAGGGATAGTGGTATCAAAGAGTTTGTTCTCTTTTACTCTTCTGATCAACCTCTCCACATGGACTCTCAAACGGCCAATGGACTGCGTCTTCAGAACATCCACCTCTGGCATTTGGGTCCTCTTGGAGAGGAAGGCAGGATGATGAACACTCCCAGGCACAAGGTCATCCACCAAGAATCCCTTGTCAACCATGACGGCCATGTCAGGTGTTAAGAGTGATGTAATACCCGACTGACGAAACACCTCCTTGTCACTCATGGAACCCTCAAAGAGTGGCGACACAAAAGTCAGGGCTCCATGAGGGGACATGCCCACCATGGCCTTGAAGGTGCAGTGGGACTTGTAGGTGGAGAAGACTTCACTCTGAAGGAGGAGGGATGAAGGTGTTTGACACCATAGCTCTGTGAAATCAAGGACTATGTGTGTGTTGCTGTAGCTGCCGTCAAATTCATGTGGCCTTGTGGCCTTCACAGCTGCAGGTGACATCCAGATACAGATGGAGCCCAGTAAGCTGTAGAGGAAGTTGGCCCAGGTTACAATGATTCGGCTGACTGTCGCTCGGGGGATGTTAAATCTATGGCCAAGCTCCCTCTGGGTACAGCCGGTGGACAGGTATGTCAGGAAAAGGAAGAGCTCATCTATCGGCAACAGTTTCTGGAGGGAGAAAAGTTTAATGAGCTGTTAGTTTTTTTTCCATTTCATTTATTGAGTTTAAAATTACAGGGACAGTGCGCACATTAATAAACATTTCTGTAAATGCGCCAGTTTAGCCAGCTTGGGTAATTTTCAACCGTAGTCCCTGGGCAGTAAGATGGTAAAAACTGATAAAACAAAAAGTACATTCAAACCGGAACAGCAATACTGTACCTATAGTGCCACATCACATACAATAACATAAAATACATATACAATAAGGAATAATACATAAAAACATAAATCAAAACACGTCTTGTTACACGGTATGGTCACACACTTGATTGTCTCTCAACCAAGATTTTAAGTTGACTTTAAAGGAGTGGTAAGTGTCACAGTGTCTAACCTGTAGTGGGAGACTGTTCCATGTGTGAGCTGCTCTCACTGAAAAGGCTGTTCCATGTGTGAGCTGCTCTCACTGAAAAGACTGTTCCATGTGTGAGCTGCTCTCACTGAAAAGACTGTTCCATGTGTGAGCTGCTCTCACTGAAAAGACTGTTCCATGTGTGAGCTGCTCTCACTGAAAAGACTGTTCCATGTGTGAGCTGCTCTCACTGAAAAGGCTGCCTGTCCGAAGGCAGACCTCCTCATAGGAATTAAACAATCGCCTCTTGCCACAGACCTGGTGCGTCTGTCATCCATTGTTTTTTGCTTAACAAAAGCACTAAGGGGGGGAGGGGCCAAGCCATGCAGAATCTTATAAACAAGACTGGCGTTTGTGATTTTAATGAAATTATCCCAGCTTAGTAGATTTTGATTTCTTAGGCAATGACAGTGATGATGGGTGTTTGGCTTCCTGTCAAGCACTTTAAGAGCCTGGTGGTGTACCGACTGTAAAGGTTTGAGTGCTGTACAGGATAAGAGCCTGGTGGTATACCTACTGTAAAGGTTTGAGTGCTGTACAGGAGGCCTGAGCCCAGCTAGTCAAGCAATAAGACACATGTGACATGATCATGGCATGAAAAAATAGCGTTGCTGCCCTGCTATTTAGACAGTTCCTAATATGGCGGAAATTGGACAGGTTGAACTTCACTATGTTTGTCACATTCTTAATTTGCTTTTTAAAGGTCAGATTTGAGTCAATTGTCAAACCAAGATATTTTATATCAGTTACTACTGTCAGCTCCCCCCCCCCCCAGTTGTTTAAAAGTATCCTCTTCATGCCCCATGTGTGTGTGTGTGTGTGTGTGTGTGTGTGTGTGTGTGTGTGTGTGTGTGTGTGTGTGTGTGTGTGTGTGTGTGTGTGTGTGTGTGTGTGTGTGTGTGTGTGTGTACTTACAGTTGGTCTGGTTAAATGGCTTTCAGTTGTCGTGCTAGTGACATCGGCTTTCCTTGCTCTGGTGACCCTAACTATTTTGGCTGTTGCTGCCTCGATCAGGTTCCAAAATGCCATCAGATGATTGTATGTTGGGAATCTTCAAAAGAACAAAACATAATAACAAAAGCAAGTCAAGCATCAATACATATTAATTAGCCAGAGAGAGAAAAAGCAATACACTAAAAAAGACAAAATATTTACAATATTTAACACAAAGAGAAGAAATACACAATTATATACAGTCAGTATGCATGGGCCTGAGAGGGCAGTCATAGATGTAATCATTTAGACTAGATGTATAAACTTTGTTTTTGTTATGTTCATTGTATTATTCATTCTGTTATTCATCGGAAAGTATATTGAGACACACCTTGGTGTGATTTTGGACTTAAAATAAAACTGCTTCATTTTGATCTTACAACTATACCATTATTTATTTATTAGCTTGATGGGTTTATTTTAGACTAATGATAGATGTCTTACCTGGTGTAAAATCGGATGTCTTCTGGGGAGGAAGCAAATCGCTGGAGTCCAAAAGTGTTTTGTAGATGATATGTTTGGAGCTGCTGTCTGAGCGCCTCGATTTCCCTCAACATCTCTTCATACTGCGCCCGGTCGACACATATGGTACGGCTGGCCCCATAGTCGTGGTCCAGAACCATCGGTACTGTTTGTTGAATGTCCTCCTCAGGATCCGGCCCAGGCTCCGGACTTGACGGTCGAGGTCCGCGCTCCCAAACACCAGCTCGTGTCTTGTTGGTGTAGTTGTTCCACTCAAACAATGATGGTACGGAGCTTGCTTCTAACATCCGTCTACCCTTAGCAGTAGTGTTGATTTGATTATCCTCGAAATGTCGGCTGCATACCTTTGTGTGTTTGGTCACTGAAAATCTCATCCTCCTGATTTTCTGTAGCCACCGTGCACGAAGGATGGTGTTTTTTGGGAAGCAGTGGAAGCTCATCCAACTATTATAGCGACTTGAAGCTGAGCAAAGAGGCACACAGCAGTGGTCATTAGAGCCACCCATACCTCTTTGTAACTTGTGCACATCTCGTACATTATATTTCTTTTTCCTCACAGCACTCATCTTGTCTTGTCATTCGGAGCTCTCAGTGTTTTGCTATAGCTTCTAGCTAAGGGTTCGTTAGCTAACGTTAGTTAGTTTAGCCAGCTTAAACGTCATACAAGTCCGTAATCATTAAATTCGTGTCCGTGTCCAGGCAGCGGTCAAATCAAATATCCATTCAGCCAAGTCCGTAATCCAAATTCAGTAATCAGTTCCAGAAATAGTGTCGAAAAACCAGATAGTTGGAGATAAGTTTTGATACACACAGCGACTAGCACAGCGACAGGAAGACGCTAAAACGGAAACTGGCTCGCCGGGTTGGCAAGAAACCGGAAGTTCGTCTAATCGTTTGTACGCCTACAACTCTGAACACAAACCTGTCCAGTGTCCAATTTGTAAAGGCTAGCACTCCAGTGAACAGGTTTTAGCCATTTACATACTGTGAAGAGCGTTCTCAATGTTATTAAAAACAGTTGGTGTTAAACAGAAACATAATTTGTATTGTATACCTTCGTTTAGATGCTTTGTTTATTGTTTTAATCTGCGAACTAACCATTTTTCTATGCCTTTTAAAAACATGAATTACGCCGCTTTTACTCTGAAGGTAACCGGAAGTCTTATATTCGCTAGCCCCGCAAACCGGAAGTAAACCGGAAGTCTTATATTCGTTGATAGGACACAGCTCAAACCAAGACCATCTTCAAGTCACTTCCTGTATTTATGTCACATGGGTTTTGCTGCAACTGTCAGGCCCCCTTAGGGGGGCAGTTCCAAATTAAGTGCTTTATGTAGAAAATTCAGTTTGGTATTTTCTTCACTTGGCACTAGCAACTACTCTGTAGCAGCTACTCTGTAGCAACTACTCTGTAGCAGCTACTCTAGCAGCTACTCTGTAGCAACTACTCTGTAGCAGCTAGCAGCTACTCTGTAGCAACTACTCTGTAGCAGCTACTCTAGCAGCTACTCTGTAGCAACTACTCTGTAGCAGGCTACTTGAGTGTAAAACAATGCAGTTTGCTGGGATGAAGTGTAATGTAATCCACAAAATTACCATCTCAACAGCAAAATAGTGTACACTATTTTGCTGTTGAGATGGTAATTTTATATGCCTAGATTGTTCGGCCAATTTGATATGCCTACATACATGCCTATATATATATATATATATATATATATATATATATATATATATATATATATATATATATATATATATGCATATATATATATAGACCTGTTGTACGTGTAACACAAACCACTTGAAGTCCTAAAGTGCAGTGTTGGGGGTAGCTCATTACAAAAGTAACATATTACATGTAATATATTACAGTCATATTATACCAGTTACTTTGTCAAGTAACACAAGTTACAAATTGAGTATTTTTTTTTAAATCAAAGCACATATTTAAATAAAGATACAATCATTTCCAAATCAAATTGTGTGTTGTTATGCAAGTAACCAACACTATAGATGACAATAACAAAGGAAAAGGATAACATTTAGAATTTTGGATGGTTTACCCTGACTTCTTCAAGACGGTTGAAATTATTTTTCAGGATGGTTCCGGGTCGGCGATGTCATTCTGCTACTAATGCAAAAGTAGTGTAATAAGTAATGAGTTACTCTACACAGACAGTAATATTGTAAAGTAACTTACTTTCAAGTAACTAGTAATATGTAGTATATTACATTTTGAAAGTAACTTGCCCAACGCTGCTAAAGTTGATGCTAATATTATACAAAGGGTGCTGGACTATTTGCTTTTTATTGCATGGAGAACACAACAGTCACTAGTGAGGCATCAGAAGAAGAGCTCCATGTAGTTAATATCACTCTAAAACATTTTGAGTTGCCATACTTCTCTGAGGAAACAAACCATCAGTGAAATGGAGTGAGCGGTGAAAAGCATGTCAACTTAGTGTGACTAGCCAGACATGAACCCTGATGGGAAGATCATGCAGCCCTGTTCATTGAGTGTCTTTAAGTGGAGAACACTGTGGTGTGTTTCTGTAGATCAGCAGAACTGTTGCCAGTTTAGATCAAAGAGAAAAAATTGAACCCTGCAAAGAGAATTAGGCTCTTTACATTACTGCCACTTCAAATCAATGTGTCTCCCAGTCCTTCTGTCCCTCCTGTCTTGTTAAGTCAGTGGGACATGAATTGAGGCAACAGAATTGCAGTCAAGTACACTGAGGATATACTGTGTACATATATGTTATGTTCCAAATCCTACAGGTTTATGGTTTGCTCGTCTCATTATAGTGATCTGTGCATTGCCAGATGATTTCAGATCTGTCAATCACACACCCCATTCAAAACCTTTTTCAGACACACACACACACACACACACACACACACACACACACACGATAAGCATTTACATTTACATTACATTTGTACAGTCTCTGTGCCCCCTCAACCTTCTCACTCACGTTTGCCCATCCACATATTCCACACAGCCCATAAGTGAACCCTGTGAGTCAGTGCCAGCTTAGCTCTGGGAGCTGAAGGACAGTTTATCCAGGTAGGTGAGAGCTTTGCAGGCCACCAGGCCATAGTAGGTCTTGAACAGTGAGCATCCAGCATCCTTCTGCCCTAGGTCTGCCCACACTGTATCCAGTTCCTGGCTGCTGATCCCGGCTGAGCTGAACAGATAGCGGTAGCAGCAGGCATTGTAGCGGATGTGCTTCTCCCCTGAGAACCTGGCGCTGTGAGCTGGTGCCACACCGGACCTCTGGGCACAAAGGCCCACAAAAACATCAGCTGGCACGGGTGCACGTACTCCCGCAGAGGCTACATAAACCTTTCGGACAACATCCTGAGATAGAACATAGGCCGTCCCGTCACAGTAGTCAGGGAGGTACCTGTCAGGGTAGAGGGCTGGGGGCAGGTATCCGGGGCTGGCGGGGTCACGATCGGGGGCATCTCTCTGGATCACCCTACCTAGATAGAGGTCCTCAGGGTGCCTGTGGAGCCCCAGAAGATAGCCTCCAAGGGCAGGTAGGTTGACAAACACAGAGTCCTTGGTCAGCAAGACAAAGCGTGCCACAGGGCAGAAGGTGACCACCCAGCGGAGTGCCAGCATTGTCCTTTCTGTTGGGCCGCGGAGAGAGGAGTCTGCCACTGCATGACCCTGGACCATGTCACCATGGTGGTCAGACTCTCTCATAAGGGCCTCTTGTGCAGTAGAGGTCTGAGTTGATCCTAAGAAGAACAGCACCCCCACTTGGAAACCTTGGATGTGTGTCTGGTTGGCCCAGGACCTCCTGATTGCATCTCTTTGGGTAATATTGGCTGGGGAGCTGAAGATTAGAGTAAGGAGGAAGAGATCAGAGTTTAGGCAGGCATCAGGGTTCGTGATGGGGTAAGCCTGGGACACGTTCTCCCTGGAGCCGGCGCTGCTGAGGTCCAGTTTCCTTGCCTTCTCCCTTACATCAACGACCATCCCATCAGTATAGAGCCAAGGGGTAGGCTGGAGGAGGTACTCTTCAACAAAGTCTGCCCCAAACAACAGCGCATGGAAAAGTAGCACATTGAAGAGCAGGAAACACCACTGGTGGGTACGCAACTTGCACAGAGAGCACTGGAGGATGAGATAGAGAGTACAGAGTATATGAATTTCCATAAGTCTGACCCAACTCAGTAGATCAACGTTGATGAGCATTAATTTGGCCATCGATCAAATCAATCAATAGTATACTGTATTGATTATCCGAATTCAAAACCATCGACATTATTTTTTTTAATAAGATACAAATAATTAACACTGTACCTGCATGATACCTGCTCCAACTGCCTTGTTGTGTCTCTGCGTGAATTCGTATACACCCAGCTGTAGGTGACCAAGGGACCTCCAGCCTCGGCCAGGTCTGCAGCAATACTAGCCAACAGAGAGGGTTTCCACTGCCAGGAAATCCTAGCAGCATGTAACCTTACACCCCAACCCTAAGTCACATGACTAATCAAGAGGAGATGATCCTGTATCACGCATACAACATTAATGACACGAACAAGGCAAGTTAGATGACATTCAAAAACAAATAGGCCTGGACTAAACCATTGAATGGACTAAACCAAGTTGTTGTTTTGATCATCTTATTTTCAGCACACAAGAGCAACCCAGACCAAGTGATGTGCTAAACTAAAGCAAGCAAAACAGAATGATGTCAGAATACCAGATGACACTTTGATTCTCATGACTTTTGATGAGAAGAGCAAAAGGGATTGTCAGCCTTGTTTCCGTATGCTATATCCAGACCTGCATGCTTAATGCACAACAGAATATTATTTTTGAGAAATACAGAAATGAGGGATGAAGGTGATCATTTGGTGATGATGGTCATGATGTTGGTGATGATTGTATAATCAATAATTTACTATAACATCACAACATGTAGATGTTTATAACCATGATGGTGGGGTGATGATGTAAATGCTTTTGTGAAATTGCTTCTTATTTTATTTACTTATTTTAAATATAAGATTTAAAATCTCATTGTTGAAGTAGGGGCAGGATAAGATAAGCATTGTGCTTCCTGCTCTTTCTCGAACATAATTGTCTTTCATATATTTTTTTATTATTCAAATGTGTTGTTTGTTTATGATTGATCTTTTACTGTTTTGTGTTTTATTGTTTGAGATAAATAAAGAAATTAAATTAAATTAAATTAAATGAACAGGGATACAACAGGAACAGAGATGTGTGTGCAACAGAGCACATAATCTGTTAGAAGTATTGACTTAGAGGTGTAGCCTGTGCCTATACTACCTTATTCACCGTGCGAACGCAGAGGAAAACACGAGAGAGACTGCTAACAGTAGTGTTGCAATATTGTGTGAAGCTTCAATCAGTAGACTTGGGAAGGAAAAGCAAACTTGTGAAAAGATTTTAAAGAGTCTATCGTTCATCTTCATGAGTGTTTGTAGACTGGGTGACTGGCTCAGTCTGGATGTGATGTCCGAACTTCCACCAACTTTCCTACACAGGAGAGAACAGGTTTGAGAGCAGGTCACGTGGGGGATGGGTTTACCCAGGCTAGTTTTGATCCCCAAACCCCTTTTCTTTTCACTGTAAATAACTGCATTGTGAAACTACTAGAATTCAGTAGTTGGCGGTAATGCACTATAAACTGTTTGCCAACCGCCATAAAACTAACGAAGAAGAAGAAGAACAAGAAGAGATTTCCTACCGGTGAGAGGCAGCAATGTTCCGCAAGGCATCTAGTCTGCCGGAAAGCTATCTGAAGAAGAAAAAGAAGAAGAATCACAAGCTAGCGTTGCGTGCGTCATGGCTGCTTCCATCACAATAGAGAGCTTGCTGGAGGAAATCTCCACCATTGAAGATCCAATTGAAGAACTGCAAAACTTGAAAACAGCCCTATTATCAATACCCGTGAGCGCGCTGAGGGAATGTGTGAGCGGACGCCGTTTGGACGTGATCTTCTCTCTTTTGTACACAAATGACAGGTTGGTTTGGACAATGCTATCGTTAGCTAACTGCTGAGTCAGTCACTTTCTGGTGAGTGTTGCGACAGGGAACTAAATTGCACTACTAACTACAGTAGCTAGAGCTACCTACTATCCTCTTTGCTAGTCAGTTAGCAAGTGAAGTGGCTAGCAACTATTTGGCTGCATCGCGTTCAAACTGTCCCTACCACCACCACTACCACAACAACAACAACGCTCAATGAGTGAACAGTTTGTAATGTCAGTTTGTATCACAGGGAGCAGACTGAGCTGTGTGTGGACATCCTGGAGCGCATCTTAAAGGCCCTCAGCCCTGTGCACCTGGTCCAAAACTGCAGAGTGGAGCTACAGGGAGGTCTCACCCATCCTGATGAAGCTGTCAAGATACTGGCCTTGACACAGGTAGGCTATTCTCTCTCTCTCTCTCTCTCTCTCTCTCTCTCTCTCTCTCTCTCTCTCTCTCTCTCTCTCTCTCTCTCTCTCTCTCTCTCTCTCATTTGAAATATTTATTTATGTCCACATAAATACAAGTATGCAAAGGACATAAACAGTAATAGTGCAGTCAAATGCTGGGAGTCAGTTACATGAGTGCCCAGACGGCAACCACAATAATGCATACACATAAGAAACACACAGGATGATAACATGGCAGGTTGATATATACAGTTACACTGTAATGCAAGATAGCGGTCAGTATCCACTTCATGGGTACAAAAAGCAGCGCCTCCTCCATATTGAGCGGCTGACGATAATAGTAGATATTGAACAATATCTCGCTAACTGCTTGGCCCTTCTCTTTGGGAGACCAGCCATCTGAAGCCCTCTCACAACCAGCTTATGGACATGACCTAGGCTACCAAATATGAAAACTAGAAGTGTAGCCCAGCTGTGAAATTGTCTGTTCTAGCTGTTGGTATTTCATCATCTTGGTTAGAAAGGCCTCCTCTAGGCTGTGGTCAAAGGTACAGCCAACCAAACACTCACTCACTCACTCACTCACTCACTCACTCACTGACTGACTCAACCAACTTAACTCACAGACAGTTGTCTGTATAACATTGACCATAAAGCATGTTTTTCCCTCTCAGATTGGTAGAATGGTGGATCACCCCGATGCTGTCCCTGAAATCCTTAATAACCATGACATTCTTCGAGAGGTCATCCACTGCATCAGTGGAGAGAAGATGGCTGTGTCAAAAAAGGTGATGATAACTGATGATTGATGATATGTCTGTTCACACACATGTTAGCCGATGAGATATTTTTTAAATCTAAGTGCTTTGTTTTGTTTTGTAGGCCATTCACTCCCTGACCAAACTGAGCCACTCAAAACCTGGGTTAGACACGCTGTTTCGGGGCGACCTGCTGAAAGACATGAAGGATGTGATGACCACAAGTGACATTGTCAGATACAGAATATATGAGGTACGTTCTAAGATGCCTATTTTTGTTTACTGTGTGGACAGTCGACACTCTCCCTCAAAGTGAATATGGTCAAAATAATAAATTGCTTAAAAAGCTACAGTTGTGGTACGAGACCATTTTTCCTCTATGTTGATATGATTCACTTTGCTGGCCAAGTATGTTCAGTGAAACACATGCTTGTTGTTCATGAGATTGATTTATATTAAAGTATTAATTTACGTCAGTTGAGCTTGCAGCTATGCATATGAAGGTGATTGGATGACTGTTGAACTAAACTTTGAGTTTAAAATTGACCAAATTTGTAGTCTTTTCTTTTTATAAGATCATCCTGCAATCAACTGACAGGCGTGGAAATCAGCTGCTACAGTAAATTGCAAAAGCTGCAATGTTCGTATTTTGTGGGCTACGTTAATCAACACAACAAATAGGTGTGATTGCTTTTTGCTATGTGCAACTACTTTTTATTCATGGTAGACAGAGTTCTCAAACAAGAGGATAATATAATGTTCATCCCCTGGAAACAGCAAGGTGGTTTGGTGTAGAAAAACTGTTGCACCTGTTCGGTGAGCCAGTGTACTTCCCTTTCAAACTGAGCAAGACAATGAACCTCCATTTTCTCCAGTGTTCCTGACTCATGTGAAGAAATGTATACATGTGTATCAGGGGGTTATACCAAGGGAAATGTGTACCTGCACTTAAATGGTCAAAATAAATGAATGAATAAATAAATAAACAAAATAAAATAAATAATAATATATAGGTACATACATACATACAACATTGTTCAAATTGATCAACCAAAATGCTGACTTGCTTAATGTTCTTTCTGTTTGCAGCTGATGGTGGACATCTCGTCTGTGTCTGCGGTTTCTCTTGGTTACTGTGCCAACAGCGGCTTCATCTCTGAGTTGCTGGGTGAACTGACTGGAGATGACATACTGATCAGGTAATGAGATGGATCGTACACACGCGCAAACACAAATGGGTTGAAATTATGATCAAACCTGTAAATGTAATAAATTCCTGAATGTTGTAGTTAAATATCACATTATTATATTAACCAGCACTTGCTTCTTTGTAAGAGGGGGACATATTTTTAATTACCGGTGGAGGGGTTCCGCTCCGCTCCGCACGGCGCAGCGCACAATTGCTCAACTGCGCGAAGCCCACAAAGCACACAGCGCTAGAAATGAGCGTGCAAAGATATAAATTATTCTAGTAATAATAATGACTAATAATAATGTAATAACACACAATAACAACAAATTATTACATTATTCATCAATATTAGGTTTATATAGTCAGTTAGACATGTTATATCCCTTTAATATTAACAATAGCTGGGAAATGTTGCTGTGATGTTATTAGATAATTATCATGGAATTTACAACATTAACAGGTTCAATAACATTTTGAAACCATTCAGAGGATGATTTGATCAAATTAGTTATTACATTATCCAGAGGTTATTCCATAATCAGTTGCTTGGTACATCTTACCAGAAGTTTGTCTTACTGCCTTTCACAGTCACTGTCTCTGTCATCTCCTTACCCTTCTACCTGCTGTTAACTGTTGTCTCTGTCATCTCCTCACCCTTCTACCTGCTGTTAACTGTCATCTCCTTACCCTTCTACCTGCTGTTAACTGTCATCTCCTTACCCTTTTACCTGCTGTTAACTGTCATCTCCTCACCCTTCTACCTGCTGTTAACTGTCATCTCCTTCCCCCTCTACCTGCTGTTAACTGTTGTCTCTGTCAGCTCCTTACCCTTCTACCTGCTGTTAACTGTCATCTCCTTACCCTTTTACCTGCTGTTAACGGTTGTCTCTGTCAGCTCCTTACCCTTCTACCTGCTGTTAACTGTTGTCTCCGTCATCTCCTTACCCTTCTACCTGCTGTTAACTGTTGTCTCTGTCAGCTCCTTACCCTTCTACCTGCTGTTAACTGTTGTCTCTGTCATCTGCTCACCCTTCTACCTGCTGTTAACTGTTGTCTCCGTCATCTCCTCACCCTTCTACCTGCTGTTAACTGTCATCTCCTCACCCTTCTACCTGCTGTTAACTGTCATCTCCTCACCCTTCTACCTGCTGTTAACTGTTGTCTGTGTTGTTGTTTTTCCTCAGAGCCACAGCCATTGAGATGGTGACCAGTTTAGCCCAGAGTCAGCATGGCCGACAGTACTTGGCCCAACAAGGCATAATGGACAAGATCTCCAACATGATCAGAGGAGCAGACACTGACCCCTTTTCCTCCCTCTACCTCCCTGGTGAGCCTATGTAGAAGTTAGAGCAGGTTCATCCTCATTCTTTCTGCTGTACTCAGATGCGTTTCCACTTTCATACATTTGTTTAGTCCTCTTCCTTGTTGTTCTGTATCTGTTTATCTGTATCCGTCCCGAAAGATGTGTCATGGTATCTCCTCCTCTTCAATCACCATCAATTCAGCCATTCTTGTATGTTCCACAAATACTTTTACAAAATTCACATTTAAGGTGCAGTTATGGGTTCCTTAAGATTTTCTGAGGAAAATAGTTACTAAGGACCTTGTTGCAACGCACAAGGGAATACTTGCTAAGTGAAGCTAAGGGAATTTTGGAAAACACATAATCATATGGGATACTTAAGTAGCTAAGAGAAAACACTTAGGGTACAACATCCTAAGGGAATCCTTAGGTGATTTTATGGAACACATTTTTTCCTAAGGCATCCTTAGATGAAGATTTAAGGGCAATCTTAGCTTAAGTAGTTTTATGCAACCGGGCACAGGTATTTGAAACTGAGGAAGCACAAACATCTGGAGGTGCAATGCAGCCTCATTTACCCGGGTGAACTGTTATTTTCCCATAAATAAATAAAACGGAGTGTCTATTCGTACCCGGGTATGAATAGCCGTGCCACGCGCCAAATGCTATTCGTACCCCCTAATTACAAGTACACTGCCATGGAGGCTCGGACGCCTCTGTTTCAAGCGTTTGAGAGTGCAGCGCTGCATGGAATGCCACCCTCTCTCTCTAAACTATTTCTCTCTCCTTCTCCGATCTGTTCCTCTCTCTTGTCATCAAGGCTCTGACCAAAACAAATGCTGAATTTGAAGAGGCGTTTTGTTATTTAGGTTCACTAATCCAACGCTACCTGCTTCCCCTCGCTCGCACGAAATGTCTATGGGAAAGAAAATGGCGGATGAAAATCTCTGTTACAGTGCTGAAGCAGGAAGTGATGTTCACTTTGCCTCTATTCAGATTACGGTATGTGAATGTTACTCCTGTAGGTTTGGTGAAGTTCTTTGGGAACCTGGCTGTCATGGACAGTCCCCAGCAGATTTGTGAAGCCTACCCAGCCTTCCAGAACAAGGTGTTTGAGATGGCTCTGGACCCAGACCCTGTGATGATCGGGGTTGCTCTGGACACTTTGGGCCTACTTGGATCCACTGTGGAGGGCAAACAGGTCCTGCAGAAAACAGGTTAGTCTATATGTCTCTCCACACTTCAAACAGATGTTTAACACAATTGTAATGAGCTACACAATGTGTATTAGGAAAGAAGCTACAGGCTTTGCACTTGCAGGAGCGTCAGCACCACAGTGTCAACAGAGCCCTCCCCCCCCCCCCCCCCCCCAAAAGTGCCCTATCAAAATGTTTATTATACTGCTGATATTAGTTAATTAGATATGGCTTGGCTTATTTTGTGATTACTCTAGTAGTAATTAGTCCCAAAGTGGGGTACGTCGCAGTCACGTCAGGGGTACGCCAAAAAAGAAACATCTGCAGTACCCTCTGGAGGTAGAGGGGGTGCACAGCAGGAGGTTGAACGTTTGAGGGGGTACAGGACTTTAAAAAGTTTGGGAACCACTAGTCTAGTCGTTGTGACTGATTCTCTCTGTGTCCTCAGGAGAGAAGTTCAAGGCAGTGTTGCTAAGAATGAGCCAGATGGCCAGTTCTGGGGCAACAGAGCTCAGAGTGCGCAGCTTGGAGGCCATCTCACAACTACTCACTCTACAGGTAATAGTCTTATTATTATTTTATTGTTGAATGCCGCCTTCATTTCATGAATCTATAATGCTGGTGGGGCTTATTCTCAACAGTAAATGTGTTATATTACAGCCAGAGCAGCAGACAGAAGACCTTTTGGCCCTGACAGAGTCCTGGTTGCATCTTCTGTCTAACCATCCCATGGACATGATCTGCAGCATCAGCACACAGCCTTTCCCTGAGCTACACTGTGGGGCTCTGCGCATATTCACTGTGAGTACTGAGCTGCTCCAATGATCCAAACACATCACGGCACTTTCACACTATACGCCGAAGCAACGCTCAACCTACGCTCAACCCAGTTAACAAGGACACCTAAATGAAACTTGTGGGTTCATACAACTTGTGTTGATAAGTCTTGTCACAATACCTCCGTGTGTGTGTGTGTGTGTGTGTGTGTGCGCGCGCGCGCCTTTATGACATCACTTTTGACATACAGTAATCACTGATGACATCATCACTGATGAGTCATGACATCACATCATTAGCTAATTAGCCTAATTTAAAAAAACGGCAGGTCACCCGCACGAGTGCCCTTTACACACCCGACCTCACGTAAAACGGCATCGCTGTGGCCGAACACAGAACTTGAAACAAACCGAGCCCACATACTCAATTCTATATATTAGGAACTCTTATCTAATCTGCCCACTTACTGGATCAAGTTCAAAGGGTGAAGATCAGGTTTTTCATCTTATGGTTACATCAATCAACATTACACTGCCAAATGCCAATATGTATTTGTTTCCTAATCGATAAATACTTGTGTGTGTCTTCCAGGCCATCGCTGCCCAGCCGTGGGGTCAAAAGTTAATGATCAGTACTCCAGGATTCATGGAGTTCATTGTGGACCGTTCAACAGGGAAGTCTAAGGAGGCCAAGGATGCTAAGTTTTCACTAGTGGCTGCGCTTATGAGCTCGTCCACAGCAGTGGACATATTGGGCAGCCCGCAGTACCTGCGTCTGAAGACCTACCTCAGAGAAGGACCCTACTATGTTTCAGCAGTAGCTGCAGTCAGCACAGAGGGAGCGGAATGATTCAAATACACCCGATGGTTCTCTGGTTAATGGTTCAGTTCATGTAACTATCCATGGGTTTATATGATGATCTGCCATGAACGAATATGTCACAACAAATACATTGATATTTGATAACAAATACAGAGATAGTGTTAACGAACAATTCAAATTGTTTTTATCTTTGTTAACTTTACTACATCCATGAACAATAGGCTAATGAATGTTCTAATCAGTCTGATTCATTAAAATGGCTTATTGGTTTAAATACAGTTTGCCAACATATATTGGTGCTTGATCAACTTGCCTGCATCAGGAATAAGTAATTTGTGTAATTTGTTCATTACAATTGAAGTACTCAATAATAGATACAGTGATCAAGTGGTCATCGCACTGTTTGCAGAGCTGAAGGTGGTGGTTCTCCCACACGTCTCCAGATCTCCAGGTCATGTTCTAAAAAGGGAACAGAGTCAGAAAGGCAAGTTAACACATCTAGTTGCTGGTTCCTCACCAAGTACTTAAGCCAGTGATACTCAACTTGTGGCCAGCGATAGGGTGCATTGTGTCCCCCTGATCATTTTCTAATTCACACTGAAAACAAACGTTAAATAAAGTTTGACTGAGACCCTGCTAAATTGTCAAATATAGCCACCTGCTCGCTGCCCAGGCACTTAACCTAACTAACTATCCTGTGTGCACACAATTGTCAGACCAAACTCTGGCTGATGACCCAAAAACCTACAATACACTACAGAAAGATGAATATTAATGTTTGTTTATTAACTGGCCCCTGGCCTCCTGTCATTTAGGTAAAGTGGCCGTCAGGCAAAGAAAGTTGAGTATCCCTGACTTAAGCAATAATGAAGGAACCATATGTGTGTAATGTTACGCTCATATTATTTACACGTTCAAACCACATTCAAGCTAGCACTTACAGAGTAACGTTCACACAACAACAAACAGGGTTGGACCAAAAATACTGACTAACCATTTAGACCCATTTTCCAAACTTTTCAGATGATGATTTTGGTTTGTTTTTCTATTGACCTTTTTTTGTTGACCAAATACAATGGTTTTCATTAAAGAGGATGCAGAGTGATGACAGATGGGTGATGATTACTTTTCACGTTGCCGTGTCACTTCCAGTAGAGTCGGTCGGTTCTGACCCCTGAACCCACTCGGTTGGTTCTGACCCGTGAACCCACTCAACAAGGGACAAAGCAAAACATTACATCCTAACGTACTTCTCCAGACTGGCAGACTGTCTGCTTGTCAACAAGTTCTCTACAGTCTTCTATTTCCTCTGGTCTGGGTTCTCTCTAGGTTAGCACATGGCATTAGATCTACTAATGAAAAGTATGATAACTTAGGGTCCAGCATATAATATGTAATAATATAATATGTATGGACTTTAAATTCTCTACTGGTTATGGGTTCTGAAAATGGCAAAAGTGCTCACTCACCAGTAAACAAATCTGAGCTATCCTGTTTGTCAACAGCAGGGAAGGACTGTCTTAAGTGTCTCGTTCAGCATGTCCTCAACGCTTAAGTGTCTCGTTCAGCATGTCCTCAACGCTTAAGTGTCTCGTTCAGCATGTCCTCAACGCTTAAGTGTCTCGTTCAGCATGTCCTCAACGCTTAAGTGTCTCGTTCAGCATGTCCTCAACGCTTAAGTGTCTCGTTCAGCATGTCCTCAACGCTTGTGGAGAGAGTTTAGCTTCACTTGAACGTTCAGCAAACAGCCCACAATGCCTTTAGTGGGACTTCTGTGTGTCTTTCTCAGCATTATCAATAGCTCTGTGAGCAGTATCATTGATCATCATTGATTATTGATACTATCAATGCAGTGCAGTTCACAGAGGAGGCAGGAGTCCTTATATTATCTGAGGAGACAAAGCATCAGTGACATGAAGTTGATGCAGCTGGTGGGGAGTCATGCTATACAGTATGAGTGGGAGAACTTTGGGTAACGCTTTAGAATACAGCCCGCAAATAACCATGTATCTACAGGGTAACAAGATCTGTACTTATAGGCTAATTACGGGGTACTAGACCTGTACTTAGTGTAACTACGGGGTACAAGAAGTGAATTTAGCCTGTAACTACAGGGTAACAAGATCTGTACTTATAGGGTAATTACGGGGTACTAGACCTGTACTTAAGTACAGATTTTGTTACCCTGTAAGTACAGACTTTGTTGCCCTGTACTTATCCTGTAAGTTGCAGGCTGTATTCTAAAGCGTTATTCAGTTTTTATGCGACATCGAAATGTTGAGCTTGTTGCAGAGAAGTGTGCCATCCTTCCCTTTCAAAGCAATACCATGGACACTTTGAATAGCTTGAATACTTTATCGTTTTTTTTAAGTTTTGTTATTTCCCCAATACACATGAATGACACACGCCACGCACACACACAGACAGAGACCATTGATTTTTCAGCGAGCACACTCACACTTTCGTCAGAAAATGTACCTAAGTGCATTTTATTAGATGTCTTCAAAATAAACATAATGGTAGAACACAGTGAAATAAAAGCCATAACATCTCTGTAGGCCTGTAACAGAATAAACCTAAAAATAGTGCCAGCTTTTTAGTGAACATAAATAGGACATTATGTACAAAAAAAACACGACACGACTCAAAAAATGTACAAAATGCAGCAAACAAATCTCAAGTATTGTGCCGATCCCTTGCCTTGAATGAGCTGCAGACAGTCATGGTAGGGGGATACTCGTGCTGCCAGGCAGGCAGCAGGTTGAGTCGGAGGCTACATGGGAATCTGAGCTGGCACCAGAATCCAGTGAGCAGGTAAGCAGCAGCAGACGTCTCGGTGGCTGCAGCAGCACTTGTTTCCACTAGAGGGCCCCTTCTGCCTTGTCCTGTAGCACAAGGTTACTCCTCTTGTTCTGCTCAGTGCAGAGCTGCATAGCTCAGTTCATTTTGGTTCAGCAATATGAGCCAATTTGAGATGTTCGGGGGCTCGTGCGGGTTGTGGGATATACTGAAGTTAATATCATTTATAATGCACCATTGATACGCTATAATGCACTGAGCTTAGAAGCGCTTGCTGCTGTTTGGAATAAATACTAGTACCCATTTTCGCTGCTGTTAAAACAGTACATTACTTAGAAGACCTCTGTTCCACCATGATAGCAACACACAGCTCCCAAACCAAAGAAAGAGTGGTGGAGCTTTAAAGCATAATCCAGAGTCAATAGCCTGGTATCTGGTATCCAGCCCCATGTGAATCGCAGGTGTCAACAGGTGAGCTGGTGACCCGGCTGGAGAGGAAACACATTCAGAGCAAGTGGTGCACATATCCCCTCCCTTCCCCCAACACAAAACACACACTCAACACAATAACTTCACATTAGCATCCGTGCCATACTTCAAAATAAAACATAACGTCCGTGCCATACTTCAAAATAAAACATAACGTTTGAAACTCCCTCTTCATGAAAGCACCGAGTGATGATGACCAGTAGTCGTTACTGGTGAATAGACAGAGCCTTTCTCACCCCCATTTTCACCTGGTTTTTAAATGCGACCTGTATCCGGATAAGCTATCTGGATAATGGTCGCATTTAAAAACCAGGTGTAAATGGGGTGTAAAAGATCTGAACACAATGTGAGCCAGACTACCTCCAGATGTGGTCAGGCAGATCTGATCACATCCTGATCACGATGGATTTACACCTTGCATTGGCATGCATTTCTCCTTATCCAGATAACATCTAGATAACTTATCTGGATACAGGTCACATTTAAAAACCAGGTGTAAATGGGTTGTATGTGAGGAGCTGTGAGGTCACAGCAGCAGGGTATTTTTTGCCAGGCTGAAATAGCAAACCATCTTTTAGTACATTTCAAGTCCATGTTCCCTAATGCCTGTCTGTAGTTGCAGTTGTTTCACTCGTCTAAACTGTAAGTAGCTTCAGTAGTATTTGACTGAGTCAATCTCCTCTTCCCTGCTACAAAGGAATCTAGGAGGCCATTATAGGAGGGTATTTTAGTGCCAAACTAATTCATGTAGGATGTATACCTAAAATTTAAAACATAAATGTGGGACATGCACAATTAAATGCTCAATAAATAACAAAAATAAAATAAAAATACTTGACCATTTGAGTGCATTAAGTTGGCAGGTGTTTTATATTCTCTCACTGTGATGAAGTCTGCTATCTCCACCTATCAGAGCACTGGAGCACCCCTGCAGTGTTAGACCTATCAGAGCACTGGAGCACACCTGCAGTGTTAGACCTATCAGAGCACTGGAGCACACCTGCAGTGTTAGACCTATCAGAGCACTGGAGCCCACCTGCAGTGTTAGACCTATCACAGCACTGGAGCACACCTGCAGTGTTAGACCTATCACAGCACTGGAGCCCACCTGCAGTGTTAGACCTATCACAGCACTGAAGCACACCTGCAGTGTTAGACCTATCAGAGCACTGGAGCACACCTGCAGTGTTAGACCTATCAGAGCACTGAAGCACACCTGCAGTGTTAAGACCCCTCCCCTCTCCCTCGCACCAGCAGGATAATCCCACTGACTAATGATATGTCAGCCACATGATGACGTGTCAATCAAGATTATTGGGTCCCGCCCAACAACAATAGACCCTTTTCACGGGGGCCATTTTGTGTCAAAAAGGCAGGGTAAGCACAGGTGCAAGCAAAACAGTAATGAGGGTTTCCAACTTCCATGACTGTAAGTTGGAAACCCTCATTACTGTTTTGCTTGCACCTGTGTTTACCCTGCCTTTTTGACACAAAATGGCCCCAGTGAAAAGGGTCTATATATAGCAAAGAGTCCACTCTCTCCTCCTCTTCCTCACTTCTTCCTCCTCGAGCTACCTGGCCTCTTGATCTGCCAGAGGTAGTTGTGGATGGTCAGGGCGTCCATGCAGACGGACACAGTCTTGGCTGGGATGATGTTGAACTGCTTGCGTTCGCAGCTGTATTTGTAGAACTTGTCGATCATCTTCCCGGTGATGGTGCGTGGACCCGTGCCTGTGAACTTGACAATCTCCTCGGTGTCTGGCGAGTAGGAGTAAATGGCGCGGAACTGACAGCCGCCATCACGGAAGAGGATCATGAGGTGGTTAGACTCACATTTGTCCAGCTCCTGTCACCATAGGGACAAATACATAAAAAAATATCTCAGAAAAGCAGCAGCATGAGTAAACTAAAGTATCTGGCACCGACACAAATTCAATTCAATTCAATTCAATTCTATTCATTGTTGTCCACAATGTGGAAATGTGTCTTTGGCTTCACAGGTTTGCTTGCACACATGAAAAGTACAGTACACAGACACAGTACACAGACACAGCACAGGAAATGACAGGGTACATAATACAACATAGAACAAGACAACAGGACAACAGCACAATACAGACAGCAATAACGGACATGGTTCTGATGTGGATGAGTCTGACGTTTATGAATTTAGCAGATGTATTGCGTTTGGTATGAATGATTTTTTGTAGCCTGAAAGTTAACTGACGGTCATTAATTCAGAATAGTCTTCCTCTACCTATTGAGACAAGCTCACAATCGATAAATTGGGTTAAATAGATCACACTAACCTCCAGGATAACATTCTTCTGGGTCTCATTCACCTTGCCAGCCAGGCAGCAGTGGGCGATGGCATTGATGATGATCGGCTTGTTGGACTTGGAGCTCGGCTCTTTGAAAAGCTTCGGGCCTATTACAAAAACAAAGGATCATTCATTATTAGTCATAAACTCTATTTCTGTGGCACTATTCAAAACAGAGTTGCAAAGTGCAGGAGAGAAGCTTTTAAATCAATCAAAACGGATTAGTCGTTTTTTTCTTTTTATTCCATTTATTTTTTATTTTATCTATTTATTTATTTTTGTTACACAGATATTAGCGTGTTACACAGCTGGTACTGTATTTAGCATGTGTTACACAGCTGGTACTGTATTTAGCATGTGTTACACAGCTGGTACTGTATTTAGCACGTGTTACCGTGGTACTCGGCTGCAGCTGAAGTGATGGACGATGCTGTGGAGCCGTTCTCCCAGTCCCTCTCCATCGTCCTGCTGGACGCCCTGCTCAGCATGGGGAAGGACTCCACCGAGCCACACACAGAGCCAGCCCTGCCACACACACACACGTTAGTCAAGTACTGTGTGGATCACACACACACACACACACACACACACACACACACACACACACACACTTTAATCAAGTACTGTGTGGATCACACACACACACTTTATTCAAGTACTGTGTGGATCACACACACACACACTTTAATCAAGTACTGTGTGGATCACACACACACACCATAGCAGTTCTCACCTGTGTGACTCCGCCCCTCCGGAGGTGACGCTGTCTGCCTCAGTGGCCAGAGAGAGAGTGGATCCTCGATGGCTGCAGCTCAGATCAGCTGAAAGTGAGCAAGATTTATTTGACTAAATCTAGAATGGAACTCGTCCCACATCAGTCCCCTGCTTTGCCAAACGACACGTAGTGACACACGTTGAGCTCTCATGTGACTCTAATGCTAACTAACGGTCTTGGTGCTCCCTGTGATTGAGACGAGAGACAGAGAGGTGCAAACAGCACACAAAGCAAGACAACAGACAAAGCTGAGATCAACACAGGCTGAGAACAGGGCAGGCTAGTCCAAAACAATAGAAAGATGCCTCAAGTCCCTTACCGTCACAAAAGGCAGAATTATGGGATGCATTATGCTAGAAGTGTTATGACATCATGTATGTGATGCATTATGCTAGAAGTGTTATGACATCATGTACATGTATGTGATGCATTATGCTAGAAGTGTTATGACATCATGTATGTGATGCATTATGCTAGAAGTGTTATGACATCATGTATGTGATGCATTATGCTAGAAGTGTTATGACATCATGTATGTGATGCATTATGCTATAGGTGTTATGACATCATGTATGTGATGCATTATGCTAGAAGTGTTATGACATCATGTATGTGATGCATTATGCTAGAAGTGTTATGACATCATGTATGTGATGCATTATGCTAGAAGTGTTATGACATCATGTATGTGATGCATTATGCTAGAAGTGCTATGACATCATGTATGTGATGCATTATGCTAGAAGTGTTATGACATCATGTATGTGATGCATTATGCTAGAAGTGTTATGACATCATGTATGTGATGCATTATGCTAGAAGTGCTATGACATCATGTATGTGATGCATTATGCTAGAAGTGCTATGACATCATGTATGTGATGCATTATGCTAGAAGTGCTATGACATCATGTATGTGATGCATTATGCTATAGGTGTTATGACATCATGTATGTGAGCATTATGCTAGAAGTGTTATGACATCATGTATGTGATGCATTATGCTATAGGTGTTATGACATCATGTATGTGATGCATTATGCTATAGGTGTTATGACATCATGTATGTGATGCATTATGCTAGAAGTGCTATGATGACATCATGCAGAGCAGGTTAGATGCTTCACCTCCCCTGCAGCCTGCTGCTGAGCCCTGGGCTTTGACCAACATGGACACCTTCAGAGAATGACCTGCACAACACATATACACATAAACACTCATATAAATGCACACAGACAAACCTAACTGAAAACACACACATGTACACACAACAGGCACACACACAATAGGCTGTACATGTGTGTTTTCAGTTTGTCTATGTGACACGGTCTGGTGAAAGGATTACTCCCCCCACCCCCCCACCCCCTAACCCTAACCGCCCCATTTTCTTTATCCCATTTTTATCCCCCATTAGTGCTAATTTTTATTTATTTATCCTGGTTTCTGCTCCACCCTCTGCCGAGGGCGGTGGGCACTCGAGGACATGCGGACGGGCACGCACTCCTTCAGCGCTCACAGCGTCCCAGGTGGGAATCGAACCCAGGACCTTCTAGCTGTGAGGCGACAGCGCTACCACCGTGCCCCCTGGTGAAAGGATTACTAAATACTGTACTTATAATTTGTTAGTAAACCAAGCTTGTTCACCAACTTTCAAGGCGATTTTCTCTGAATGTTGCTTGTAGGAGTACGAACATTCAAATAACGATATCTTCAACTATTTTCAGATTTCAATGTATTATGCCACATCATTAGAAACTTTAGAATCTGCACTTTCATAATCTGTAAAAAAAAATGACCGTGGCCTACTTGTTACCTCATGTAAAACACCGTCTGTCACATGTCTTTAAGACATAATAGACAAACCCACTGTACTAAACAAACAACAAACAGTATTTGTTCATGTTAGACACACAAGGGCTGCAGGGAGTACTACAGACTGTAGCAGTAAAGGTTAAAGCAGCTACGAGCAAGATTTTCGATTGTTATTAAACAGTCTAAATTTAATATCAATGCATCACATCTTACCTCTAATAGTAGACGAGACCAACGCAGAGTAGTCTCGCTTGAACCCCGAGTGAATCGGCCAGTGTTAGTCTGTCTGTGGCCAGGGAAGATCAGGAAGTGAAATGAAACGGTTTGCAGCAGCCACTTCGGCCATAACCACAAAATAACTTCCAAAAAACCGGTTAGAATATAACGAGAGATGTTCGCGAGAGTATGCATGGCGTTCTACTTGTTTATGGTATGTTGCTAGGCAGCGCGAACGGGGCAAGGCAGGCAGCTGCGTTTCACTTCCGGGTTTCACTTCCGGGTTTAGCCGGTCCGGCGGTAAGAGAGAGAGCCCCCTGGTGACGCGAGTTTAGACAGACACAGACTTAATAATCACCAAGAGAGCAATCTCCGATTCACACGGCTTTGGTCTCAGCTACTATTATAGGTAAGATGTGATGCATCAATATTGTAATTATACTGTTTAATAACAATCGAAAATCTTGCTCGTAGCTGCTTTAACAGAGCTATTTTAGACTTCAGTTCAGTGTGAGTCTGCTCTTACGTGTGTTGGATCCTTTGGAGAGGCTGTTGGACTCGTCGCGGTGCAGTGACTTGGGCCTGCCCTTGTGGGATCTGGTCCGGGGGCGGGGCTTGACCAGACCCTGCTCCTCCAGCAGGTTCTGCTGCTTCCTCTGCAGGTAGTCCTGCTTAATGAGCTCCCGCCGCGCCTTCTCCTCCTCCTTACGCACACGATCCTCTTCTGCTTTACGCCTGGGGGAGGACAGCAGGAAGAGTCAAGCTTCATTTATACTTGTTAAGCGCAAATTATGCTCAAGCGAAATCGCCGGCGCTGACTGCGCTGGCCGTCCTGTTGGCGCAGCTCGGCGGAGGGTGCGTGCAGCTCCTCGAAAATGTGACTCCGCGGCGTCAACGCGGACGTGACGTGACCAGCACGAGAGCTGTGATTGGCCGTTGCCTTGGGCCGCGCACATATCCGCTGATGTACTTATTGTGAGGAATAAGCACTAATAAACACAATAACAAGCACTGTTAAATGAGGAAATGGCATTTCCTCATTTAACGTGCTTGTCCCTAATCTAGCAAAGCCTTCTGCAGGCTCACTGAAATGAGTTTGGAAATGGAGAGACAATAAAATGTCCCCCCACCGACATGATTGCAAGTTCTTGGTAAACGACACGATAGCGTCATATGTTAAGGACATAAGTGTACCACAAGCCACCTAGTGTTTTGGACGTGTACCGCAGCCAACGCGCCGAGTTACGTTTGAGTATGCACAGGCTCCAAGTCGACGCTGTGCAGAACCTTGTCAGCGCCTTTAGAAAGTGTCGCTCAGCACATGGTCGCAGACAAAAAAGAAAGTGTCGCTCATGGTGTTGCTTTTATACTTAAGTGAATGTTCGCCTCGGTTCAACGGTCACATGACACTCGAACGCTATAGTGCAGACAGCCAAGAGAAGAGAGGGAATGGAATGCACAGTGAAACCACTCTCTGGGAAATTGGTCACGATGTTCTTTGTGATTTTCACGAAGTAATACATCAAGGACAGGCTGATAAAAATAGCGGGGACACGTTCATTAATTTCAATCGAGCGAAAACCAAAACAAGGAAGTCATGCGCGCGTGCCGTCTATATAGCCAATCAGACTTACACGACACATCGTGACGTAGTCAGCGACACTAGACATTTCACCAATTAGCAGACACTGCTCGCCAACACTTGAAAGTGTCGACTCAAGTCCTCAGTTCTGTCGGCGACCGTTTCAAAAGTGTCGCCAGACCAAGCATCAATTGGGCTTAACCAAAAGCGAATAATCTGTGTGAATAAAACACACGGCAATAAAATAAAATAAAAAACATTTATCTTTAGGGAATTATTCCCACTGAATCAAAATTTGTGGTGCAGATCCCTTTCAAGTTTCAACGCTTTGATTCCCCCCCCTCTCAAATTCACAAACTGTCAAGGATTTCAACCCAAATCCACAACTTACGGACACCTGTGTGTGTTTACACACCTGATCTCATCACGTTTGAGCCTGTGTGTGTGTGTGTTTACACACCTGATCTCATCACGTTTGAGCCTGTGTGTGTGTGTGTTTACACACCTGATCTCATCACGTTTGAGCCTGTGTGTGTGTGTGTTTACACACCTGATCTCATCACGTTTGAGCTCGCTCTCCCCTTCCAGCTGTTGTTTGCGTACTCTGGCCTCTTCAGCTTTGCGCTGCTGTCTGCGGACGAAGGCAGCGCGACGTTTCGCCATTTCATCCTCCTTCTCATCATCCACCTTCTCATCATCCTGGAAGACAGAAAATGTCACTTTTCATACAGCTGGACTGTATGGACTGTATGGACTGTACCATGTTTCTGCACAACCTCATGAATCATCTAGTTTCTCAGATGAGACTGTTGATGAGCTACGCACACATCACACGTCACACAAACAAGCACAGATGAACACACTCGCACTGGACTGTACCTTAATGAAGAAGTCCAACCCATTCTTCGGCTCGCCGTCTGCTGAACTGTCTGTAATGTCTGCTCTGCCGCCCTCCAGTGGATCCTTGACATCTGATGAGTCGACCTGAAGCAGTAGACCCTTAGCCCTGGTACTCTCCGCTGTGCCTAAAGCCTCCGTCCCTAACCCGGTAAGTTCATTTCCATCCACATCTGAAGCCTCTGAGGGAAACATGGAGGTTCTGGAGATGCCCATTGGGTACTGAGGTAGGGGCCGGTCTGGAGAGTGTCTGGGGCTGCGTTGGTTGGGGTCATCATGGACTCTGAAGGTGGTGCTTCTCAGGCAGCTTCTCTCTAACTTGGAGACCTCCGCAAACACCCCTCCCTCCTGGTCCCCACCAGTACTTCCTCTGGGGGAGAGCCTGGAGTCTGGGAGCTGCGTGTTGGGTCTGATAAATGCCATCCTGCTGTTCTCTCTACTCTGTTTTAGGTCAGAAGCTTTGGGCCGAGGGTTGCGCTGGCTGGAGCTAAGCTTAGGAGGACGGCGAGCCGGGGCAGAACCACTGATATCTACAAAGTGAACCGCAGCACCAGTTCTGGAGTCAGGGGTGGTGGTTGACGTTTGTGTTGTGATGGGCGCTGTGGTAGAGACCGATTCTAGGGATGCTGGAGGTGAGACCACACTCTGCTTCATCAGCAGGTCCTGCTGTAAGGAGAGATGCATCATCTGCTGCTGGATGGAGCTAATGGCTTCATTGAGCAGGTCTATGGAACTTCTGCACTCATTCAAGTCTGGTGACTCAGGCCCATCATTGTGGGACAGGGTACTGCTGTTCAACCTATTGTCTCTGTCCATCCGTCTCCCTTCTGGCTGTCCCGCCCTGCCCTGGAATCTCAGGACCTCGAGACAGGAGTCATCTTTGCAGGGATGGGTCGGCGCTTTACTCCTGTCAGCAGCTGTCAGGTCTGATCTTTCCTGGGGGTGTTTCAGGGGCTGAGGCAGGGTGTCACTCCTCCCTCCCCCCTTTTTCACTATGTTCAGGAAGGCGGCTTTCCCCAGCTTTAGTCGCTGTCGTGCGGACAGGGACTCCATCTTCTTCTTCTGATGCTCAATGGCACGCCTTTGCTCTTCTAGCTGCATATGAAGTTGTAGCAGCTCTGCGGGCACTACTGGGGCACCCACCACCCCCTCCTTCCCCAACACAGAACTAGGCTCCTTGCCTAGCCAGCAAGAGCTGTCATCACTCCTCAGTCGCCAGGAGCCTCCCAGAGGGTAGGGGGCGATCTCAGAGCCGTCAGGCGTGGTCTGCTGCGAGCTGCTAGTGCTTGAGAACCCGTCACGGAAGCCAATCTTGTGGAGCTTGCGCTCTGCAAAGTTGGTCATCCTGACACTGTTGCTCCCCGAGGCGCTGCAGCTGCTGGCCCAGGATGTGGTACTGAGACACGGGCTGGAGCATCCACTACCACCCTCCTTATCATCTCGCTCACTCACCTTCAAGTCCTCTCTCAGCTTGGCTGACTCACCCTCTCCTTCCCCAGAGTCAGACACCTCTCCCTCCTCCAGACACTTCCCCCTCATTCTCCTCCGCACCTCCTTAGCCAACTCAATCTGATCCTCCTCTTCTTCATCTTCCTCAAGGTCTGCAATGTCTGAGTCTGAGTCGCGGCCCACCTCCCAGGCGATGGAGAAGGGACTGTGGCGGACCTGTCCAGTGAGAGTTGTCTGGACCTGCTCCTCTGGCTCTCCTGACAGATGAAGGAAAAAACCTTGTTTTCTGTCAGACTGAGACGTGCCTACTGCCCCCTCCACGGGTGGCCTCAGAGGGCTGGTGGCTGATTCTAAAACAGGTATGGGGGTTAAGGTACTTTTGAGGTTGTTTGATTCAGCCACAAGGTTTTTCCTCTGGGTGGTGCCGTTTGCTTTCCTGGCAGCTACTGCTGCTCTCGAGCGACTCTCACCACTCTCCTCTTCCTTGTTCAAGCTGATGCTCTTCTCTTTGGCTGGCTTGGGGACGGCAGGCATCAGTGGCTCCAGGTAGTAGCCGTCTGCCCGAGGGTCTGGAGGAGCACAGGGAGCAGGGCAAAGGTCGAAGCAGGGAGCATTAGAAACCAGAGATGTGGGGGTCCCTTTCTGGATCTCCAGCTCGTCCTGCTCCATGTCACTCTCAAATCGACGTGGAGGAAACGCAGCGGGGTGGATAATAGCAACCAGCTCTTCCTCCTCCACCACCTCTTCCTCGTCCTCTATGCGAATATGACCCAGCAGGCCCTGAGCATTGAGCCTTCGTGGGGGCAGCTGGCCACCTGTGCACAGCATGTGTTTGGGGGTGATGCTCAAGATGTTTGAGGCCAAGCTGTCTTTGCTGATGGAGCGAGCGAGGCTGACACTGTCCCCATCATCCTCCAGGGTGAAATGCAGGGCATAGGGCACTGGCTGGGATAAAGGCCTGGTAGGGGAGTGGGAGAGAGGGAGGGTGAACAAGATATACTGTATAAGTAAGAGAAAATGGTAAAAACAAGAAATGATCTAGTATAGTTACTAACATTACATGAATTGTGTTAGCTATTATGTAGAAGAGATCGTCTGGCTTGAGAGACAAACAGGAAGTGTAAATACAATCAGAACTTCCGATTGTATACATAAAGTATTGTACATACATAAATACATTATACATAAAGATTGTAGACATAAACCTAGTCTGACTCATAATGTGAGTCAAACTAGGTTTGACCAGGTGAGTCAGACTAGTTTGAGCAGGTTAAACAGCCAGCGTTTTGAACAGGAAGTTGTGATACAACGGGTCAAGTGGGCGGGGCTACATAATAATGAATAGTGAGTACAATAATGGGGAAGGTTGGAATCAAATTGCTCACCGTTGCCTCCTGTCTGGCCAGGCCAGTATTGAGGCCTGCGGCTGCCCCTCCACAGGTGTTAGAGAGTTGGACCTATTTCTCAGCGCTGCACAAAGGAAATACAATGTTGAAAACTGGACATCCCAAAAGATGTCATATTGTGAGTGTGAATAGCTATGTAGGCTACTGTATTGTATTTTTAATTGTATATTTTTAGAGCAAGATCAAATATGTCTGCTCTTGTTGTTGCATCTTTTAAAATAAAGATGTGTTAAAAAAGCTATTGTGTGTTAAAAGCTTTTGTGTGTTCAAAGCTATTGTGTGTTAAAAGCTTTTGTGTGTTCAAAGCTTTTGTGTGTTCAAAGCTATTGTGTGCTACGTTTTCAGTGTCTTTTCTCTGGGTAAACAAGAAGTGAGCTTGAAATGAACTGAGCTGTTCATTTTTTGGGACTGTGAGCTATAGACCTTATTCGATTGACGTCACTCACGTACTGGCACGCCCACTGCCGCCATGTTCTCGACATAACGCAGCAGCTCTTAACACATTGAGTGCCAGCCATTTTTTCAATCCTGTAGGTAAGTTGTGCCAGGTTTTTTTTTGAGGATTCTGGCTCATTTTACAAGAGCCGAGGATTATTTTCTGTTAAGAATTCGTGAACACCAATCATCTAAAAATAACTAATAGAATGTGTGCTTTCTCTGTCTAAAAGAGTTAGTTTGCAGAGTTAGTAGTTATGTAGATATTAGCCGTTGAGTACAGCATGGTTTCAGAGATTTTCAGAGAGTTTGGAGATAAATGGATTTTTAGAACCACCTCACGTGCCTGTGATTATGGGTGCCCTTGTCTCCCACTCTGTGCGCTCTCTCAAAGTTCGCTCGCTTCTTGGAGTTTTGGTTGAGAGAAGCTTTTGCGATTCTGGTCATATTTATGCTGCGTGTTTCAAAGTGTGTTCCACCTGTAATCTATTATGTAAATTTGCAATCCCGCATCGCCAGCAATCAGCGCGAAAACGAAAGCGTTTTCCCCCATCCATTTTCATGAGAATGGCTGGGGTGAGAATGGCGTGACAAGTTAAAAAAATGCTTGCCTTCCTCTAGTCAGGAGAGCACTGTCGCCACTTAGTGGTCGGTAAAATAGATTATACACATTCTCTTGCTCCAATAGTGATCTCGAAGATGTAAAAGGGGTTGATTGATGTCCCACCGTCAAAAAAAAAAAATGTTTATGTAAGACGAGATATCTCGGCTCTGGCACTCAAGCGTTGGATTATGTAAGACGAGATATCTCGGCTCTGGCACTCAACGTGTTAAGTGACAGCCTATGTAAGAGCAGCGTTTATAGGAAGCTAGCCGCCGTTAGCGTTACCTGTATCGTTCCAATTGTGTTCGGATGGTGACCTGCGTTAGGCATGGCTGTAGTAATGACAGCAATAAAGTCCCCGTAGTTTGTTTCTATCTCTACCGTCCACAGACGTGAAGGGAGCGAGACGGAGGATACGTCAGCAGCACAGGAGAGGTGTATGGATAGTTAGGAGAGACAGGTGAAACTTTCTGACAGCTCCTCACAGCAAAGTCTGTTCACCTCGTTTTTTCTTTTGTTTATTATTACAGGCATTAACGGCAGCATACAAACAACAACTCTGGGGTTTTTATTGCTGTCATCACTATCGCTATTTTGTAATGGAACAGAAACGACAATAAGGCCGTTACTATAGTCGTCAGCTGCAGGACGGTATGTCAACAATATGGCGCTGTCCGGGGTTAGCGAATAAGGTCTATTAGCTCAAAGTTCAAAATATGAGCTCTGAACGCACTTTACTCGAGGCAGGGAAACAGACCTGGTCCCCAGTCGTTTTAAAACCCTAATGGGGAAGAACAGCTTCCTATTTTTATTTCCTTAACTGATTGGTTCACCCCCCTGCTGCTATGTTTCTTTTAACACATTCACTGCCAGCCGTTTTTTTTTTACTGTAGGTAGGTTCTGCCAGAGGTTTTTTTTGAGGATTCTGGCTCATCTTTCAAGACCCGAGGATTCTTTTCTGCTAAGATTTTGTGAACACACAATATCTCAAAAGAACTAATAGAATGTGTGCTTTCTCTGTCTAAAAGAGTTAGTTTGTAAAGTTAGTAGTTATGTAAGCATTAGCAGTTGAATACAGCATGGTTTCAGCGTCAGAAAAATTATTCTGAGATAAACGGCTTTTTGTGAAATTCGATAGAACAGTCACTTTAACCATTCATTTTTGGCATCAGTAAGACGTCAGACATCTAAACAATAGTTTTGAACAGTAATTTCCTCCATAACAGCAGGAAACCCCCCTCTGCTTCCAACTCCTTCCTCCGTGGGCGTTCTCCTCCGCCCTCCTTGGCTCTGCAGCGGGTCTGTGACAAACGAGTTGCTGCAGCCTGGCTGCTGCCTGGCAGTCTGGATGGGGCTCGCTGGATGGGTTTCGCTCGTTTCTTGGCGGTCCGGTTGAGAGCTCTGATGAAGCTCTTGCGATTCTGGGCTTATTTATGGTGCGTGTTTCAAAGTGTGCATCCAATCTATTCTTGGAACCCCCCACCGTTGCCACCGCTGTGCGTCAGTGCGAAAGTGAAAGCGTTTTCGCCATCAATTTTACAGTATGAGAACGGCTTCCTCGCGCTTTTCCCTCCAGTTTTGGCTCGCCTCTTCCTACTGTGGAGAGACATGTCGCCACTCAGTGGGTTGGTAAAATAGATTACCGGTATACACATTCAATACCTCCAATTCTGGTATAGGAGACGTAAAAGGGTTAGATCAACGTCCCACCGTCAAAAAAAAAAAATTTTTTTTACGTAAAAACACGTCATTGGCAGTGAACGGTTGGATTTTGTTTGACGTAAAAACACGTCATTGGCAGTGAACGTGTTAATCTTGTATTAATTTCTTTTAATGCAAGTTATTGGAACTGCACTCGCTTTACCTACTGCTGCTGCATTGTAAATTTTCTGTTTTAATCAGTGTTCTATGTTTTGTTATTAACAATTTGTTTTTTATTACATGTGGGGACCACAATGGAAATAAGCCCTAGGGTTTTTTTGTGTTTTTATCCTCGGTGATTTCCTGGATGTTAGTTATTAACTTATATGTTTGATATTTGGTACTGTACATTTCTCCTTGTTCCTTTTATCTTATCACCAAATAAATTCATTCATTCATTCATTCAACGTGAACTAGTTTATTTTAATCGGCAGCCAGCTCTCACTGCTCTGCACTAAAGTCACCTAGAGGAATTCAACATAGATTTAATTCAACCTAAGTGAGTAAATGTGTGTGATATTACCTGAAGAGGCGTCCTCCTCATGCTGTTGTCTCTGTCTCAGGGGCAGTAAGGAGTGAGAGGGGCTTGATGATGGGCTCAGTCTGTTACTGTGAGGAAGAGGCATAGTGTGTTACTGTGAGGCAGAGGCATACAGTGTGTTATTGTAAGGAAGAGGCATAGTGTGTTACTGTGAGGAAGAGGCATACAGTGTGTTACTGTGAGGAAGAGGCATAGTGTGTTACTGTGAGGAAGAGGCATACAGTGTGTTACTGTGAGGAAGAGGCATAGTGTGTTACTGTGAGGAAGAGGCATAGTGTGTTACTGTGAGGGAGAGGCATAGTGTGTTACTGTGAGGAAGAGGCATACAGTGTGTTACTGTGAGGAAGAGGCATACAGTGTGTTACTGTGAGGAAGAGGCATACAGTGTGTTACTGTGAGGAAGAGGCATAGTGTGTTACTGTGAGGAAGAGGCATAGTGTGTTACTGTGAGGAAGAGGCATACAGTGTGTTACTGTCAGGAAGAGGCATATAGTGTGTTACTGTGAGGAAGAGGCATATAGTGTGTTACTGTCTCGAGGTATAGGTATAGGTATGTAAAGAGGGGACTTCTTGACACTTTACAAATTGTAGCTTTAGAGCCACATTCATTTTGATCCAAGTGCAGCATTCAACATAACAGTACAGTAGAAGCAGATAGTTCTAGTTGTAGATGTAGTCAGATAAAGAGGTCCATGTAGAATAGTACCTGGGGTCTGGACTTGTGGGCGTGGTCAAGACGTCAGCAGAACTTGATGTGGTGAGGAAACTACGTTTGGTGGCGTTGGAGATGGAGACGTGGGGGCGAGAACTCTTAGGCTGCAGCAGCAATCTCACTGCAAGCATTGGGGTGAAGAGTGTCAACTATGTATAACATCACTACTGATATAAGAACTGCTAGGATCTCATTAAAACACACATGCGCGTGCACACAAACACACACACACACACACACACACACACACACACACACACACACACACACACACACACACAAACACACACACACACACACACACACACACACACAAACACACACACACACACACACACACACACACACACACACACACACACACACACACACACACACACAACAAAAGTAAAGCATTTATTGTACCATCTTTGATTTCTTGAAGGTCCCTGGGCTGCACAAATTCTGGCTTCACAATCTCAAACCACCAGAAGAGCTCAGCAATGAAGACCATCACATTATTCTGGTATGAAGACACCACAAACATGGTCATGGTCAATGGCAAGACACAGGACAATAAACACTGTAGTCTGTTCCTTATTTCAGCAGTATTTGCTGGCAGTGTGTGAAGTGTATGTTCGGACTCACCTTGAGTACTGGCGGAGAATACAGCAGGTCCTCCGGCCTCAGGTAGAAGCTTTTGTTCAGGTGTTCATTGGCAAAGTCGCGCAGCAGCTGGATGTTGTACACGTTGTCTGCTATGGAGGGAACCTCCTTCAGACAGATATCTGCACAAAACAGGCCGTGGCCAATATATAGTCATACAGTTAAACAGCATCACAATTCAAGCTTTATGAACCTACAGCTAATGCATTTCTGTCACCTGGTGTAAAAACCAGTGGCACCTTCTTAACCTCTCAGTCCAGTCTAGTGCTGGGCCTAGTCTGCTGTAAAAACCAGTGGCACCTTCTTAACTTCTCAGTCCAGTCTAGTGCTGGACCTAGTCTGCTGTAAAAACCAGTGGCACCTTCTTAACTTCTCAGTCCAGTCTAGTGCTGGACCTAGTCTGCTGTAAAAACCAGTGGCACCTTCTTAACCTCTCAGTCCAGTCTAGTGCTGGACCTAGTCTGCTGTAAAAACCAGTGGCACCTTCTTAACCTCTCAGTCCAGTCTAGTGTTGGGCCTAGTCTGCTGTAAAAACCAGTGGCACCTTCTTAACCTCTCAGTCCAGTCTAGTGCTGGACCTAGTCTGCTGTAAAACCCAGTGGCACCTTCTTAACTTCTCAGTCCAGTCTAGTGCTGGACCTAGTCTGCTGTAAAACCCAGTGGCACCTTCTTAACTTCTCAGTCCAGTCTAGTGCTGGACCTAGTCTGCTGTAAAAACCAGTGGCACCTTCTTAACCTCTCAGTCCAGTCTAGTGCTGGACCTAGTCTGCTGTAAAAACCAGTGGCACCTTCTTAACCTCTCAGTCCAGTCTAGTGCTGGGCCTAGTCTGCTGTAAAAACCAGTGGCACCTTCTTAACTTCTCAGTCCAGTCTAGTGCTGGACCTAGTCTGGTGTAAAAACCAGTGGCACCTTCTTAACCTCTCAGTCCAGTCTAGTGCTGGGCCTAGTCTGGTGTTACTCTACCTCTCTAGCCATTAAAAAAAATCTGCACACTGCGTTGACTTGCTCCCAGGCAGTTTTATTGTATTTCAAGATCCCAAGTGGATCGGATCAATTAAGATCCCAAGTGGATTGAAACGTTAAAATACAATAAAACTAACCTGGGAGCAAGTCAACACGCAGTGTGCAGATTAGATTTTTTTGAATGCTTATTGGTTGTTTTTCCTCCAGCTGTTCAACAGAGTGCTTGTGCTTGTTAACCTTACCCTCTAGTCTCATGAGTTCTGGGCAGTAGAAGTGGATCACAGCCAGCAGAGCAGTGCCGTCACACACGTCCTTCATCAGGTCGCCCAGCAGGGGGAAGTGCTGAAGCGTCCGGCCTGACAGGTGATCCCTGCGGTAACGCACCTACACAGCCAGAGCGTCTGAGTTTAGTTAAGCTAGGCAGACAGAAGGCTCAACACATAGTCACATGATCACAAGTCACAAAGACGCATACACATTTCTCACATACTTAAAATCAATAATTGATGGTGTAGAAATCTGCTTCCTCTATTCAGTTTGCTTTTTGTCACTATGTCTCTCTCCAACACGTGCACATACTAATACAGACGTATATAGTGAGTGGATATCTGCCCTTGGCATCCAGTTCTTGCTAGCAGTGACACAGCAGATTTGACTGGCCTTCATTTATCTGGGATCAGATGAGGCCAGTCGGAGCGCCCCCTGTAGGGCATCTAATGCATCTCAGAAGTGTTAGATCTAGAGTGCTGCTGTCTCCTGGCATGCCAGGGAGGATCATTCACAATTGTAACAGAATACACCAACACATATTCCTGACCTGAACAGCAGTAAATCAGACACTGAGTGACACTGTCTGAGCTAGGAGGTACACTAAATAGATCTTAATGCCATCACTTTTCAGGGACAGAGTTTCTAAGACTGAGGAGGTACAGTATGTTTGGGAGCTGGGAGTGAAAGTGGTGAATGACAGACAAAAGGGAGAAACACTTAAGGGACGGGATGAGTTAAGATAAGGGTTTATGGAGTGTACATTACCACGCGAGAGAACTCCACAGGCTCCAATAAGCAATGGGCCAGAGCATGCATTATATCAGGCTGGTGGGGGGAGAAAGACAGTCATGATTGGGAGGGAGTGAAGGATGAAGTAAGACACGGCAGGAGGACAGATGACTGGAAGCTTTATAATGGACTGGAGTGAAGGATGAAGACACGGCAGGAGGACAGATGACTGGAAGCTTTATAATGGACTGGAGCCATGCAGACACTGGGCTCCACACTGGAAGCTTTATGGAGACAATGAATGAGTTAGAAAAACAAGGCAGCCACAAAGCATCTGATGGCTGGAATAGCGCCAGGCTGTGAAGCCATTTGAACATTGTGGCGAAGCTCTGTATTGCAAGTCACGTGACGCCATGCAGACCAGAAAGGAAAATTCCCATCCACTTGCATGGGGACCCCGACAGCGGTTAAACCCAGGGGAATTTTTTCCGGGTGTCACTCAAAGTATAAAACGACTTTTTAAATTATCAAATAATTTTTTATGGGGTAATCTTTTCTTCAGAAGCCACTAAGAGCCGTATACGGGTGTATTTCCTTCTTTTAATACATCCATGGGTGGGAGGGGTGGGAGACGTCATGGCACATATGCACACTTCGCCTGAGGCCGCATGGTCAGGAAGTAAAACCAGGAAGAAACCCCCCCCCCCATGATGACTTCATGCGCCAGTGAGCAGCCTCCGTCCGAATGCATGGGTGGGCGTGGCTCGTCCCCTATCCAGCTCTGTTAATACATCCATGGGGTAAACGCACAACAAAAAGACAGCACTGGAAGGAGATGGTGGGGGGGGGGCACTGGAAGGAGATGGTGGGGGGGCACTGGAAGGAGATGGTGGGGGGGGCACTGGAAGGGGATGCAGTATATAAAGTACTTAAAGGAACACTCTGCCCATTTTCAACCAGCTTTGTATCATTATAACATCAGTAGTATATCAGAAAACTGTAAACGGTTTTGAAGTCTGTCATTTAATTTGACAGGTATTGAGTGTTAAAAGTGTGTACCAGTGACATCATTGGTCCACACTAACTCAAATTAATAACTCATTAACTCAAATCAACTCTCAAACTGTAAACGGTTTTGAAGTCATTCATCTAGTTTGACAGTTATTGAGAGTTGATTTGAGTTAATGAGTTATTAATTTGAGTTAGTGTGGACCAATGATGTCACTGGTACACACTTTTAACACTCAATAACTGTCAAATTAAATGACAGACTTCAAAACCATTTACAGTTTTCTGATATACTACTGATGTTCTAATGATACAAAGCTGGTTGACAATGGGCGGAGTGTTCCTTTAATAACTTAATAATTAAAAACCATTGTGCTACCCCATTGTGCTACATGCGCGAGACGTACACACACACATGCGCGTCACACACACACACACACACACACACACACACACACACACACACACACACACACACACACACACAAACAAAGGAGGTTGGAGAGGCTAGCTGTTGCACTTACAGGTACCAGCTTCCAGTACCATTTGGAGGGAGACTAGTATCCAAGAGGCAGGAGGGAAGGAGTTTTGGGGGAGACACAAACAGGAAGAGCAGCAGACAGGTCAAAGATCAGATACAGTGACAGGGAATCAGATTGTCCCCTCAGCATCTGTTACCATGGAGACAGATCTGATCTCAAAGACAGTTGGAAAGGGCTAGGCAAACAAATCAAGAATTTTTTAGATTTACAAAAGAGGTTAGTGCAGGAAAAGATAACAGGCTTGCATGCATATTCTAATGGAGAGTAATCAGTATAATTTGACTTTAAGCCGTGACATTGTTTCACCGGACAATCTAATACATGCTCATGCAACACTCTGCCCGAATAGTGAGGGAAGAGTGCAAAGCCCAAAGAACTAATAGAACAGTATTGTGAAAACGATGTCGCATTTAAAATAGGGTTGCATGATACCGATAGAGACACTGCGTAACGCGTCATCATTCAGAAACCACGCCCAAGACGGGGAAAAACGGTAACCCCCCTCCAATCCTGGCGTTCTCCTATGCACTGGTGAAAGTGGGCCGGAACCGTCCGGTGCGGAGTTCCGTTAATAATTTCTGTGCCTGAACGCCGTTGGGGGAAGACATGCAGCTGCCTGTCAATCAAAATCCTAGTCTCGCTTGCCTCCGCCAACAAAAACGGTTCCCCCAGGATTGCACTAGTGTTAGTTCCACTGCTGACGTTATGTCAACATAAACAACAATTATACGTTTCTTCTAAATTGCTTCTAAATTCTACAAAAGCCTGTCCCGTTCCCAGCATGATGTCAGATCCATGGACATTGCATGCAGCAGCGCATAGGGAGCACATGTTGTTAATTGACTGTGCAGCGTGCAGTGCAAACCTAAAGCGGACTTACCCTTAATTTGTGTGCCTCACTGCCTTCATGAAACCATGTAACCATGTTAGTTTTCAGCAATGTTCATGATCTTTGTAATTATGGAGATACTGACACTTCAGTTTTCAACATTTTAGCGTAGGGCAAAGGCGCGTCGGCGTAATTATTGGTCAATTGGCAGTTGCTTTTACATGCCTCCACCGACATGAGAGAGAGAGAGAGAGAGAGAGAGAGAGAGAGAGAGAGAGAGAGAGAGAGAGAGAGAGAGAGAGAGAGAGAGAGAGAGAGAGAGCTTTTACGCGTGGTTTCATGGCGCCTCCGATGCGTAAAAGTCCTTCATTCAGGAATGTTTTCAAGATGGCATTTGATTGTCTTGTCTGCCCAATTCGGTGTCTGTTCTTTGATTCCTGGTGGGAATCTTTTGCTTTGGATAATGATTTCTCTGCTGACTGCATGGATTTCTTCTGCATTAGGAAAAGCTTTATAAATCCAAACAGTAGGCTAATTCTCAGTAATTTACTTAGGTTACTGTAGGCTACATATTCACCTTCCAGACAGCTTCTAGAAAAAAAATGCTTTTAAATGAGCTGTTTGATAAAACTTAATGCTGATTTGCCAAATGCAATTTAAAATGTGCATTTTTTAATCCATTTTCATATTCTTGCTTATTCATTTTCATATTTGTCCTTTGCATAATTAGTTTTCGCCTTTACTTTACCATTAGACAACTGTTTTACTTAAAGCACAATTGTGCCACACTGTATACAGGTTAATTAAGTAGGCTACTAACTTGCACAATAAATAATTAAATAAATAATTTGCTATAGACTAGCTACATGATGTCAAAAATATGCGTGTTCAGGGACGCATGAAGCTGGGCGGGAGGAGAACAATGACGAGATGAAGGTTGGAGTAGTAGTACCGGCAAGAATTTCAATCCACTTTCACCCCTGCTCCTATGTCACGTGCATGGTTGCGTGTTGCATAAAAAGATTGTATATACGGAAGATGAACACTCCAACTTACTTCCTTGACAGCTAAATCCACATTTTCTTCTCGCCAATTCTCAATGGCTTCCTTGTTTTGCTCGGGAGTAAAACAAAACTTTAATTGGCGATTTTTTACATTTGTTGTGTGCGCAGCCCCACCACACAACAGCTTTTAACTATGTTTAATTCAAGGAAAATGACGCTGGTGAATGGGAGTGAACGGACCGATTTCCCCCGTGATGGGCGTGGCCTATTTCATGCAGTGTCTCTATACCAATATACATGCATTTTGTTCCCCTCCTACTGTAATTAGTCTCTCCTCTAGTGGAATTAACACATTATTATGTCTACTCTTATCATAATGGTCTACTGGCAGATGCAGACATAAATACAATTCTTTTCAAAATGTACACATTCACGGCATAGGCAAAATAAAAATAAACTTAGGTTATGTAAAACATGACACATTTGTATTTACTGTCTGGTATGTAACATTTTCTTTCAAACAAAACTGTAAGAGTCATCGAACATCAACCATTTGGTCATAATGAAAGCATCATTTTATCGGCCTGTCGTATCGGCAGAAATGTTACGTTTTGGGCCGATGTCGAGATCTCATTTTATTCACCTTATGTAGCCACGCCCATTTTTTCCCCAGTTGTGTGGTCGTGTGACGACTTCCGGCAAAAATAAATAAAAATAAAATGGCTGGCTGCTCCAATATCATCTAACTCTGAATGAACTAATAATTTAGCAAATTGTATGTAACATACCAAATAAAAGCAATGTCTAAGAATACAATGCCATGTAACTGGCTTGTTAAGTCTCGCATTCCAGGGAATTACGTTAATAAGACGTAAATGGCTTGAGCGCTCGGAGGAGAGAAAACCATCTGAAGCTTTCTTTGTTGGAGTCCAGGTATGTTTTACAAGAAACTAAGTGTTCGTCATTGTCGACGATAACGTTATCTGACCTGGCTAACAGTGGATACTCGCTCACTTGCTGTGTACTGAGCTCAAAGTCGTAGGCTACGTACTTTGTTTTACCCCCTGCACTGTCCGCTAGAAAAACAACTCTCTTCTTCTGACATTCTTTCGTATTTGGCGCCGTGACCTCCGGAAGTGTTAACACGACCCGGAAGAATTTGGCCCACCCCCGCGTCTGAACATAAGGTGAATACAACGGTTAGTTTGGGTCGAGCAGACAAGAGGATTCCATCCGTGCTGATATTTAGTAGAACATCAGGGGACTTCACAGCTGTTCTAATGTGCGCACTGCAGTAGCGAGAGCGATACTCTGTAGATACTGTACGTTTGGTACTTGGTAGCGTTAGTGCAATCTGAGGGAACTGTTTTTGATGGCGGAGACAAATAACATGGAAAAAATAGAAAAATACCCGCACACTGGAGCAGCTCCAATATATTTAATTTAAACAGCTACAGCAAGCTTTCGACCCTCACAGGGGTCTTCATCAGGCAAAATATGAGACAAATAACATACCAAAATCATCTACTGACTCAAATTCCTTTTACAAAATACTATTACTTGATGAATAGCCTTTACAACTGTTGTATAAAAGCAATATGACACTGGAGGTCGTGTTGTTGTTGTCGTATATCGTCACGGCTGTGATTATGTTTGGCACTATGACTGAATCACAGCAGGACAACAGCACTCCCTTTCACGTGATATTGCTTAATTAAAGACTTTATTGGCCGATAATAACGATGACGTGCTGTTATCATCATGCATCCATCATCATCATGCAGAAAGAAAGGATTGTTTTTTAGAGAGAGAGAGAGGGCGGGGGAGAGCACGAAAGAGAGAGCACAAGATGGAGGAGGGCATAAACACAGAGAGAGATACAGAGAGAGATACGGTAGGTGTTACCTTCTGGTGACTGGGTGAATCCAGCAGATGTTGCTTCATTTTCAGCTCTTTATCTGTGATCTCCCTCATCTTCATGTTCACCTGCATGTCGCCATAACCACAAGTGAGCATAGATGAAAGAATGTGCAAATACATACAAACAAACAAATGAAAAAACACAGGCGCTCCTCACCTTGTTGATCCAGAAGACCACTGCATCTTCCAGGTCAAAGGGCAGCTCCTTGGAGGCACTGAAGTTGGAGAAGCGCTTGACACTGGCCACTACCCTCTCTATGCTGATCATCTCCACTGTGTAGGCCATCATCAGGGCATCAATCAGGGGGATGTGGGAGCTCTGGAACAACACAGAAGATGCAGAGACAAAGAGAACAGAATATTATCAGATTTGAGCCAGAAGACTCATTGAGGTCAGTACAGAGAACAGCCTCTAGGCCTGACTGGTCCACACCTGGAATACAGAGAATAGCCTCTAGGCCTGACTGGTCCACACCTGGAATACAGAGAATAGCCTCTAGGCCTGCCTGGTCCACACCTGGAATACAGAGAATAGCCTCTAGGCCTGACTGGTCCACACCTGGAATACAGAGAATAGCCTCTAGGCCTGCCTGGTCCACACCTGGAATACAGAGAATAGCCTCTAGGCCTGACTGGTCCAGACATGAAATACAGAGAATAGCCTCTAGGCCTGACTGGTCCACACCTGGAATACAGATAATAGCCTCTAGGCCTGACTGGTCCACACCTGGAATACAGAGAATAGCCTCTAGGCCTGACTGGTCCAGACCTGGAATACAGAGAATAGCCTCTAGGCCTGCCTGGTCCACACCTGGAATACAGAGAATAGCCTCTAGGCCTGCCTGGTCCACACCTGGAATACAGAGAATAGCCTCTAGGCCTGACTGGTCCAGACCTGGAATACAGATAATAGCCTCTAGGCCTGACTGGTCCACACCTGGAATACAGAGAATAGCCTCTAGGCCTGACTGGTCCAGACCTGGAATACAGAGAATAGCCTCTAGGCCTGCCTGGTCTACACCTGGAATACAGATAATAGCCTCTAGGCCTGACTGGTCCACACCTGGAATACAGATAATAGCCTCTAGGCCTGACTGGTCCACACCTGGAATACAGAGAATAGCCTCTAGGCCTGACTGGTCCACACCTGGAATACAGAGAATAGCCTCTAGGCCTGACTGGTCCACACCTGGAATACAGAGAATAGCCTCTAGGCCTGACTGGTCCACACCTGGAATACAGAGAATAGCCTCTAGGCCTGACTGGTCCACACCTGGAATACAGATAATAGCCTCTAGGCCTGACTGGTCCACACCTGGAATACAGATAATAGCCTCTAGGCCTGACTGGTCCACACCTGGAATACAGAGAATAGCCTCTAGGCCTGACTGGTCCACACCTGGAATACAGAGAATAGCCTCTAGGCCTGACTGGTCCACACCTGGAATACAGAGAATAGCCTCTAGGCCTGACTGGTCCACACCTGGAATACAGATAATAGCCTCTAGGCCTGACTGGTCCACACCTGGAATACAGAGAATAGCCTCTAGGCCTGACTGGTCCACACCTGGAATACAGATAATAGCCTCTAGGCCTGACTGGTCCACACCTGGAATACAGAGAATAGCCTCTAGGCCTGACTGGTCCACACCTGGAATACAGAGAATAGCCTCTAGGCCTGACTGGTCCACACCTGGAATACAGAGAATAGCCTCTAGGCCTGACTGGTCCACACCTGGAATACAGAGAACAGCCTCTAGGCCTGCCTGGTCCACACCTGGAATACAGAGAACAGCCTCTAGGCCTGACTGGTCCACACCTGGAATACAGAGAACAGCCTCTAGGCCTGACTGGTCCACACCTGGAATACAGATAATAGCCTCTAGGCCTGACTGGTCCACACCTGGAATACAGAGAATAGCCTCTAGGCCTGACTGGTCCACACCTGGAATACAGAGAACAGCCTCTAGGCCTGACTGGTCCACACCTGGAATACAGAGAATAGCCTCTAGGCCTGACTGGTCCACACCTGGAATACAGAGAATAGCCTCTAGGCCTGACTGGTCCAGACCTGGAATACAGATAATAGCCTCTAGGCCTGACTGGTCCACACCTGGAATACAGATAATAGCCTCTAGGCCTGACTGGTCCACACCTGGAATACAGAGAATAGCCTCTAGGCCTGACTGGTCCAGACCTGGAATACAGAGAATAGCCTCTAGGCCTGACTGGTCCAGACCTGGAATACAGAGAATAGCCTCTAGGCCTGACTGGTCCACACCTGGAATACAGAGAATAGCCTCTAGGCCTGACTGGTCCAGACCTGGAATACAGATAATAGCCTCTAGGCCTGACTGGTCCACACCTGGAATACAGAGAACAGCCTCTAGGCCTGACTGGTCCACACCTGGAATACAGAGAATAGCCTCTAGGCCTGACTGGTCCACACCTGGAATAGAGAGAATAGCCTCTAGGCCTGACTGGTCCAGACCTGGAATACAGATAATAGCCTCTAGGCCTGACTGGTCCACACCTGGAATACAGAGAATAGCCTCTAGGCCTGACTGGTCCACACCTGGAATACAGAGAATAGCCTCTAGGCCTGACTGGTCCACACCTGGAATACAGAGAATAGCCTCTAGGCCTGCCTGGTCCAGACCTTCCAATCTGCCCACTACACAATATGTTGCTGCTGAAGATGGACATGGAGTGTAACGAGTTGACTCTAAGGCTGCTGGTTCATGTTAAAGGCAAAATGCCAGCCCCGCCCCCTTCATTCATTTTGCATGATGAATATTTGAGATACACAGAACGTCTTCTGTTGAGTGATGCACTATTTATTCTATTAGCAGGTGGCAGGTGTAGCTACACAGTTCACCAGGTTAGCACCTGTTATGCTAAACTGCTGCAAAGGATGCACCACTAGCTACACAGTTCACCAGGGTAGCACCTGTTATGCTAAACTGCTGCAAAGGATGCACCACGAGCTACACAGTTCACCAGGTTAGCACCTGTTATGCTAAACTGCTGCAAAGGATGCACCACGAGCTACACAATTCACCAGGTTAGCACCTGTTATGCTAAACTGCTGCAAAGGATGCACCACGAGCTACACAATTCACCAGGTTAGCACCTGTTATGCTAAACTGCTGCAAAGGATGCACCACTAGCTACACAGTTCACCAGGTTAGCACCTGTTATGCTAAACTGCTGCAAAGGATGCACCACAAGCTACACAGTTCACCAGGTTAGCACCTGTTATGCTAAACTGCTGCAAAGGATGCACCACGAGCTACACAGTTCACCAGGTTAGCACCTGTTATGCTAAACTGCTGCAAAGGATGCACCACGAGCTACACAGTTCACCAGGTTAGCACCTGTTATGCTAAACTGCTGCAAAGGATGCACCACGAGCTACACAGTTCACCAGGTTAGCACCTGTTATGCTAAACTGCTGCAAAGGATGCACCACGAGCTACACAGTTCACCAGGTAAGATGTATAGAAACAAGCTGTGGCCACAGGATGGCAGGGGCAGCCCACCCTACTCTGTCCCTGCCACCCTGCTTTTCAAAATGTGCCCCCAATTTAACTAAATAATAATGTTGTTTGTTCAGTTTGCATTCGAGGCTGTCCTCTGAGCAGTGACACTGCTGTCCTCTGAGCAGTGACACTGTCCTCTGAGCAGTGACACTGTCCTCTGAGCAGTGACACTGTCCTCTGAGCAGTCACACTGTCCTCTGAGCAGTGACACTGCTGTCCTCTGAGCAGTGACACTGTCCTCTGAGCAGTGACACTGCTGTCCTCTGAGCAGTGACACTGTCCTCTGAGCAGTGACACTGTCCTCTGAGCAGTCACACTGTCCTCTGAGCAGTCACACTGTCCTCTGAGCAGTGACACTGTCCTCTGAGCAGTGACACTGTCCTCTGAGCAGTCACACTGTCCTCTGAGCAGTGACACTGCTGTCCTCTGAGCAGTGACACTGTCCTCTGAGCAGTGACACTGCTGTCCTCTGAGCAGTGACACTGTCCTCTGAGCAGTGACACTGTCCTCTGAGCAGTCACACTGTCCTCTGAGCAGTGACACTGTCCTCTGAGCAGTGACACTGTCCTCTGAGCAGTGACACTGCTGTCCTCTGAGCAGTGACACTGCTGTCCTCTGAGCAGTGACACTGTCCTCTGAGCAGTGACACTGCTGTCCTCTGAGCCGTGACACTGTCCTCTGAGCAGTGACACTGCTGTCCTCTGAGCAGTCACACTGTCCTCTGAGCAGTGACACTGCTGTCCTCTGAGCAGTGACACTGCTGTCCTCTGAGCAGTGACACTGTCCTCTGAGCAGTCACACTGCTGTCCTTTGAGCAGTGACACTGTCCTCTGAGCAGTCACACTGTCCTCTGAGCAGTGACATTGTTACGCAGCACACCACATTATCACACATGAATCCTGACATACATAAGCTTCACAACTGTATCACCTTTAATACACACTGGCCAAACATGCTCTATTTTGCAGGGTCACATTAGCTATGATCAATTCACTGATATCATAGGGTGAGCTATGATCATTGGCTGATATCATAGGGTGAGCTATGATCATTGGCTGATATCATAGGGTGAGCTATGATCATTGGCTGATATCATAGGGTGAGCTATGATCATTGGCTGATATCATAGGGTGATAGGGTGATCATTGGCTGTGGGACAGGGTGGGCAGGGTTTGAACAGATGGTCCCCCTGCTACTTCCCAACCTACTGCTGACAGAGGAAAAACAACCCTGACAGTGCTGCTGTGTAGAGCATCAGTAGAATCAAAGAAAGAAACATACAATCAAAGAAAACACATACTGTACCCTAACGATGGGTGACTAACGACCCTAATGATGATTGGGTTAGGGCCTAACCCAATCATCATCCAGCCCTCTCCATCCACACTGTGCCCACTACTAGAGAGACAAACACAGCCCAATGCCTCCCTGGAGAATGTTCCAGAAACGGCACAATTAGCCCTTTTCACTTCCCAGTTCCCACCCAATTCACCCATTTTGTGTCTGAGAGGCGGGAAGTAACACAGGTGCAAGCAAAACATTAATGAGGGTTTCTAACTTAAAATCCATTTGGTGATCCAGTGCCGGGGCCCTCGTTACTGTTTTGCTTGCACGATATGAATCAATCAATCAACCAATCAATCAATCAATCAATCAATCAATCAATAAAATATGGTGCAACCCTAGCCTTGATACGCACCATCTTGATGGGAGCAGAGCAGAGGTCCTGGTCAGAGACAGGTGTGCGGTCGCTCTCCAGGACGTAGATGCCCTTTCTGGACAGGGCCTGGATGACCGCCTGGTGGCTGTGGAGCGAGGCAGCCTGCTCCGCCTGCAGGATCAGGCCGCACACCCGGCAGTACAGCTCCCCAGACAGCAGCAGGCGGATGATGGGCGGCTTGATGTGCTCCTGCTCATACTGGTCGGTGTAGAAGGGGTCCCGCAGGTCCTCAGGGATGTGCTCTGGAGAAAGGAGGCTCATGTGTCAGGGATGTGCTCTGGAGAAAGGAGGCTCATGTGTGGATTTTGACTCATGTATTCACCTTATGTAGCCACGCCCATTTGACCCGGTTGTGTGGTCGTGTGACGACTTCCGGCAAAAAAAAAAGAAAAAGAAAATGGCTGGCTGCTCCAATACCATCTAACTCTGAATTAACTAATAATTTAGCCAATTGTATGTAACATACCAAATAAAAGCAAACGGCAATGTCTAAGAATGCAACGCCATGTAACTGGCTCCTTAAGTCTCGCATTCCAGGGAATTAGTTAACGTCTGCGGGTCTTATAAGACGTAAGTGGCTCGAGCGCAACTCGGAGGAGAGAAAACTATCTGAAGCTTTCTTTGTTGGAGTCCAGGTATGTTTGACAGGAAAGTGCTCGTCATTGTCGACGATAACGTTATCTGACCTGGCTAACAGTGGATACTCCGCTTGCTTCTTGCTGTGTACCGAGCTCAAAGTAGTAGGCTACGTTCTTTATTTTACCCCCTGCACTGTCCGCTACAAAAACAACTCTTCTCCATGACGTTCTTTCATATTTGGCGCCATGACCGCCGGAAGTGTTAACACGACCCGGAAGAATTTGGCCCACCCCCGCTTCAAACATAAGGTGAATAGAAAGACACACCCACATTTATCCAGTTTCTTTTATTTTAAATAGGGCTACAGGGCTGTGCTTTCTAGGTAACAGTCCAGTCTGGGTAAAGTCTGGGGTACTAGTATTTCTATTATCCATCCTAGTTTGGGAAGATGGTATGATGCAAGTCTTAGTGATAAGGGACAGTTTGAGGAGGTGAGGCAGGAAATGATTCAAGGTATTTCAAGTATAGACAAGTCAGGGCTCCCAGGAAAGTTAAAGTTGTGGTGTTTGCAGTTTGGATTGTTGCCTCGGTTGATGTGGCCACTGACAGTGTATGAGGTTCCCCTTTCAAAGGTAGAAAAGCTAGAAAGGATGATTAACTCATTCATTAGAAAATGGCTCGGAGTCCCACGCTGCCTAAGCAGTGTAGCCTTATATGGGAAAGGCATATTGGAATTGCCATTATCTAGCCTGACAGAGGAGTTCAAGTGTGCTAAGGTTAGACTGGAAATGACTCTGACTCAGTCAAAGGATCCAGTGGTTAGGAGTGTAGCGCCCACAGTTAAAACAGGGAGGAAGTGGAACCCAAAGGAGGCAGTACAGCAAGCACAGTCAGCTCTTAGACACAGGGATATCATAGGTCAGGTGCAGCATGGGCGTGGAGGCTTAGGGTTGTGCATAGGGAAACCTGTGTGGAACAAGGCATCAGTAATATAAAAGAGGAAGATGGTAGTTGAAGAAGTACATAGGCAAGAGGAGGCAGTAAGATGTACTAAGGCAGTGTCGCAGGCAAAGCAAGGACAGTGGGTGAACTGGGAGAGTGTAGAGAAGAGAAAGTTGAAGTGGAGAGAGTTGTGTAGCATGGAGGCCAGCAGAATTAGATTTATTCTAGGGGCTACTTATGATGTGCTGCCATCTCCCCAGAACTTAAATCAGTGGTTGGGCGAGGATGGTGCCTGCCCGTTGTGTTCTAGTGTATGTACACTGAGGCATATACTGTCAGGGTGTAAGGTCAGTCTCTCCCAGGGGCGATACACCTGGCGTCACAACCAGGTGTTGAAATGTTTGGCAGCTGCAGTTGAGGAAAAGCGGCTAGAAGTAAATTCTCTAGTTGCTAGCAAAGAGACTAGACAGATCAAATTTGTACGTGAGGGAGAAAAGATTAGACCAATTAAGGTCAGGCACAAGTTAGGGCAGCTAAGTGTAGGTGGAGCCTGGGAAATGAGGGTTGACTTGAATGAACAGCTAGTCATCCCAGCATATATAGTTAGCACCCGGCTACGTCCGGACTTGTTACTGTGGTCTGAGGTAGAGAAGAGAGTTTATTTTATCGAACTCACAGTCCCGTGGGAAGATCGAGTTGAGGAGGCTTATGAGCGCAAGAAAGCTAGGTATGCTGAAATGGCAGCAGAGGCAGAGCAGCGAGGTTGGAGGGCTCGAGTGCGGCCTGTAGAGGTGGGCTGCCGTGGTTTTGTGGCAAAGTCCGTTATTGCCTTACTAACTGAGTTGGGCATTCGGGGACGGAGCCTGAAACTTGCGGTTAGCAACATGTCTCAGGCAGCAGAACGAGCAAGTGAATGGCTGTGGATAAGGAGGAAACATGCTAGCTGGGGAGCTCGCTAAGGTCAGATTGATTGTTTGTTGTTGGTCATGATTAACGGTCCGCATCAACAAGGCTGAATCATTGACGGTGGTGGTGTAGTTAGGGATTGTTTGTTGTTGGTCATGATTAACGGTCCGCATCAACAGGGCTGAATCATTGACAGTGGTGGTGTAGTCAGGAATGTCATACCGAACCGACCTGGATAGCTAGGCTTAGATAGTGAGGTAATATGCAGTTGTGCGGTGGTAGCATGGAGGGGGGTGTTTCCAGGACGCTGGATTACACCGTTAAGCCTTCTTGAGGTGTCGTGGGCCTAACTTAACGAAACGTCGGTGAAGGAAGGTGCCCACTTGAAAACCCCAATGACATGCTTCATACTGCTGTTGGCTAGGGTAGGTAACTGGTGATTTGTGTCTTGTTTATTAGTTTGTTAGCCTGTTAGCTTGTTTTATTCTGGATTGGGCTTCTAAATGTGTTTTTCCTCGGATTTTGGCACAAGGGATAGTAACATCTTGTCCTGTGTATTAATTAATAATATTATCCATCCTAGAAGTATTATAAGAACAGGAATGTTCTTTTATTTTTTATTTTTTTTAAGTCAGATGCTGCTGAATGTGCTTTTAGGCTACTTTCATGACACCTGCTTCATCTAGGTTTGCCTAATAGATGAGATACAAGGTCATCCAATTAGTTTACAAGGAGATTATCTCCAACACCATAGCTGTATCAAGCCAATGCTTCATCATCATCATCATCATCATCATCATCATCATCATCATCATCATCATCATCATCACACACACACACACACACACACACACACACACACACACACACACACACACACACACACTCTCTCTTTTTATAAGCATGTACAGGCACAAGTCCAGATCTGACCCTGTTACATAAGTAGCAGACACGATCTGTGGGGGTGGGGTATAAGACTGTCTAAGTGGAGGGGGGGCAGGGGGGTGGGGCATAAGTCAGGGGGTAAACAGCATGTCAGACAGCCCACCCTAACGGGCCATATAGGTGGTCCAGAGGCTCGAGCTGGTAGGGTTTAGTGGTGTTGTTCCCAGCCAGCTGTTTACCTGCTCACACACTAAAGACTCAGGACTGTGCTGTTTACCTGCTCACACACTAAAGACTCAGGACTGTGTTGTTTACCTGCTCACACACTAAGACTCAGGACTGTGTTGTTTACCTGCTCACACACTAAAGACTCAGGCCTGTGCTGTTTACCTGCTCACACACTAAAGACTCAGGCCTGTGCTGTTTACCTGCTCACACACTAAAGACTCAGGACTGTGCTGTTTACCTGCTCACACACTAAAGACTCAGGCCTGTGCTGTTTACCTGCTCACACACTAAAGACTCAGGACTGTGCTGTTTACCTGCTCACACACTAAAGACTCAGGACTGTGCTGTTTACCTGCTCACACACTAAAGACTCAGGACTGTGTTGTTTACCTGCTCACACACTAAAGACTCAGGACTGTGTTGTTTACCTGCTCACACACTAAGACTCAGGACTGTGCTGTTTACCTGCTCACACACTAAGACTCAGGACTGTGTTGTTTACCTGCTCACACACTAACCCTCAGGACTGTGTTGTTTACCTGCTCACACACTAAAGACTCAGGACTGTGTTGTTTACCTGCTCACACACTAAGACTCAGGACTGTGTTGTTTACCTGCTCACACACTAAGACTCAGGACTGTGTTGTTTACCTGCTCACACACTAAAGACTCAGGCCTGTGCTGTTTACCTGCTCACACACTAAAGACTCAGGACTGTGCTGTTTACCTGCTCACACACTAAAGACTCAGGACTGTGCTGTTTACCTGCTCACACACTAAAGACTCAGGACTGTGCTGTTTACCTGCTCACACACTAAAGACTCAGGACTGTGCTGTTTACCTGCTCACACACTAAAGACTCAGGACTGTGCTGTTTACCTGCTCACACACTAAAGACTCAGGACTGTGCTGTTTACCTGCTCACACACTAAGACTCAGGACTGTGCTGTTTACCTGCTCACACACTAAAGACTCAGGACTGTGCTGTTTACCTGCTCACACACTAAAGACTCAGGACTGTGCTGTTTACCTGCTCACACACTAAGACTCAGGACTGTGTTGTTTACCTGCTCACACACTAAAGACTCAGGACTGTGCTGTTTACCTGCTCACACACTAAAGACTCAGGACTGTGTTGTTTACCTGCTCACACACTAAGACTCAGGACTGTGCTGTTTACCTGCTCACACACACTAAAGACTCAGGACTGTGCTGTTTACCTGCTCACACACTAAGACTCAGGACTGTGTTGTTTACCTGCTCACACACTAAAGACTCAGGACTGTGTTGTTTACCTGCTCACACACTAAAGACTCAGGACTGTGCTGTTTACCTGCTCACACACTAAGACTCAGGACTGTGTTGTTTACCTGCTCACACACTAAAGACTCAGGACTGTGCTGTTTACCTGCTCACACACTAAGACTCAGGACTGTGTTGTTTACCTGCTCACACACTAAAGACTCAGGACTGTGTTGTTTACCTGCTCACACACTAAAGACTCAGGACTGTGCTGTTTACCTGCTCACACACTAAAGACTCAGGACTGTGCTGTTTACCTGCTCACACACTAAAGACTCAGGACTGTGTTGTTTACCTGCTCACACACTAAAGACTCAGGACTGTGCTGTTTACCTGCTCACACACTAAAGACTCAGGACTGTGCTGTTTACCTGCTCACACACTAAAGACTCAGGACTGTGCTGTTTACCTGCTCACACACTAAATACTCAGGACTGTGCTGTTTACCTGCTCACACACTAAAGACTCAGGACTGTGCTGTTTACCTGCTCACACACTAAAGACTCAGGACTGTGCTGTTTACCTGCTCACACACTAAAGACTCAGGACTGTGTTGTTTACCTGCTCACACACTAAGACTCAGGACTGTGTTGTTTACCTGCTCACACACTAAAGACTCAGGACTGTGCTGTTTACCTGCTCACACACTAAGACTCAGGACTGTGTTGTTTACCTGCTCACACACTAAAGACTCAGGACTGTGCTGTTTACCTGCTCACACACTAAGACTCAGGACTGTGTTGTTTACCTGCTCACACACTAAAGACTCAGGACTGTGCTGTTTACCTGCTCACACACTAAGACTCAGGACTGTGTTGTTTACCTGCTCACACACTAAAGACTCAGGCCTGTGCTGTTTACCTGCTCACACACTAAGACTCAGGACTGTGTTGTTTACCTGCTCACACACTAAGACTCAGGACTGTGTTGTTTACCTGCTCACACACTAAGACTCAGGACTGTGTTGTTTACCTGCTCACACACTAAAGACTCAGGACTGTGCTGTTTACCTGCTCACACACTAAGACTCAGGACTGTGTTGTTTACCTGCTCACACACTAAGACTCAGGACTGTGCTGTTTACCTGCTCACACACTAAGACTCAGGACTGTGTTGTTTACCTGCTCACACACTAAAGACTCAGGACTGTGTTGTTTACCTGCTCACACACTAAGACTCAGGACTGTGCTGTTTACCTGCTCACACACTAAAGACTCAGGACTGTGCTGTTTACCTGCTCACACACTAAAGACTCAGGACTGTGCTGTTTACCTGCTCACACACTAAAGACTCAGGACTGTGCTGTTTACCTGCTCACACACTAAAGACTCAGGACTGTGCTGTTTACCTGCTCACACACTAAAGACTCAGGACTGTGCTGTTTACCTGCTCACACACTAAGACTCAGGACTGTGCTGTTTACCTGCTCACACACTAATGCCTACCCCACACTACAGGATTTTCAAATCCTTGAAGATTATAAAAATCTTGAGAGCCCACACACTACAGGACAGAGAGAGCCGATTTTTTAACATTTCAATCTTGGGACACACACACAATCGCGTCTGTTCAAACGCAACCCCACACACTAGAAGATTATGATGAAGATTCACCTTGGAAGCAGGGCTCGACGTTAACTTTTAAAATGCCTATTCAGTGTGCGCACCGGGTGTAGTAGTGTCATTTCGTTTTCTAAACAAATTTTATTTTTTGTTTTTATAATGCATTTGCACTGAAAGGATTTGTTTAACTAATATTTGCGCGGACAGCCGCGTCCATTCGGGGTGTAGGCCTACTGTGCACGGCCAGGCGAAAACCGTCTGCACAGGTGTCTTGTGGAGGGGCACGTCTGCTGATTTGACTCACTTTTCCGTGCGGACACTCGCCGATGCGGGAAGCTGAGACCTAAGCGCTTGTTGTAGGCTACATGCTTTGCAGTATAGCATTTAGTTTTCCGTCCCGTTCAAAGACGCACGGGTATTTCACCTCGATGACAATTTCCTCGTTCTTTGTTTCTGTGTGGGGCTGCGGGCGGACGCGGACCAGATTATTTTGCGAAAAACTGTAATGGAAACGCAGCTACTACTGGCTCTCTGCTCAAGATGCAATCGCCTGTGTCGGGTTGTAAATATCTAACATGTTAGATATGCCCGATTCACAATCGGGAAGAGGCAGTCTTCCCGATTGTGAATCTTTGAACCCCACACACTACAGGATCATTTGGGAAGATTATCTGCCCGACGCGCTTCAAATCGGGAGCACCCCCGAGAAAATCGGGTGGGGGGAATCTTGGCCATAATCTTGCAAATTATCCTGTAGTGTGGGGTAGGCATAAGACTCAGGACTGTGCTGTTTACCTGCTCACACACTAAAGACTCAGGACTGTGCTGTTTACCTGCTCACACACTAAGACTCAGGAGTGCTATTTTTAGCGCCTAGGGTGACAGAGGTTCTAATTATAGCCCGGTCATGTTAATCCAGAGTTAAGCCCCAGAACACACATGACATTAAGGCTACGTTCACACAGCCATCCTTAGTGCTTGAATCTAATCTTTTCCCCCCTAAGTGACTCAGGTCAGTCTTTTTCATGACTGTGTGAACAGTACAAGTCACATTGAAAGTGACTTCTTTAAAGACGACCTGGGCTACTTTCAAATGTGGAAAAACATCACATTCGAAATTTCGAATCTGATGTTTTTGAAAGTGACTTCGGTGTGAACAGACATCTGGCCCATATCTGACTTAATGCTTCAATGTGACTTCTTCTTCTGTTGAGTTTTATGGAAGTTGGCATCCTTAAATGGTGCATTACCGCCACCTACTGTATTGCTAAAACTATAGCGCAAATACAATATCAATACAAAGTGTCCACCCAAAATGCGCCCATTCACCCCAATATCCATACTGTGGCCCAGACCAGTCGTCTAAGCCGAAGCGAATGCTTCATTCAGCGTTTTCGTCAAGTCATCTCCTGAAATGTCTTCAATATCCAAACATTTCCTGGCAGCGTCCACCACTTCAATGTTCTTCACTTCACTTTTACGTCATTCCAGAGGGACATTCGTCACTATTCTGCACTGGCGGGAGGAGGGAGGGGGAGGACCAACACGCGGGCATTGAAATTAAACCGTAAACAACAGATGAAACAACATCGTCAGCTACCGCCATGTTTACTTCTGTCTTCTTCTAGGTTTATGTAGAACAGCAGTGCGCTGCGTGTGACGTTATTGTTGTTCTTCTGCGCATGCGGGTCACTTCATGTCCGTGATCTGTTCACACTGGAGTCTGATATGGGCCACTTTTAAAAAGTCTGTGTACAGCCACACACAAAAACCAGATGTGAGCATCAAGTCAGATTCAAGCACTAAGGATGGCTGTGTGAACGTAGCCTTTTAAGTGTCTAAAAGGCAGGGAGTAACACAGGTGCAAGCAAACACATTAACGAGGGCCCCGCACTGGAACCCCAAATAGATTGGAGGTTGGAAACCCTCATTAATGTTTGCTTGCACCTGTGTTACTTCCTGCCTTTTAGAAACAAAATGGTGGCTGGTGAAAAAGGCCCATGAAACGGGGTGGAAGCAGAGTCAGCAATGGTGTCAATGGCCCGTCCGACTCCGACCTCTCATAGGGAGAACCTCAGACTCAGACCAATAAGACAACGTCAAGTTTATTTGTATAGCACATTTCATACACAGAGGCAATTCAAAGTGCTTCACATAAAATAGTCCACAGGAGTGAAGTCCACAGGAGTGAAGACCACCGCCCTGCCCTTCACAACAGAACCTGCCCTTCCCAACAGAACCCACCCTGCCCTTCACAACAGAACCTGCCCTTCA
>NC_139638.1:14168873-14218873 GCF_964638095.1 Poromitra crassiceps
CCTCGTGACTTGGAAGAAAGACACAAGTCTTCAGGTTCCAAATCCAATTAAACACAAACATGTGACTTGCAGTAGTGACTCTCACACCAGCACAGCTCAGTCATTGAACTGCTACTAGTAGTATATACTGTATATATATATATATATATATATATATATATATATATATATATATATATATATATATATATACATATATATATATATATATATACATATAATATATTATATATATTAGTATATAGGGATGCACCGATGTGAAAATGTTGGCCGATACCGATAACCGACATTAACATTGGTGGTATGGCCGATAACCGATATTTACCGATGTCGACATGATCTGTATAAAAACACATTTCGATGATAATAACATTGTGTACATAGTGAAAAACACATGTAAACACTGTGAATTTGAAAAAGTTATGCATTTCTTTATTTCCAAAACATTTGGAAAAGCCCATAAATCATAGATTTATCACAATGTTTGATCTCAATGGGAACATTTTGGCTGATACTGATAACCGATATTAACATTGCAACATCGGACCGATGCCGATAGAGACAGTCGGCATGTGTGGGAACGCCCACAAAATGTTATACGGCTGGTGCGCGAGTGGGGTAAAACCACCCATATATCTCATGGGCTGACTCACCAAAAGACGGTGCTGCGGCTCTAAACTACAGGTTTGGGGGTTCTAGAGCAGAACACAAGACGTCTGTTCAGATGTGCGTTTACTGCGGTGGTTAAATCCCCGATCGTGTCTGCCTGGGCTGGGCTATCAGCTAAATTCTAACTTTGCTCAATGGATAGAACGGGGGTTTTTACCCCACCCTGAACACGCCCCCAGCCAGGCTGAGCCAGCTAAACCAGCGTCTATGACGAGACATCGCCTCAACCTATATGTTAAAAAATAACTAACATCTGCCGATAGTATACCGATATGATTGCCGATATATCATGCATCCCATTCCCTAGTTAGCCTAGTAGTATATAATTGATCTAAATTAGGTACTACTCAATAATCCAAAGGCGGCACACACACACACACGGAGTCTACAGCACAAGAATTTCACACGTGATACTTGTACTACGGAGTGACAATAAAAATCTTGAATCTTGAATCTTGAAGAAAGAAGGAAAGAAAATCCAATTATCTTCTCAAGTACTGCAACTCAATTTGATAATGCACTGATAGGGGTTAAGTGTCTGATGACTGATATGACCCGAGCTGATGGACTGACTGAGCTTTGGCTCCTGATGCCACTAGCCTCTGATGCCCTGCCTGGATGCACTCACAGCTACACTTAACTGCCTTTAGCAACGCTGCATCTACTCAGACAGAGAGCAGAGCTGGAGGTACAGCAGAGACATCTACTCAGACAGAGAGCAGAGCTGGAGGTACAGCAGAGCAGGCTCTCTGGTAGAACATCAGCAGGGGGAGTGTGTCTGTCTCTCCTCCTTCCTTTTTTCAAAAAGTTTTATACGAGGGATCAGCCGAGCAGCATTTTATTAAACAAACCGCGTCACTGGGTGGCAGCGTCACTGGGTGGCAACGGCAATGGAACCCTATGGAGCCCAAGTGGCCAAGTTTACGAGGTTCGTCTCTTGATGACATCACAGCCTCAGTTCTCTGAGTTTGGCTTTGGGACAGAAGCCACGTGTACTACTACCCAACAATGTCTGTTGAGATTCGTATGAGATTCGTATGAGATTCGTATGAGATTGTTAAGTGATAATCATCATATCACACCGGGACTGTCCGTTCTGGGCCGATGCGTTCTGGAGTGAGATGGTAAAGCCACGCCTGTCTGTTAGTCACGTCCCTCTCTTGGTGTCCCTCGCACCGTCACGTCAGGACAAGCCAATCAGATTAAGGGCAGCAGGAAGCTTGAGGGGGAAAGGTGACAGTGATCTTTATAGACCCTTTTCACAGCAGTCGTTTCGACGTGTCATAGCAGGATAAACACAGGTGTGACCAATAACATGAATGATGGTTCCATTTCATTGAGGTGTTCCAGTGCCAGGGCACTCATTAATGTTATTGGTTACACCTGTGTCTACCCTGCTTTGACACTCAAAATGGCTGCTGTGAGAAGGGTCTATTATTATGGGGATCTGATCTCTGCCCTGGAACAAAGCCGTGTTGGGTGACAGAGAGGGAAGCTTAGCAAGAAGATAGAGCTAAGCTTCCAACATCTAATGCAGGGTGTGAAATAACCATGTCCAGTCAAATATGTTGGTACTGTGCAATACTAGTTATGTAGGGAATGTCCTAGCCTGAATAGCCTACACCTACAGTATAGGTGTCATGTGTCAGTCAAATGTGCTGTTTGAGCATTTTCTTTCTCATGCCAATCCTCCCAGGATGAGCTGCCTTGCTCCTCGGATCTGAACACATTACAGACCTGAACACATTACAGACCTGAATTACAGACCTGAACACATTACAGACCTGAACACATTACAGACCTGAACACATTACAGACCTGAATTACAGACCTGAACACATTACAGACCTGAACACATTACAGATCTGAACACATTACAGACCTGAACACATTACAGATCTGAACACATTACAGACCTGATCACATTACAGACCTGAACAGACCTGAACACATTACAGATCTGAACACATTACAGACCTTAGCAATGACATCAGACAGTAAACAAACCATATAATGCACAAGACCAAAGCTATTACAAGCCAACCAACACCAGGCCCAATAAGATCAGAGCTGAATACTGAACAAGTACCAGTTCAACCCGTTTCAATCCGGGTCAAGGCTTGATACGGAATCATCTGCCGCTAAGCTAAGCTAAGCTAAGCTAAGCTAAGCTAAGCTAAACTAAGCTAAGCTAAGCTAAACTAAGCTAAGCTAAGCAGGGGTTCACTCTGCAGGGAAGAATTCGTCTGGCTCATGAAAAGTGACATGAAGTCAGAGAGGAGAATGGCTGTCTGTCCCCTTCAGGAACGCCTCCTCATCACACTGATGATACAGTCAGGGAGACTAGTGAGCTTGTCATGGACGGCACAGCTGACCTCTCCTACACTCTCCAGAGAGCAATCAGTGAGTGACACAAAAACCCACATTCACGGAGGAACTTCTAAACATTTGCTTAAAGTGTTACTATACTTACAGACTTTCACGCCTGCCCGTAACCCTGAACCACTCAATCTTTCGCTCCCCAGCCATAATTCTAACTGCACAATCTGACCCTTAATCCAATGAGAAACTCACAAATAGCCCTCACATTGTATTCAGATCTTTCTCCTTGTGAGATCCGAGTTATTTTGGACCCCCGCTCACTTGGATGGGGTGAGTGAAGGCTTCTATACTCACATATATAATAACAAAAAAAACAGCTCCTCCTGCCACTCCTGGGCTATTAGCTAGCCTACTGTATAAGGTTACTACTAACACCTGCACACAGCTAAATCACAGTCTCAGATCAGAGATGTTTGGCTCTTTTGCAAGCATATAAACACCAAACACCAAATACATCATCCAATCTGTCGAGTCAATGGGATGAGAGAAACAAGAGAAAGGCTTACCTATCCCGTAAGCTTTGGCAAACAACCAGCGGAAATTTGCATCTATTTTGGCTCTGGCAGAATCGTAGAGTTCCAGTGGAACAATCTGAAGCTCCATGCCGCCTCCTCCCCCATCACCTGCCGCCGAATCCGCTTTCCTCCAGGTGCTGTCCCTGCCAGCACACCCGTCCATATCCATCCTGCAGCACAAACATGGTATTGCATGCAAGCACACATTAACAACAAGGCATCGTCTCATAACATGCCATGATGTTACCGACAGCAGACTGCATTACATCATCCATTCCATCTTGGCAACAGCCACCACGGCCTGGCCAAACACACCATGACACGCCCACCTACTCTGGCCGATGATATGGCAAACAGGAGATAGATACGGCAACTGAACTGACATTAGCTGTCTGTGTAACGGTGATGATGGCTGCTGGGTCAGTGGGTTTCAATCATGTGCCATCTATGATGACCAGGCAAGTGCATGCAAGTGTTCGCCCCCAACCAAACACTCGCGTTATTAGCTTGTGCTTATAGCTAGATGACACCTGCACAGCCGTTGGTAGTGTGTTAGCCTGGTAAGCAGCCCCAATGAATCCTTCATGAACAGTGATGACAACTGCGATTCATCATTATGGTGGCGCTGGATACCCGGCTAGTGTTTGGTTGGAATGCAAATGAAAACAGCTCATAATTTGGTCGTCGACAGCCGAGAACCACCGCTAAGTTAATAATACCAACAATCAAAAATCAACATTGTTGCTCCAGCTGGTAGCCTACTACATCATCTAGCTTGCTCAGCTGTGTGACAAATGAATGAACTGGCAGCACTGTCAGTTCGCTGTCTTAACGCGTTCGCTACGTCGTTAACTAACCGCACAGGTCGTAGATAGGCTACACTGAAATCTGAGGCGACAAATGAAGCATTACCTCTAGGTGTGCATTGGATCCTGTCCACAGCTTTAACACATGGAGGTGGTGTGTAGATTAGGTCAAAACAAGCACAAACGCTGCTTCACTTCAGCTAACGGTAAGGCGACTCCTCCCCTGCCCAGCAACGCAAATCGGCCTCTTTGGATAACGTTAGCTACATCCACAACAGCTGACGGGTCGTTGGCTAATTAAAAAAAAAAGGCAGCTATCCAGGTATGTGTTTTTTCGAGCGTCTGGTTAATGTCCAAAAGCCGACCGTTTCATATTCGCTGTCATTGCCTCTGATAATGAGGAGTAGTGTGGTGGGGCAGCCCTGTTGTAGGAGCTTGTCTCTATGGGGACGTGACGTGTTTATTTTCAGCCTACTAAACTGCAATACATCAGCGCCACTGCTGAGGGCGCTGTACTGCGCCTGCGTAGACGGAGGGGAGGGAGGGAGGGAGGGAGGGAGGCAGGGGGGGGGGGGGGGCAGAGAGAGAGAGAGGTGATTTGTACAAGTTTATTTTTATTTTTACAGAAATGTCATTTTATTCATCATACTGTAGCCTACTTGATGCGTTGGCAATATTGTGTTACATCTAGCGAATTTAATTTAATTGGGGGAGAGAGAGGGAGGGAGGGAGGGAGGGAGGGAGGGAGGTGGAGACAGAGTATGGGATAGTATATTTCTCTCCCCTTCCTTTTGTAGGCCTATTCAGTGATTATTATAATTTGTTTCTACACACAAACATTAACTGCTTACATACACTGCTACTCACATAGGCCTACTGATTGGCCTACAGTAGGCTACGTGGTTCTCAACGTGGGGTCCGGCCGGGAACCACCAGGGGTCCTTGAGATATGGTTCCAGGCCAGGGGTCCCCAGCAAATTGATAAATTGTTAATGTCTTCATTATTTCATGTACAACACAATTACAGAATGTAGAAGAATGACTGTTTTGATCTCTCTACCTACAATACAGATGGAATTTTGGACAAAATCATAATGATATGATACGATCACAGATTAAATCATAATAATATGATACGATCACAGATTTGGGCTTGAGTCAAAATATCAAATGGGGGGTCTGTCGCCCTAATGTGGACTAAATTGGGGGTCCTTTGGAGCTGAATACACAGCAACCAAGAGCCCTCAACTGCCGATGCCGATGCATTGAACACACACACACACACACACACACACACACACACACACACACACACACACACACACACACACAAGGGCAGAGAGGGATTTACATTGTTGTCAAGTTCCCCACATGTACCAGCTGCCATAGCACAAACCGTAACCTGGTCAGCACCATGGACAGCAGCCATCCTCCCTAGTCTGCACTAAGACAGATAGGCCTAATAGTGGTTGACAATGACAGCAAACACATTATTATCATTTGCAACCACAGATAACTATGATATATATATTTTTTACAGCAGAACTCAAGTCAGCAGACAGGTTCAACATGGGTCACAATTTAGTACAAACTCTTAAGACAACAATGCAGAAGCAATAGGCTATTTAAGGCTATAGAGCTTTTTGAACTTTTGTATTTAAGACCATAAAATTATGCAGCTTATGCAAACAAAATACAATTAGTTGGTCCCTGTTCCTGTTAAACAAATCAAAATATTATCAGTATCTTTAAACATTTTGTGTGTGTAGAAAATGTAATTCCTGTCATTTCAAATGTAGCCAATAGGTTTCAAACAGTTTTACAATATTACCTTCATTCTTGACACAAGGCCACAGCTCCACCCTCTGGCTGTTCTTGGAGGAACAGATTTACTTCATAATGACAAATTAATCACCCCCCCTCCCCATCATGTGGACTCATGGATATTTGTTTCATGAAGATGTTGTCATTGCATTTCTTTCAGCATCAATGCAAATGGTCACTCAACTCTGCCCTGAAAATTATGAAACATGAAAATGAAAACATTAAACTTTGCGAAAGTCCTGGGAACATGCCTTCTTAATCCCATATTTTTATTACATTCCTTAAATTTATTTATTTATATTTTTTGTTTTGTTTTAATTGTTTAATACATAAAGAAATGTATCACACACATGATCAACACTGGTACAGTGCCTTACTGTAGAAATGTTAGGTGCTCTTATTGTGTTGTTACCTGTTTTATATGTATTGTGTGTTTTCTAATGGACCTTGTGTTTGACAATAAAGTGATGATGATGATGATGATATCAGTGTTATGGAAAAATGTCTCAGAGAAAAATGGACTTTCTTGAAATAAAGGACTCAACAAACAAAAGTTGTTTTTCTATGTTTCTTTAGTTATCAAAGAATGCAGGAAATCTATTTGACTCAAACAACACAGTTCATAGTGTGAAGGAGAGACAGCTCGAAACACAAGCACAAAATCATTGTTATTTATACAGAAATGAAGGGAAGAGGAAACACACAGGAAGCACAGCTTATTTGGGCATAACAACAGGTGGTAAACGTCAGAGTGATTAAAATACATATGACTGTCTGATGAAGCAAAACGGCAGCATTGTGGATGTGAGTGGATCTACGTTAACTAGTTTATTATTATCCATTGCCTGGCCTCCCAGGATACCTCGTAATGTTGCATTTACCCCCATGCACATCGTTTGACCATTTTTTCAACTTATAACTGGATGAAACACCATAAAACCAGAGAATCCCGATTTCTTCTGCTTCTCTATGCTTCTCTATGGAGCTCTAGGCTCAGTTTGTCCGAGTGTATTGTGGAGCTGCACGCGCTGTGATTTGCTCGTCTGCATTTGGGGTGGGACTTAGCGATAGGCCAATTGTGACATCACCAGTGATGTCACTCCACTCGAGCAATTGTGATGTCATCAGTGATGTCACTTGAGCAGGGAGTTACACACCCTGAATGACAAGTGCCATGTACAGCATTGGGAGCCCAGTTGTTGAAGGGAGGCAGAGGACACCCCCTGCACGGCAGCAGATGTGGCCGCCCAGATCCTGAATGAGTGACTGGAATAATTCTCTGCTGGGAGGTTACAATTCTGAGGAATTGGCTTGAAATGATGAAGGAACCAGGATCCAGTCATGTGATGATGGGGCGAAATAAGGAAAAGAGGGACAGAGGGACTAGTATGGGGTCTAAGCTTAACATATCAGACTATGGACGAGAAGGGGCAGAAAGGAGATTGAATACGGGCGATGAGCAGGCACCGCCCGCTTTGGCATGTTTCAGGGAGAGACTATAATATCCAGGATGAAACTTTAAATCAGAAAAAGTCACATCACGTGAGGGGTCGAAAGTAGAAGGGGACGTTCGTTCTGTTTAATGCTCGGAATGCCATACAGCTTTCCGACCCAGGTACCACTTTTTCTCCATTAAGTGGTCATAATTAGCCCATCTGCAATTTCTGTTATGGACATTTTAGCAGTATAGCGTCGAACTAATTTATAAGCTGGGTGAGAGGACGACACGCTCAACTCTCAGTGCCTGCAATTTTCAAGTTGAACCTACCTCTTCCCTAGAGCAGTGGTTCTCAAATGGGGGTCCGGGGACCCCCAGGGGTCCTTGACGGGGTTCCAGGGGGTCCTCAGCCAAAAGGGGGGTAAATTATTTTCGCTATAATTCCATTCATAAGTAACACAATGACTATTTTGGTAATGAGTTTTATACACTTTCTGTAATAACACATCTAAAAGCATCAATCTTATTATCATATGGGGGACCGTGGGACAAAATCCTACCAAATAGGGGTCCGTGGTCTAATCTTTGTCAGGTTAGGGGTCCCTCATGTGAAAAAATTTGAGAACCACTGCCCTAGAGGTTGTCCGTGACCTTTGACACCTCTTATGAGAAATCACCTGAATTAACGGCAGCTGTCCTCATGCATTTGTTTGGTGTTTCTGGTCAGAAATATACTTTTCAGGCCAAGGTTATATTGAACTTTCTAAGAGCAGCACTACCTGTTTTCCAGTGATGACATAAATTAACTTTATGCCTTTACCCTGTCACTGTAGTTGAATGAAAACGAGTGATGACTCCTACCCAAATTAACACTTAAGAACTTTCATCATGTGAACCAGACTAGCAAACCTACTTAAACTTGTTTCATCACAAAGGAGAGGCTGTTTAACACTAAGTAGACACTTGTTAAAATAAGGAAGGAAATGGACTCAATTAAGAATTATAAATTGCTTTAATGAAAGAAATAGAGCAAAGCTTAAGCACAGAACATCTCAATACAGTCTTATGCACCAACAACAATCAACATCTTAATCAATGCACTCAATAACATAATCAACACCATAATGAATTAGATTTCTTAAAATCACTTCCACCTCTCCGTTTGATTAACTTCCCAAAATCCCATGTTTACTAAATCATGTATTAGATCAATTACATTTAATTCAAACCAAATCAATCACATATGAACAGAACACAGAATCAGTCGATCCTGAGGCTTAATCAAGAACATGGCCGAGGGTCAGTGGAGCAGTGACCAGTGCTCTCTGTGTGCTGTATGTGTGTATGTATCTTTGTATTTTTTGGTTCTGTTCTCTTTGTCATGTGTTTGTGCATGGGACTGCCGCTGTCTTGCAAGACAAATTTCAGTGTGAACTGACAATAAAGTATATCGTATCGTATCATATCGTATCGTATATGGCTGTGGCGTGGTAAAATCCATTTGAATTTAATTCACTTGAAATAAATTGAACATGACCATAGTATACTTTAATTAGTTAATGTAAATCGGATGCATCACCTTTAATCAAAAGACAATACATTTGGTATGGCCACAGTATACTTTAATTAGTTACTGTAACTTGTATCAGATTAAATTGACTGTGGCTATGGGGCCTTTCCGTTCTAAAAATAGCTTAGCAGCCACTCTGAGTGAAACTTCTTTCTGTTTCTCTTCTCTCTCTCATGTGCAGACCTGTTGCTTCAATTGTGGCGTCATAATGAGGAAGCAACTATCCCTATGCTTTGAAATCAATTCTATGAAATGGACAATTGAAATCCCCCACATGATGCCAATAGCATCTTCCTGTGAAACCTATTCAACGTGATGCCAAGATGTCAAGGCTCACACATAATCTCATTGATTATACACTGACTGTTATACATTCACCAATTCTTGTATCTGACTGCCTATTAGTTACTGATTCTTAATCATTAACACCTTACTAGCCTACAGTTTTACACATGGTTATAAACATTTCACATTATCTACCAGACACATTACAACACATCAATTACAACAAAACACCCCATTACAACTTATAATCAATTGATTACATAAACAATACCTGATTATCACTTATACTTAACTGATTATAAACCTTGTGATTACTGAATTATATCATAATGCAATAGCCTCTAACTTCCTCTTTTCTTCCTGCTCCGATGCTATAGAGAGCCCCAGGGATGACGTATTTTTGTAGTTGGAACGCGGAAGTCCCGGACTTCCTGGTTCTTCACTGTTTCTGCCTATGGGATTTTTGAATGGGTTTTTGCCGTGATGCTTCAAATAAGGTCTCTGGGCAACGCAAGCTTAATCAAACGCGAACCAGTGTTCAGCCGGATAATCTTCACACATGAGGACCACTTTCATGAGTTTTGAAGCGTAAATGCGAGCCCTAGAAGTAAAAAGCTCATCCTAAGCTAATCCAGAACTACACACAGTGTAGCATAGGCTTCCCCGTCACGTCACCACTCAACCTGGACTGTTGTTGATGATGTGTGCGCTGCTGTGCACTGATTACCCCGGGCTGAACCAGGTGAGGGAAAGAGAATTTCCGTGTTCGTCCTTTGAAGTGATGACGTTATTGAAGTATAATATCCCCGTCGACTCAACAGTGTAGTCTCATTTAGCCGTTTGCTAGCTAGCCGCCCTTTTAACGGCACGTAAAAGCTTCAAAACTCATAAAAGTGGTCCTCATGTGTGAAGATTACCCTACTGAACACTGGTTTGTTTGATTAAGCTTGCATTGCCCAGAGACCTTATTAGAAGCATCGCGCCAAAAACCCATTCAAAAACCCCATAGCCGAAAACAGTGAAGAACCCGGAAGTGTTATCATCGATGTTTTCCGGACTCGTTCCTGGGGCTCTCTATTTGGCTGCATCAAGCCGTGGTGTCCTGGATGACATCACTGCTCCGCTGAATGTGCTCATTGGCTTGCAGGATATGTGATGACAAACCACAGGGGGGTTCGAGGAGATGTGGGCGAACCATGCTCATTTATATACACACAATATAAATTCACTGACTCTGAGGAACCCATGAAAAAGCTAGGGAAAACACACACTCTAAGAGAGTCTAAAAAGGCGGAGTAAATGCCATCTGAGGCAGGTTAACATCTGCCACAACATGGGGAGGGTAATGGGGCCCCTAGGATCAGGGGCAGAAGGAAAAGCTTTCGAAAAGCCTTTCAGTAGTAATTTTATTGCAGGATTTGAAAATAAACTGGGAAATGCGGGGTCAAATTGAATGTCCACCACCAGGCTGTACGGAGGGCGGAGGTAATGGACATCTATACAAAAGCATTGGGCGAAAGGGCAGATTGACAGAGAGGCAGAACAGAGAGGCAGAACATGGCAAAGATCTGCCTCGCTGCATCATAAGCTTTTGTAGTGGAATTAGCCAATCCTGTCCTAATATAGAACTGAGGTGAGTTGAATAATTGGGTGAGACGGGGATCGTGATTTAAGAGAGATGGGGGCAGAAAACGGGGATCTTGCTCTATGAGAGGGTGAGGGCAGAAAAGGAAGGGAATGGCGTTGGAGATGAGTCAGCATCAGGGTAGAGGCTGCGGACACCTAGAAATTGAAACAAGAGAGGTGATCACCGATTACGTTAATATGATAATATAATATGATAATATGTGCCTGGCAACTATGATGATGATATTAAATGTGATGTTACCTTTTCATTATTGGAGGTTGGAGACTTTGTTCCTGAATGGATCGTTTTGATCCTCGTAGCCCCTTTTGTCGATCCATGTATTAATTTCCCGGAGATGTGCCTCTCTCAGGACATCCTTGCCTTCAAGCTTGTTGGACCATTCCTGTACCATGTCTTTAGATTGCTGTTTAAAATTGCGATTAAAAACTTCAAGTCTGGTTTTACTCATTGGGTCGAGGTCCTGAAAGTTGTTGAAGTTCTTGGTGCTATCCAGCTGATATCTGGGCATTGAACCAACGGTTGTCAGTTTGAAGGTGGCCACAACATCATCCTTGCTTATGGCAGTAGCCACGCACATTCTGAACTCTTTTGACTTTGTACTGGGAAACTCTTGGCGTAGTTCTTTAGGCACATAAACAGATGAAAGCTCACGAGGAATTAGCTTGGTATCCAGAGGAGATGACTTTGTTGCCACTTCAAGCATGGCTGCACCTAATTTGCTCTTCTTGTTCATTCTTATGGACCATATTAGGGTATTCACTGGTGGTTGGTGAGCTGCATTGATGAATTGCACAATTCCTGAGTCTCCATAATCTCTCATCAAATCTGCGTAGCGTCCTATTTTTTCAACCTCTTTCTGAAGCACTGCTTTGCTTTCTACTATTCGGGCAGCTCCCTCTGCATTATACCAGTCTCCTCCTCTGGAGACTTCATTCCACTCTTTGCGCAGGATGAAAGGCTCCCATAGGCCGGGGCGTTTCTGGAGGGCGTCGGCCTCCACAGCGCGGAGGCGATCTGCTTCCAAACTAATCTCTTCATCACTGGCCTCCGGCTTCATGGCTTTCGCTAAAGCGCGAAACAGGCAGCTCTTGCCTTTTGGATTGTAGAACAGTGTCACAGTTTCACTGGAAGTTTCAGTGCTTCCTTCCTGCATTTCGATAAGTTCGCCAATACCGTACTCTGCTACGAGTACAACTGTAGTAGCAATGACTTCTGACAAGATGTTCATATCGAAAATGGTACCCGGCGTTGTGGTATCCATGATCTTTTCAGCATGTGACTGTGAGAGTTCGCCTGCCTGCCCTACATGTGGAGAATTCTTGTCTACAGGCATGTATGCCATGTAGCTGTTGTTAAGTCCTTCTTTGAGTAGCTTCTCCGTTTTTTCACTCTTTAAGCCAATTCTTACATGATCGCCAATGACGCCATTTACTTTGTCTAGGCCAAAAGAAACAAGGTGACTGGAGAACTTCTGATCGAACACTTCTACCATAGCATCAGCCAATAAAGCACTGATGGCATTGCCTACATCCTGCTTGAATTCTTTCAGCATCTCAATGTCTGAAGCAAAAAGATCCTTCACCTTCACTTTCTCTGAAAAGCCCCTTTGTCCTTTAAATTTAGTCAGCTGTTTGTGAAGGTTTAAGAAAAACTTGCTGGAGAGGGTGAGCGCTGTATGGAGGGCTTCTGCTCCCAGTACCGCCATGTGGACGGCTTTGATGCCCATCAGAAATAAACGTGTTTTTCCTTCAGCCTCTTCGGTGGCTGCGTCAATCACTGAGAAGATGGATGAGTTAAGCTGGCTCTGCCAGCTGAGGTCTGCAAAGAAAGGCTGTATCGCAATGTCGCTTAACTCGTTGAAAATGTCCAGGAGTCCACTCTTCCTTTTCTCGTTCTGCAGGAGATCAGAAAGTTCTTGGTTGTCCTCAAGGTGTGACAGTATAATGGAGGCAAATAAAGCAGAGTCTTTTTCGATGTTGGATTTAACATCAACAACAATTCCCTTTTCCACCTCATGTTTGATGGCATCTAGTATTTGTGTCAGAATTTCCTCTTCTGCCTTCCCAATTCCAAAACCAATCATTTCCTCTGCGACTGTTTTACCGGTGTGTATTACTGCATTCTTCATATTTGTCTTTGCAACCACACTTAAACCGTCTTTAATCTCTCCAGTCAGAAACTTTGGCACAGACTTAACCTGTTTCCAAAGTGTAACTGCTGTTTTAACAGCTTTGAAGCCCTTTGCAATCAGCTTTCCGACTCCAAACCCAATGAGAGATAAGCCAATAGAAATGGATTTATCAATAGCCCATGATTTCCAGCTGAATTCTCCTGTCACCATGGACTCTATGCCAGTGATGACGTCTGATATTCCTTCAGTGATGAGCCCCATGCCAACTTGAGCTAATATACCACCCGTAAATACAGTGATCAATGTCCCTGCAATAATCTGTAAAACTCCAAGGAAGAACACCACTACAGCTCCCCATGGGAAAGAAGGTTTTTCTTCCACGGAAAAGACATATTTCAGACCTTGATGGTAGAGATTATAGGCTTCCACTTGGAGATCTTCATCAGCAGTTGACACCAGGGAGAACATTGATGTTTTCCTAGCAATTGCATCCTTTCCTGCTTCTTTCATTTCCTCCAGCTTTTTGATGGCCTCACTGATGTTTTCATCCAAGTAACTCAACATGGTGCACTTGGTTGTGAAGTGTTTTTCAAGGCTGGTTGGTTTGCTGTTGGAGTCTGGATTGGACATTTTTACAAATTGGAGACAGACCATGGATTCTCCAATGATGTACTTCACAGACTCCTTTGCCTTCCTTAGATCATCTTCGGCCTTAGTGAGGTAATCTGCCTTCTTCTGCTTTATAGTACAGTATGCATGACTGTAAAAAGCTATGGCCCCCCAACTTTCATCTTTCATGGCTTTTTCAAATAGGCTGCTGCTGACACCCCATTTCTTTTCGCTCAGTGCGATATTCCCAAATTTGATGTAGTGATAAATGCTAGAGTACGGTGAAATCTGACTTTCAGACTGACTTTTCGCCAGAGCCAAATCACCTTTCAAGCTCTTTTCCAGTTCATTTCTTTTCAACTGGTCAATTTCTTCTGATTTTGTTTGCAGCCATATTCCCCAGAATTCATTCATGATGGCAGCAACAACTCTTGTTTCATCTACATCTGTGTTCCTGTGGATGTCCTGAAGAGTTATGCAGTACTCTGAAAACAGATCCTCCCGCAGTCTCAACTCAGCGATGTCATATGTCATGTTATTTACATTTTCTGCTGCAAGTCTATCCCTTGTGCTCTTAGCTTCCTCCAGAGAAGACAATGTCCCGAAGGACTGCTGCAGATGATCAGTGGACATGATTATCTGAGCAGATCCAGGTTTACCTTTGCGAGCAGTTCGGCCAAAAGCCTGGATTTCCACTCTTGTGTTCGCAGAAAGGAAGGAGAGGATCACAAATAATCCCCCATTATTGTTCACCTCTTTGGAAACTTTTATGTTTGTGCCACGCCCGGCAAGGTTTGTGGCAACAATGACATCACCAGGAAGCAATTTCCTGCCTATTCTGCTTAAACTGTCGTCGTCACTGCGGCAGTAGAGAATGATTTCACCTGGGATGCTGCTTCTCAGCTCTTCATAGATATCTTTGGCTTTGTTGATCGTTTCACAGATCACCAGGGCAGCTCTTCCAGTTCTGTATGAATTGGTGGAAATCTGAGCCATCACCACACGTTTTATTTCAGATTTCCATTCTTCATCTGAGGTCTTCAAAGCACCTTTGACCTCAAATAACTTCTTCCTCTTGAATGATGGCATTTTGCAGGGAAAGAGATTTGGATATAGGTCCTGCAAAAACATGATATCTGTTTTGCTCCCAAGTGTGCCCGTTGTTCCATATATCATCCCATTGTACTTTTCAAAAAGGGAGATGTTAGAAACGTAGTTTGTCACTGTTGAAATTGTGCTCATTTTGGTTTGGTGTTTAATCTCAACAAACTGCTGCAGACCATCACCCCATTTTTTATTCAGTTCCACTATACCAGTAGATCTGAAGTCCACGGGACAGACACTGTCATTTTGCACAACATATTCTCGTCCTTGCGTCAGTCTCATTGCCAGAAATGCATTCTCGACCCACACTGACACTTTCGTCTCTATCAGATCTTTCAGGAATCCAGGGATGCTGATTTTGTCTTTAGTGTTTTGACATGGGGTGTATTGGATCTTCTCCAATATGAACTCCGCTATGGGCTTGACGAGAATTTCTTCTGAATCATAGAGAGGACAGCACAAGCCTTCTTCCAAAACGAGGAATGTAACGTCTTGAATGTTCTGGTTGGTGCTTGGGCTGGATTTTCTAAGATCGAGCAATCCGTTGTCATCTAAAGTGTAAACAGTAACACCATAGGGGACATACTGCTCAATTTCATGTAAGAAATCCACCATAGAATCCTGACTCACAGTTTTCAGTTTTCTAAGAAGTTCATCCTTTTCACTTCTATAGATATCTTCTGTAAATCCTTTCGGCACAATGTTGCATTCTTCAGCAATCTGTAAAATGTCCATTGGGTCTTTAATTTCAGTTTCTTCTGTGTCAATTGAGTCAAATATGGCCTTGAAAAATGAAGCAGGGGGACCCTGTACAAGTGTCTGGTGTCCTGTAGACAGGAAGCCGTACTGGCTGACATGGCTCCAGATCATGGTCAGAATGATGTTCAGGTGTAGCATGGAGACCATGGGGCTGGACAGGTAGGTCAGCTGCACTCCCTGGTCCAGCAGCAATGAGTCCACTTCATCGATGATCATGCACTCATAGCTGCGATCAGGCCTCACATTCTTCATCTCAAATATCTGGCGAAGATGATCTGCAGCGAAGGCTTCGATAGTTCCGTAGACCACATCCTTCTGGTAGCATTCTTGTCGATCTTCATCTTTGGTTTTATTTGTGTTTGTGTCAGTTGTGATGTCAAAGTACAAGTAGAAGTTTTTAAATTCTTCTGCATCTCTTTGACATAACACAGATGAGCTGGACACAACATCTACTTTTTCACCCCTTAGCACATGCAGCACTGCAAACATTCCTATGACAACAGACTTCCCTTCTCCGGTGCCCATCTCCAGCAGTTTTCCTGTGTCAGCCAAGGCCAAGAGACACCAGCTTGTCATTTGAGTGGCTCTGGGCCACCACCTACCTTCAGCCACACGAAGGTGCACAGCATTGCATAAGACTGCCAGAATCTCCTGAAGGTCTTCTGTCTCTGTGCTGTGACTCAGATTCCTAGCTCGCTGTACATCTGTGTGGTTTTCAATTTCACCAGTTTTAATCAGGTTTGTTACATGATTTACTATACAGTGCACTTTCATCAGTGTTGGTTCATCAATGTCTTTCATCTGCCTGATTTCATCAATGAGAGTTTCAATGCTTTTTGATTTCTCAGCTTTGAAGCTTTTCTCTAAAAGCTGGATCAGATTCTCAGTTCCAGATGAATCTAAGAGCTGAAGGACAGATTGGTTGTTCTCATCTGTCCACTTGGAAGAAACCCGATATGTTGCCATCAAATGCAAAATCTTCATGATGGAAATACAGCCTTCATCATAATGGTGGTCAGTTAATGTTCCAAGGAGGTCTAGGGCCTCTAGTGGTGACCAAAGTCTTTGTTCCTCAAAATTTGAAACCATCAGGAAGACTTCGTTTGTAGTAGTAGGTTCTTGGAATTTCACTGCACAGGCAAATAACATCTCCAAACACCATTTGCCTGCAAGAGATGACCTGGGTTTCTCAGGCTCTGTTTCTTTAGTAAGAACTCTCAGGAGATTCTCAAGACAGCTTAGAAGAAACACCTCATTCAAAGGCAATTCCTTTCCAGTAACTTTCTGTGAGATGGCGACTTTGTTTGTGTCATTGTTTAGGTTGCCATGGAGCACATGAAATAGAGCCTTAATAAAGCCCTGTCTCAGTTCCATGTCCTCACTGTGAAATTTACCTATGATGCTTTGCAGGATCTCTGCCGCAAATGCCAGGCGCTCATTGTCCTTGAGCCTCGAAAGTTCCAGATCATGGGAGGCACTGAGACATCTTACGTCAATGATGAATCCACGACTAGGCAGAGGATTCCCTGTTTCCATCACCTCTAAGCCGTACTGAAAGTAATCTGAGACAAAGTCATCCATGGTACCATACACAATGTCTGCTTTATAGATGTCCTGGGGCAATGCATTGGTTTTCTTCATATTTGTGTTGAGAGAAATTCCAATGTGCTTGTAGAAAGCAGACCACTCCTTAGTTTGCTCCTCTGACTGAATGTTAGAGCTCAGCACAATGTCCAGTTTGTTTCCCATGCAGACCTGTGAGGCTGCAAACATGGCTGTGACACACGGGTCCTCTTCCACACCAACCAGTTCCAGCTCTCCACTCTTCTCAGTCAGCACCAACGCACACCACCGCAGCATCTGCTTCACTGTGGGCCACCAGCCTTTTGTGTCAAAAACTGCTTTGCAGAGCTGAGACAGAGCATTTTTCACAAATTGAATGTGTCTTCTTATCTCTTCGTCTCTCTGTCTCTCTTTCCTTCTTCTCTCCTCCGCTTCTCTTCTCCTCTTCTCCTCTCTCCTCCTGTTCTCTTCATCCCTCATTTGCGGGTCTAAGGCCTCTTTTGCCCTTTGCTCTTCTCTTCTTATCTCTTCGTCTCTCTGTCTCTCTTTCCTTCTTCTCTCCTCCGCTTCTCTTCTCCTCTTCTCCTCTCTCCTCCTGTTCTCTTCATCCCTCGTTTGCGGCTCTAAGGCCTCTTTAGCCCTTTGCTCTTCTCTTCTTCTCTCTTCCTCTCTCTGTCTCTCTTTCCTTATTCTCTCCTCCGCTTCTCTTCTCCTCTTCGCCTCTCTCATGGTCTCTTTGAGAAATTGTACATTTTGGGGGGACTTTTCTGCAGTTTGCAGGACATCAGTGATAATGTTTTTTATCATATCAATCACAGAATCATCCAAATTCCTGGACTGTTTTAATTCTGCTAGAGCTGCAACTAGACTGCTCTCATTTTGCCTTCTGAGAGACAATTGGAAATCCTGTTGGAATTTCTCAGGGCCAACAAAGTCAAGAGCCTGGATGAGAGAGCGTCCAGCGTCATCGGTCCACTCTGGTGACATGTCATACACAACCACCAATGTAAGGACTTCATTCATTGGAGCATCCTCTGTATATCTCTGTGACAGAGCTTTGAGTAGAGCCACTGCCTCTGTTGGGGTCCATTGGTTTGTTTCCACAAGTCTGAGGAGCATTTTGCTGGATTCTGAGTGAGTTTCCTTGCCATTTAGATGTGTGAGTGTGGATAAGAGAAGCTTCAAGCACTGGATTTCCATCTTTAATATGAACACAGTGGTTCTCTCAACTGTACTCTGTAGTGATGCTGTGAGTTGGCCGAGGAATTCTATCAGAAAGAGATCCTCAGTTGAAACCTTATCCTCAGCCCATTTTTTGGCTATGAGGGAAGCATCAGTGTCATCAGAGCTGCCATGCCCAGTGAAAAAGTCCACAAGATTCAGATACAGGGCTTGAGTCAACAGGAAACTCTCACAAACATTACATGCTGATTTGCTGATGGACCCCACTAGGAACTGCACACGGTTGGCGATGTTTTGTAAGGAAACACCCTCAGATATCTCCAGAGACAAGGCGCACAGCTCAGTGATGAACACTTGAGCGTGCTGCAGAGTGCTGAGGGATGGAGGAGCACTGATCCACTCATCAAACAGAAGTTTGTCCAGGGCTGCCAGGACGTCCCCCACCTGGTCAGCTGCCAGTTGAGTGATACTGAGCTCTGGAACTGGGATGTTACATTTTGATGAGAGGATTTCCAGAAGCTCATCACTGTCACTGCCTGATTCAGAGTCTGCCTCAAACTCATTCAGATGGCTTTTGAGAACATGCTTGGACTTTTGTTCCTCTGAAATGCTGCTCTGCTCTTGCATCTCATTCTGCTCTTTGGCTTGTCTTTGTGACTCTTGTAGTCTTTTACTCAGTTCTTCTCTCCTTCTCTCTTCCTCCTCTCTCCTGTTCTCTTCATCCCTGATTGGCTGATTAAAGCAATAGTTACACTCGTACCTACCGACTCCAGCCTCCCTGTAGTATTCACCTCCATTGAACTCGTATACATGACGCCCATGAAGAACAGTTTGTTTAAAATGATCAAAGGACGTGCATGGACGCTGGACTGTCTTACAGTTGTAGCATTTCAGTCTGTTGCCCATGTTTGCTTCTTTTGGTAGTGTGGCTCCCATCTTTGAAGCATTCTTCAGCAGCTATAGGCATTGAATTGTGCAACCTGTTTTCCTGAAAGATAAAACATATATATACGTTTTAATTATTTTATAACTACCAACTAATTTTATTTATTCTTATTTTATTTCTCCTTTATTTAACCAGTCCCATTGAGATCGAAATCTCTTTTTCAAGGGAGCCCTGGGACAACTCCTGCTACTGATTTGATTGTTGGCTGCTAGAAAATTAGAGTAGTATTATGTAGGCTAAGTAACAATTTTAATTTTAATATTACATTTTCAAGATTGCTTTTCTTAGTTAGATTTACATTAGGCCTACTTTTGTGTGTTTTGAAATGCCCCTGGTTGTGACAAGGCTTTCGCACCAGAAATGTAAATGCGCTCTGAGTTTGCATGGGGTAAAGTGACGTTTGCACAAGGTAGTGCGCTACAGCGCTAGCTACAGCTAGCATTAGCTACAACACTACAGTAGCTCAAGGTTATGAATATAACCCTGGTTTTATAACAAGGTGAGGGCACTCCTCACGTATGGGGGGGATCTGTGTCTCCCAGATATCTAGAAGAACTACTTTATCTCTACAGTATGTCAGGCTGAAGGACTGGGGGGTGGGCCTATAGCTATGAGGGGACGGAAGCCCCCCAGGTCAAAAAGCCTAGTCTGGTGAGGACTCCCCTCTCCTTGTTATAAAACCGGCGTTATATTCATTACCTTGAGTTTTATCCGGGCTTCAGGGAGTCCTCACATATGGGAATATCATATTTTCCATAGTGTCCAGACTGCTTATCGCACACACACCGAGAGGAGGTGACAGGTTCCTCACTGTGGTCCCAAAACCGCTCGTGCCAGACACAGGGCTGAGACGTCCAGTCTGTAGAACCGGACAAAGGAGAGAGGTGAGGGCCAGCTCGCTGCCCTGCAGATGTCCTGGAGAACCACTCCTCTAGAGAGGGCCCAGGATGAGGACATCTCACGAGTAGAGCGCACACGGAGCCCCAAGGGAGGCTGTGCGCTTTGGCTCGTGCACCCCAAGTTGACAGCCTCCACAATCCAATGTGAGAGGCGTCTATTAGGTATGGGCTTGCCCAGACAAGGATAAGCCCAGGAGACAAACAGCTGATTGCCCTTCCTGAGCTACGTAGTTTTGTCCATAGATGCGCAGGGCACAGACAGGGCATAAACACAGAGCCTGCTGTTCTCCAGCAAAGGCTTCTAGAGTGATGGGGGAACAAGCACCCATAACCTGAGGCATGAAGGCTGGGTTAGGGATCATAGTCAGAGAAGAGAGAAGCCAGCACTCCAAATGTCTTTTCAAATATTTAATTAGTTCCTCAAACCTGGGCAGCAGCAACGAACGTTTCAGTCAAAAGACCTTCCTCAGCGTTGTGCTGTGTCAGGCAAAAAAGACGGCTAAATACAATCATGCCGGAAGTACAATCAATTAATAAATAAAACATTTTACAACACACTATGCCTTACCAATAGAAGCAAGGATCTGATTATCAACTAGTAATGAGAAAAACATATAGAATAATATATTTACAATAATCACAAGTACAAGTGTTGTATAAACAATTATACAATTAAAGCGTCAAAGACGGAAGTACTTTACAATAAGGCTCTGTGTAAAGAACCTCACAATACCAACACGTAGAATAGGCTCTAGTGCCAACCAGGGCTGGAAGCACAATTACTTAAGAGAGGTTGGTTAACCTTACTTGTAGAAACAGATAAAAAGGGTCCTATTGTTCTCAGTCCATTAGATAGGATCATAACATACATTGGGGATATAGAATAGAAAATATATTTTTTTTAAAGTTTGAAAGAAAACAGCCAAGTAATAGCTCCTCATTGAGGCCTTTAGGGTGTTCTGTTTGTAGAGCGTGAATCCAGAAGGCCTCCCTTTGCAATAAGTCTCTGTCGCCCGCCCTCTTTAAGGGAGCAACAGCTTCAATCCCCTGCAATCTGAGATTGATTGATTGGTAAGGCACATCGTGTTGTAAAATGTTTTATTTATTAATTGATTGTACTTCCGGCATGATTGTATTTAGCCGTCTTTTTTGCCTGACACAGCACAACGCTGAGGAAGGTCTTTTGACTGAAACATTCGTTGCTGCTGCCAAGGTTTGAGGAACTAATTAAATATTTGAAAAGACATTTGGAGTGCTGGCTTCTCTCTTCTCTGGAACTCTTTGCTTGCCCTGCACCCAGTGAGTTTTTAATCCATTTTGAGTGTGCTCGCGCCCCGTGTTTTTCTAGGGATCATAGTCACCCTCACATCCTCTGGGGCAAACTGAGTGCACGAGAGATGGATGGAGAGAGCTTGTAGATCGCTGACTCTCCAGCTGAGGCCAAGGCCAGGAACAGCACTGTCTTGAGAGACAGGTGCTTCAGGCTCTCCTCCTGTAATGGTTCAAAGGGAGGGCCTTTTAGCCCCTGTAGAACTATTGCCAAATTCCAGGCACCAGGGTCCTGGGAATAGGGAGACTCCGTCAACCCTTTGACGTCAAAGGGTCATGTCAAAGCACATCCGGGGGACTTCCAGGGTCTACTCTGTAGCCGGTATGTAGGCTAGCATGGTGATATTTATCTGATTTTGAGATTATGGACGATGTATTGGAATTTGATGGCCGCCCGTATGGAATAACGTCATATGGATTACAAACCGAGCAGCGGGGGAACAGGAGCCTGCGCCTATGGTTCATTCTAGATCCTTTTCACTCCAGAACGTTTTAGCCCCATGTTTCTGGGAATAAGCCTGAAAAGTCAGCTGGGTCATATTGTAAAGTCAGGCTTAGCCCACTTTGCTTACACCTTGGACTTAGCTCTTGATCTGAATACACATGAACAAACAGCGTATAATGTCAAGATCAAAGTTCAAACAGTGTCTGATATCAGAGTCTGTATGTCTTATTTATTTATTTACTAATGTATTTATTATTATTTTTTTTATTATTATTACCTTTATTATTATTATTATTATTTATTTATTTATTATTTCTTTGGCATTGTTGAATGATCTTGTCATTTTTGTTACATGTTTTGTTTGATTGTCTTGATATAATACTTTTGTCATTGAGGGTCCCATTGAAGAAGAGATGGTACATCTCAAGGGTTATATCCCTAATAAAGAATTTCCAATATGGCTGTTGCAGAGAAATCAAGAAGCAGTTTTATTTTACATATCTATCAAACGGTGAAATGTACGTCATATACTGTGAACTAAAGAGCACTCTGCTATGATCAAAACAGCATTCAAAACATTACAACTAATTTAAATGTTCAGGACATGTTTAGGATGTCAAGATTAACACCCAAACACTGATGTGTTCACTATCACAAAGTGTTTTCAACCGAAACAGTGAGTTTCACCCTCCTAATCACAGAGGTTTATTAGGTTAGGTATGATTGTCTTGTTAAATCAGTCAACAGTCAACGTTGACGGGTTGAAGAATAATACACTATAAACTGTTAAGTGTTTCCTACTATACCTTGTCATAGAAATAGTCTGCCGCCACTCTAGGATGTTAATGGGTTGATACTGAGAGAGAGAGAGAGAGAGAGAGAGAGAGAGAGAGAGAGAGAGAGAGAGATTATCAACAGTTTCAGGGAAGAACACAGACTAATTACTGTAGTAGGCTAGCTGTAGGATAAAAATCTGGAACACCTTCACCTTCCTATTCCTGAGTGCTATCAAACCTCTAACAAGTTCATCTTCCTCCTTAGGGACTGTACGGTATTCATCAGAGGGGGTGTGGGGGTGACTTCGTTTTTGTTTTTTTCCTTGACCCTCCCCAGAGCTACAAATCGTTTTTCATTGACCCTCCCCTCTGCAATAAATATCCATATTTTATATTCACACCAACAGTAGGTAGGAGAAAATAAAAAAGCAAATGCTGATCTTTTCCAACCATTAGGCTACGTTTAATAGCACCGCAATAGCCCTCTCCACTTCCTTCATCGGGGAGTGAGAGAGAGAGAGAGAGATGGGGCATACTGTCGGCCTATAACGTTACTACCCAGCTCAACTTGACTGCCTCATCTCCTAGTAATAGCCAGTAACCTAGGCCTACTGCAAAAGGTAACTATGTTGAAAATTCTATGTCTGGTTTTGTCACAAGTACAGCTGAAGTCCCTCTCGCCATCAAGCAGACAGTGACGGAAGCATGTGTCTTTATGCGCCAAGGGGAAAATGACGAATGCTGGCAGAAAAAACTCACAATTCTCTCATTAATTATTGGACTAAATTGGTCGGATTCAATGTATATATATTAATAGAAATGAATAAAAAATAGCTGATAAAGAAAATGTGTGCTGGTGGAACGAAATTCAACTTCAAAGATCACTAGCACGGCTGTCAGTACGCTGCGTAATTGCGACGCAGCAGCCACGCAGCGGAGATGCAGGAGAGAGAGCCCGAAAAGGAATAAGCATACCGTCCATAACAACATAGCATGAAAGCTGAAAAACATTTTTGGCAGTAACACACACACACACACACACACACACACACACACACACACACACACACACCGTTCCCATTGTATTTGAGCAACGGCAACATTAATTGCACACTTTTTATAATGTCCTAGGTCTAATGAGGTTTTTTTTTTGGTCGGGCTGAGTGTTATATGTGACAACGGCGGGCGAGTTGAGCCCGGTCCACGTCTCAAGCGGGTTGGGTTGGGTCGGGTTTACTTTTTATATATTTTATTCTATGTGAGTAAATAGGTTTACATTAGCAAATTGTGCAGTAATTTGGAAATAATAAAGCACATGAAATCAGAAATTAGACCTGTTCATGTTTGATCATGCGTAATATCTGTGTAACGCTACAATGGCTTCTTTGTTGCTGTTAGCACAAAATATAATATAATGTAATATAATATAATATAATATAATATAATATAATATAATATAATATAATATAATATATAATAGAACTAGTCTGAACTGAATCGGAACAGGAATGTTCTTGTTTGTGGGACACTTTATCTGTCTAGACTAATTGTCAGACAATCCCTTTTTTATTATCTTGTCTGCCCAGCAACATAATTTAACCACATCAAAATGTCTTGTATGTAACTTACTTGTTATCTGCAGTGGCCCCAGTCTGCTCAATATTCATCTATGTTCCAGAATACTTCAATCAAGCCATGTTCCAGCCTATCACAAAAAAACTACATGTATCCTTGACCCTCTCTCTTACGTAGCCTAAATATCAACCTGTTTCCAAGCTGTCATTCATTTCCAAAGTCCTATAAGTGATTTCTAGAGAACTCCTAGAGGTGCTGCAACTAAACAACCAATCAAGTTCAAATTTATTTAAAGTTAAGTTATATTAAGATGAATATATCTGCTAAAAGTGATGGTGAAACTCACCTGTTTCTGTGCTGTGGTCTTGCATGGTAGAGTGTAGAGCAGAGATGTGTGTCGACTCAAAAGCAGGTGAGTATCTGGTCTGAGGCAGCGGTCTGTGTGTCTCAGAGTTAAGAGCTGCTTTTATACCTCTACTGCCTTGGACACGCCCAGTGACACAGCAGCAGGACTCTGGATGTAATGAGATACTACTTTGCATCCAATAGATTTGGTGCATGTGTAATTTAGCTTTGGGCAGCAGTGTGATATAGCCATATATGGGCATATGAGCTGGTCCTGCAAATATGATTGGGCTTTCTCACCTGTGATTGAAAAGGAATTTGAGAAGAAGGAAGAAGGGAGGCTTTAGCCTGCGTGTGTGTGTGTGTGTGTGTGTGTGTGTGTGTGTGTGTGTGTGTGTGTGTGTGTGTGTGTGTGTGTGTGCGTGTGTGTGTGTGTGTGTGTCAAAAATGCCCGCAAGAAATCTCAGAATGCCCCTAAAACCTGTGATCAAGGGGCAAAATATGCCTCCAAGATTTGGATAATTTTATTCATATTCAATTAATTTAATTTCCATCTCTAACAAACACTGCACTGACAAAACCAAAAACTCAAAGAAAAAGATCTGAAAGGAGGAAGCTGATTCTGCTGAAAGGACACATCTGAAAATGTCATGTGACCAAGGTGAAAATGTCGACATAAGGATATGGAATCCCTGTAAATATTGTCACCCTGATAACCCTGTTCTATAACCATTTTGAATTGGGGGGCACGGTGGCTCAGTGGTAGAGCTGTCGCCTCGCAGTCAGAAGGTCCTGAGTTCGATTCTCGCCTGGGACACTGTGGGCGCTGTGGTTGTGTTCCCCCCCATATCTTCAGTGCCTACTGCCCAGGTGGGGTATCTCGTCGTAAGGGCCTTTCTGTCTGTGTGGAGTTTGCATGTTCTCCCCGTGCTCCCCCAGGGGGGTTCCTCCGTATATAACCCCCCCCCCCCCCATTAAAAACATGCAGAAGATCAGATCGTCATCGTCATCCGACCAGTGATGACAAGGGAGGGTTTCTTAAGCAGAGGGTTGACTCTTGCAGTCTTTAGAGCAGGCGGAACAAGACCAGAGGACAGAGAGGAGTTTATGAAGGTAGTGAGGAAGGGAGATATGTCAGGTGAAATGGTTTGGAGGAGAGAGGAAGGGATAGGATCGAGGGGGCAGTAGGTGGCTCGGTTCGAGCTGATGAGTTTAAGCACTTCGTCAGGAGAGAGGGGAGAGTAGGAAGTAAATCCAGGGACAGGGGGCCCGAGAAGCAGGATTGGAGTCGGGAGTGTTAGTGAGGGTGCCTGGAATCATCATCAATCAAATCATTGACACGCTATCATGGTCCGCCACTCAACCCTGTCATCTCAGACAAGATTTGTTTTCAGACTCTGAAACATCTCCGATGCTCGCATTCCGTTGGGTTCATTTAGTCTTTAACATGAAACATGAAATGCCTGTGGCACTAACCACTAACCACTAGACCTGCAAAACTGGTTGCAACAGTGTGATCCACAAAATAAAATGTCAACGGCTCAGATGATTAGACCACACAAATGGTCTAATGATCTGCGAAATCTGCTAAAAGTTCCTTTGCACACCATAAATCAATCAATCCAGCCAGCATGCACAGGTTTCCATGACAGGATAATGATGAATGTGCGTGTTAAATTGTCAACAACACATCAACAACACAATTTCACAATCCACGTGTACGTCAATAAACAAAGAGCAGGAGTTGGTCCGTGATGGAGGAAGACAGTTTTGTCCATTTGATTAGGCCACACCCTCACACACAGAATGGACCAGGGCAAAATACCACAGGTAGCATTAAGATGGACATTACCTGGAAAACGAGAGTGTGGACGGCCAAAGACCCCCTGGTGTCTGTTCACTGTGGATGACATTGATGTTAGTGAGCCTCAGTCAGCTTATACATACAGGAGGAGCGTGACCCCATTGACCTTGCATTTGTTTTTGCAGCAGCTTTCCAGAGCTACTATGAGGAACAGCATGGAGTGTGCTGAGAAAGAACTCTACCAATCGACATCATCATTGGTAAGTAGCAAATAGAGTTAGACTTTAAATTTTTTTAACTATCCCTTTAATGTTATAACTTTATCTCTTTGATGCTGCTATCTTGCAGGCTTCCCTTGAAAAAGAGCTCTTTGTATCTCAATGGGACCGACCTGGTTAAATAAAAAATAAACTTCATACTGCATTCTTAAAAAGACTAAAAAGATCCTCTGCACCTGTTTGATGTGTTATGGTGACTTTGTAGTACCTTTGCAGTGTTGCAGTCACATTGACTCATGCGTGGAATCTCTAACAGGATTGTTCAGTGTGGCAGACAGTTTTACCTTTCCTTATATGCAGATGATCTGTTGCTGTTGTCTTAATATTAGTCTCGCTGGCCAGCCTCCCCTCCCTTCCGGGAGGGGATTCTGGCGGTGCTGGTCACAATTATGGAATTGCGATGGGCGGCGCCTTGGAAAATAGTTTCCAACAATCCAACTTGCCATTTTCAGCGTGTAGCAACGAGCTAGCGTGTAAGTTTCTCCCGTTAGCTTGCCAGCTAATTAGCATTGTTGTTTTCACTGCGGCGGCAGGGGACTATTTACAGTGACACACAGAGAGGAGGAAGCGGAAGCCGCTCTGATTGACATGGTCGGAGCCAATGACAGAGCTTCTTAAGCGGGGACCGGAAATCCGGCAGCATCTGAAATCGATGCTTCCAATGGGAGAGCAGCTGTAGAGCAGGGGGAGGGCTTATGCCAGCAGCCTGTTTCCTTGCAGCCAGACTTCCCTCACAGGAGGGGAGGCTGGCCAGCGAGACTATCTTAATATGAATGGCAGCTGAGGCCATCCTCTTTCCAATATGGCACCTCAGCATAGGTCAGTGCATAAAAATAATCTTCAATGTTTTCATTTTCATTCATACAATGCCACTATATCTTCATTTGATAACATGATGGATATACTGTATTGTTTAAGAAAACTTTGTTTGCTTAAAAATGAAACGCCTGTGGCACTAACCTTTATAGACCAGCTGATGAACCCTAAGTTACTGCTGATCCAAAGCATCCATCGGTAGCCATGGTGATGGCTGCTTCCTGGGGATGGCATCTACGGGGTGCCGCAGTTAGTTTATTAATATGCGATACCCTATGCGCCTTAATAATAAAATAATAATACATGGCATTTATATAGCGCTTTTCTAGAACTCAAAGTCGCTTAACAATATATATTAAGGGGTGGCGACAACAGAAAGACAAACCGTGCACAGACAAACATAACACAGACACAGAAGAATGGATGGGGGCAGGGGGGTAAGAGAAGGCAATGGAGAAGAGATGGGTCTTGAGGGGGGATTGAAAGACTGTGGGACTCAAGAGTCTTGGGGGAGGGAGTTCCAGAGCCTGGGAGCTGCCCTGGAGAAGGCTCTGTCCCTGAAATTGCGGAGGTTGGATTTGGGGGTGGAGAAAATGCCGGCGGAGGTGGATCTGAGGGACCTGGAGGGTTGGTAGGGAGAGAGGAGGTCGGTGAGATATGGGGGGGGAGGGGGGTTGGTTGATGAAGGGCTTTAATAATTAATTCATCAATCAATTAATAATTGTATTAATTTATTTTATTTATTTAGACAGAGGGGAAAGTGTGAGGAGGATTTACTTGATGCTCAGCTCTTCAGCTGGGGGATCTGGTTGAAATCATTCACAATGATAATAGCCTAATGATACTGTTTATTAGCACCAGTGGCTCCTGCATTACATTACTGGCTTTCCTATGGGAAGCTAAGCAGGTCTGGCCTAGGATACTCCTTGGATGGGAGACTGGTGCTGGAAGTGTATTTTTTTTGCCTTTATTTATACAGGAGGAGTCTCACTGAGAGCAATGCTGTCTTTTTCAGGAGCGTCCTGTTCACATTCACACACACATTCATACCTGGAAGCTGACCAGTACAACCACAGTCTGATCTGCTGGCCACTGAGCAGCTCCACTGAAGCAGTTGGGGTTAGGGGCCTTGCTCAAGGGCACCTCAGTGGTGGTAATGAGGGAGGGGCAAGCGCTGCCTTTTCACTTTCCCCACCCAGATTTATTCTGCCGGTCCTAGGGATTGAACCGACGACCTTCCGGTCACAAGCTTGCTTCTCTAACCATTGGGCCACCACTGCCCCTGTTGCTGTTGGAGGACCAGTAGGAGGTGCTCTTCCCCTCTGGTCCGAATGGTCTGATGAATAATCTGATCTGATTAATAACCACCCCAATGCCCCAGGGCAGAGACAGGGACTCTGTCCTGTGAGTGAGCACCATCCTTCGGATGAGACGTTAAACCAAGGTCCTGACTCTCTGTGGTCATTAAAGATCCCATCAGCACTCTTCGCAAGAGTAGGGGTGTAACCCCGGTGCCCTAGGGGGTGTAACCCCGGTGCCCTGGGGGGTGTAACCCCGGTGCCCTAGGGGGTGTAACCCCGGTGCCCTGAGGGGTGTAACCCCGGTGCCCTAGGGGGTGTAACCCCGGTGCCCTGGGCGGTGTCACCCCGGTGCCCTAGGGGGTGTAACCCCGGTGCCCTGGGGGGTGTAACCCTGGTGCCCTAGAAGGTGTAACCCCGGTGCCCTGAGGGGTGTAACCCCGGTGCCCTAGGGGGTGTAACCCCGGTGCTCTGGGGGGTGTAACCCCGGTGCCCTGGGGGGTGTAACCCCGGTACTCTGGGGGGTGTAACCCCGGTGCCCTTGGGGGTGTAACCCCGGTGCCCTAGGGGGTGTAACCCCGGTGCCCTGGGGGGTGTAACCCTGGTGCCCTGAGGGGTGTAACCCCGGTGCCCTAGGGGGTGTAACCCCGGTGCCCTGGGGGGTGTAACCCCGGTGCCCTGGGGGGTGTAACCCCGGTGCCCTAGGGGGTGTAACCCCGGTGCTCTGGGGGGTGTAACCCCGGTGCCCTGGGGGGTGTAACCCCGGTCCCCTGGGGGGTGTAACCCCGGTGCCCTTGGGGGTGTAACCCCGGTGCTCTGGGGGGTGTAACCCTGGTGCCCTTGGGGGTGTAACCCCGGTGCTCTGGGGGGTGTAACCCTGGTGCTCTGGCTGAATTCCCACACAGGCCTTCCTTCAATCATGCCCACCTAATCATCCCTCGTTACTTAATTGGCACATTCAGTCCTCAACTCTCCACCGTGATACAGTATGGGACGGCTATAGCTCGGGAGGTAGAGCAGGTCGGCCAATGACTCAAGGGTTGGCGGTTCGAATCCCGCTCCCTCCCAGCTGTTGTCGTTGTGTCCTTGGGCAAGACACTTAACCCTCATTGCCTCGTATGAATGGGTATGAATGTCTATGAATGTTGGTGGTGGTCGGAGGGGCCGTAGGCGCGAAATGGCTGCCACGCTTCCGTCAGTCTTCCCCAGGGCAGCTGTGGCTACATCACCCGTAGCTTACCACCACTGGTACGAATGGTGTGAATGAATAATGATTTCTGTGAAGCGCTTTGGGTGTCTAGAAAAGCGCTATATAAATCCAATCATTATTATTATTATTATTAGTAGCTGATGTGTGGTGCTCAAGATGCTCAAGAAATGTTTGTCCGATTTTCAAGCAAGTTTTTGGCCAGCGCACGCAGAGGGGAGCCAGCGCACCCAGAGCGGAGCCAGCGCACGCAGAGGGGAGCCAGCGCACCCAGAGCGGAGCCAGCGCACGCAGAGGGGAGCCAGCGCACCCAGAGCGGAGCCAGCGCACGCAGAGCGGAGCCAGCGCACGCAGAGCGGAGCCAGCGCACGCAGAGCGGAGCCAGCGCACGCAGAGAGGAGCCTTTGGGTGAGACTCATGATCAGCCAAGAAATGCGGACTGGATTGGAACAAGGACATGCTCCAGCTTACACCTCAATGTGTTTATTTGTGCTTTTACAAGATAACCGCTGTGAACTATTAGAAAACAAGACGACTGCGTCAACCACAACTTCTACTTCAAGTTGTTTTCGCACGCCACGGTGACAAGGCGAGTTCTACTTCAAGTTGTTTTTGTTGTAATTTAAAACTGACAGCTAGCTTGATCAAAGAGTAAAAGCTATGAGAATAATGAACAATAATTGTGATGATCGATTGATCATCACAATCTTGTGCCAACGCCTGAACAGTGTGTCATTAAAACTGACAGCTGCCTTGATCAGAGGGCATGCTGGCATGGGCTGTAGTGCAAAATGTGGTGACAGGCAACAGGTGAGCAGATTTCTCATATGAAAATCGGGGGCATTTCCAGTTCTGCAGTCAATATATCATGAACATATCCAGTTATAAAAATGAATAAAACAGGGGGACAACTCCGGTTTCATATATTTGGACCGTGGTACTGTATGGTGCAGGTCGACTGATATCCCTCCAAAATATCACATTAACACCAACGGGCCATATCTAGTTTCTAGCATTAAGTTTCTAGCATTAAAAATCTCCCTTTAGTCAAACACCTTTCATACTGACGTCACTGACGTCCTTTCATACTCAGCAGCTTTAAGATACACTTGGCCGCTGTGAGAAATCTAGGCCTATGTAATGAACTCTCCCTGCTCTCCATGGCCCTGATTGACTTCATCAACAAACAGGCCAATATAGACAGCACTGAATCCTGTTTGGCAACATCAATGACAGTTACTCCTAATTAAGCAGGTGTGTAGTGTTATCTGGAGAACTGGGGGAGTTCCACCTCTATGGAGGAACAACCTCCCCCCTATTTTACTATTGTCAAAACAAACCCCCTGCACTCCCACAGCAATACAGCCCTGTCACTAAGGACAGGCCTCAGGCAGACTAAGCTGCAGAGAAACAATGATGCCAAGAAGAGGACCGATAGTGTCCTTAAATCATGTGTGTGTGTGTGTGTGTGTGTGTGTGTGTGTGTGTGTGTGTGTGTGTGTGTGGAGCTGAATACACAGCAACCAACCAAATCAACTGCCGATGCATTGAAAACACACACACCTATGCAGGCGCACATGCATGTGCACGCACAGACACACACACACACACACGTGCACGCACACACGTGCACGCACACGCACACACACACACACACACACACACACACACACACACACACACACACACAAGGGCAGAGAGGGATTTACATTGTTGTCAGGTTCCCCACATGTACCAGCTCTCATAACACAAACCGTAACCTGGTCAGCACCATGGACAGCAGCCATCCTCCCTAGTCTGCACTAACTAAGACAGATAGGCCTAATAGTGGTTGACAATGACAGCAAACACATTATTATCATTTGCAACCACAGATAACTATGATATTTTTTTTTTCTCCAGCAGAACTCAAGTCAGCAGACAGATTCAACATGGGTCACAATTTAGTACAAACTCTTAACACAACAATGCAGAAGCAATAGGCTTAAAGTCGAGGTGAACCCGTTCGTCACGTGCATCTGAGTCCGTTTCAGACTGAAAACAAATTGAGAGGCGGACCATATACGGTGTCAATGATTTGATTTGACAATTCTGTCGACTGGCTTTGGCATCGGCCAATCCTGGCGTGTTCCACCCCCAAATCGGGTGGGATTCAGCGTGTTGTCGTGCTACGCGAGTGGGATCCGCGGAGTACCAGGCAGCCACCGGCTTCGTGCCGAGCGAGCGGACAATCCGATGCATGGGTGCTGCCCGCCCGCTTGGAATCTCCGAGAGACGACCCCTGACAGCCTCCCTGGCTGTCAGGCTCGGAGGCGCGCGCCATTATCATTATAAATGTAAATAATATTGCTGGAATGCGAGCCAGTTACATTTCTTTGCATTCTTAGACATTACTGTTTGATTTAGTTTGCATAATTGCTCAAGTTAGTAGTTAGTTTATGGGCTAGAAACTGACAGGCACTAGGCGCCATTTTCCCCTTCATTTGGAAGAGAAAATTACCCTGAAATGAAGATTTGATTGATAGCTGCATGTCGTGAAATGGTTGGTTGAAATGGGGTAGAAATTTGATAGTACTAGGTGACGTCAGCAAACTGTAAATTACTGTTATCAATGAAATCTTGAAAAATGAACTTTTGATGTGAAAAAGTGTGAAAAACTAAAGAAATTAGAATTTTGTGATTTTTTTGGCATACATTATTAAATAGGTGCACTGCATACCCAGGTATTTGAACTAAAATAAAATAAAAGTCATTTTTGGGTTCAGCTCGACTTTAAGGCTATAGAGCTTTTTGAACTTTTGTATTTAAGACCATAAAATTATGCAGTTTATGCAAACAAAATACAATTCTAGTTGGTTCCTGTTCCCGTTAAACAAATCAAAATATTATCAGTATCTTTAAACATTTTGTGTGTGTAGAAAATGTAATTCCTGTCATTTCAAATGTAGCCAATAGGTTTCAAACAGTTTTACAATATTACCTTCATTCTTGACACAAGGCCACAGCTCCACCCTCTGGCTGTTCTTGGAGGAACAGATTTACTTCATAATGACAAATTAATCACCCCCCCTCCCCATCATGTGGACTCATGGATATTTGTTTCATGAAGATGTTGTCATTGCATTTCTTTCAGCATCAATGCAAATGGTCACTCAACTCTGCCCTGAAAATTATGAAACATGAAAATGAAAACATTAAAGTTTGAGAAAGCCATGGGAACATTCCTTCTTAATCCCTTATTTTTATTACATTCCTCAAATTTATTTATTCATATATTTTTGTTTTGTTTTAATTGTTGAAGTTGTGCCTTAAACTGTTTAATACATAAACAAATGTATCAGTGTTACGGAAAAATTGACTTTCTTGAAATAAAGGACTCAACAAACAAAGTTGTTTTTCTATGTTTCTTTAGTTATCAAAGAATGCAGGAAATCTATTTGACTCAAACAACACAGTTCATAGTGTGAAGGAGAGACAGCTCGAAACACAAGCACAAAATCATTGTTATTTATACAGAAATGAAGGGAAGAGGAAACACACAGGAAGCACAGCTTATTTGGGCATAACAACAGGTGGTAAACGTCAGAGTGATTAAAATACATATGACTGTCTGATGAACTTTGTAATTAAGGAATCAACGCCTGTCTGACACCTATAAAGTGCTTGATCTTAAAGCAGTTATATGGCTTTCCTGTTTCAGTAACGACAGCTGCAGGGAACAGAGTATGTTCACTTTACAGGTCACAAATCATAGGCTATGTAACACAATATACTGTACATGCAGTATAATTAAGCAATATAGCATGAGAGCCAGTGTGTTGTGGCAAATATATCCCGCTGATCAGCTGTTATCCCACGAGGCCGCAGGCCGAGTGGGATAACTGCTGAGCAGCGGGATATATGCCACAACACATGCTGCTCGACTGCTATATTGCTTTTATAAAACGGTTTGCAAGTATGATAATATAATAATAATAGTAATACTATAAGTCTGACTGCCATGGCATTCTGGTAGAGTCAGTTGAAACACTACTGTAAGGCGGGACCGCAAGAACGTGCAGGTGATTTGATTGGATCGTTCTGGAGACTGAAGTTGACATTGGCCAATCCTGGCGCTTGCTGAGAAGCTGAGAGCTTTCTGGAAAGCCGGGCCGACACGCAGCTCGAGCGCAGCGCTGCATTCTCAACGCTTGCTGAGAAGCTGAGAGCTTTCTGGAAAGCCCGACACCAACTAACGTTACGGGGTTAAATGCGGGGTTAAATGCGGGGTTAACAGCCTTTTTTTTGCAAAGAAGACATTAGCCCGCGTCTATTCTTGTACAAAACATAATTTTCTGCGAAGTATTAGTAAAGTTATAAGCGAAGATCGATTCACAAGGATCTGACAGCTGTCTCCGCCATTTGTTTTTTCTACACTGTCATTTGAGGTAACCAAAGCCTTAAGAGAGTTGCCATGGCAACTCAATAACCCATGGCCATGGGTTATTGGAGTGGGTTACTGGATTTATACAATGGCTGTGAACCAATCAGATTGCTTGATTTGAGAGAGCCGTTTTATAATTAAACATAACTTTGACAAGGTACATATAATCTTGGGGCGGCTGTAGCTCAGGAGGTAGAGCGGGTCGTCCACTAATCACTTTGGATAAAAGAGGTCGGTGCGATTCCCGGCTCCTCCAGTCTGCATGTCGAAGTGTCCTTGGGCAAGACACTGAACCCTAAATTTGCTCTGTTGGTGTGCCAGCACCCTGCGTGGTAACCTGCCACCATCGGTGTGTGAATGGGTAAATGTACCTACTGACTGTAAAGCGCTTTGGATAAAAGCGCTATATAAATGCAGACCATTTAGCATCTCTCACAATCAGAAAGTAGAATTGATCTCACATTAACATTGTTGTATGGTGATATTGAAAGCAGAGCACAAGAAGACAGGCATTAATCGATGATGCACCATTAAACATCTATTTGATCACAATTGGATGTTTCATGATACATCATTGGAGAGAAACAACATGAACAGAGTCAGTAATGTCTCTCTGTCGGCTACTGAGAGAGACTTGTGATAGTGATCGGATGGCTAATGTCGGACAGTGTACTTCCAGTGACAGTTAAGTCACATTTAAGTCCAATATTAATGTAATATGCAAAACATAACAATCAATCAATACCATATTCATAAGAAACAATAACAAGATCATCATTCACTAATAATCACTAATATTTAAATTGAGTGATTTTAGATTTTAAACTCAATAAAACCGCATGATTACAGTCAACAAAGAAACAAACAAAATCAAAAACTGGAACTTAAACCTACAATTGAATCACAATATTGCCAATAGAATTTAATCAATAGCTACGTTCATATTAAATTACTACATTCACAGTTCCTCCTGTAAAGGACTAGCAATAATCTCAGGTCATCTGTTGTGACCGGGAATGAAACAACTTCATTATCTTATCTGATTACTACATGAAAACACTCATCAGCTAGATTATCTGATTACTACATGAAAACACTCATCAGCTAGAGGATTGGTATTGAGCAGAAAATCATCACCGATCTTGGATCTGGATAGTAAAATTATGTTGGGTTGGGGGATGGGGGTTGAAAATTAAAGGGAAAAAGGGAAAAGCAATATTCTTCATATCCAGGCAGGTATTGTGAACATCAGGGAGGTGGAGGGTCTCTGTAGTCTTCATTAAGTAAAACACAAATTGATTTCAATCATGAGACTCGTAGGAAGGATGAATAAACTTTGACAGTTTAAGTGTGGCGTATGACTCCATGATATGATGACGCTCCTCATGAGATGAGAGAGGGGGGCATCAGTGACGTATAGGATAGATAATCCCCCATAGGGATTTCTACAGGAGCCATGACGTTGGTGGTGATCAGGGGAGGGGGTGGGTGAGACAACTGCTTGTACCAGCGAAGAACACAACATTACGTTCTGAGAAGCAGATGACTTGTCAGGACGTGGGCTGACTGATGTTTAAGCAAAATGCAGGGATAATGTGTTGTGCAAATTGTCAGGACGTGGACTGACTGAGGTTAACCAATGGCAATGACGCTTCTGGAGTTATATGTAAATTGCCTGGGCATGGGCACCGCACAGGGATTGGGAGAGAAGACCACCACCAACGGAATGCATTAATGCTTCCTACCAGTCATGGAAGGAGGGATCTTTAGGCTGATAATATAGCAGCTTGCCGACAGAACGACATGCTCAACTCTCAGTGCCTGCAATTTTCAAGTTGAACCTACCTTCTTGTCCGTGACCTTTGACACCTCTTATGAGAAATCACCTGATTTAACGGCAGCTGTCCTCATGCATTTTTTCGGTGTTGTGATGTTGAGATGATTTTCTGGTCAGAAATATACTTTTCAGACCAAGGTTGTATTGAACTTTCTAAGAGCGGCACTATGTTTTCCAGTGATGATATATAACTTTATGCCTTTACCCTGTCACTGTAGTTGAATGAAAACGAGTGATGACTCCTACCCAAATTAATCCTTAAGGACTTTCATCATGTGAACCAGACTAGCAAACCTACTTAAACTTGTTACATCACAAAGGAGAGAGTGTTTAACACTAAGTAGACACTTGTTAAAATAGGGAAGGAAATGGACTCAATTAAGAATTATAAATTGCTTTAATGAAAGAAATAGAGCAAAGCTTAAGCCCAGAAAATCTCAATACAGTCTTATGCACCAACAACAATCAATGCACTCAATAACATAATCAACACCATAATGAATTTGATTTCTTAAAATCACTTCCACCTCTCTGATTAACTTCCCAAAACCCCATGTTTATGTAACGGCGTTGTGTAGGTGGTACTTGCAGCAACCCATGTTAAGGGCTTGTCAAGGGGTGGGTACGAACCGCCGACCTTCGGCTTGGGAGTCCGACATGTTAACCGCAACGCCAAGAGAGCTAGCCGAGCTGATTAACATGCCTTTATACTGGGGAGTGAGTTTAACCAATCCACTCGCTACAATCCACGCTGATTCACCTCGGTTACATTTACTAAATCATGTATTAGATCAATTACATTTAATTCAAACCAAATCAATCACATATGGCTGTGGCGTGGTAAAATCCACTTGAAATAAATTGAACATGACCATGGTATACTTTAATTAGTTAATGTAAATCCCTAACCCTAACCCTAACCCTAGTTGCTGTAACTTGTATCAGATTAAATTGACTGTGGCTATGTGGCCTTTCCGTTCTAAAAATAGCTTAGTCGCAGCCACTCTCTGAGTGAAACTTCTTTGTTTCTCTTCTCTCTCTCATGTGCAGACCTGTTGCTTCAATTGTGGCGTCATAATGAGGAAGCAACTATCCCTATGCTTTGAAATCAATTCTATGAAATGGACAATTGAAATCCCCCACATGATGCCAATAGCATCTTCCTGTGAAACCTATTCAACGTGATGCCAAGATGTCAAGGCTCACACATAATCTCATTGATTATACACTGACTGTTATACATTCACCAATTATTGTATCTGACTGCCTATTAGTTACTGATTCTTAATCATTAACACCTTACTAGCCTACAGTTTTACACATGGTTATAAACATTTCACATTATCTACCAGACACATTACAACACATCAATTACAACAAAACACCCCATTACAACTATATAATAAATTGATTACATAAACAATACCTGATTATCACTTATACTTAACTGATTATAAACCATGTGATTACTGAATTATATCATAATGCAATAGCCTCTAACTTCCTCTTTTATTCCTGCTCCGATGCTAGAGAGAGCCCCAGGGATGACGTATTTTTGTAGTCGGAATGCGGAAGTCCCGGACTTCCTGGTTCTTCACTGTTTCTGCCTATGCGATTTTTGAATGGGTTTTTGCCGCGATGCTTCAAATAAGGTCTCTGGGCAACGCAAGCTTAATCAAATGCGAACCAGTGTTCAGCCGGATAATCTTCACACATGAGGGCCACTTTCATGAGTTTTGAAGCGTAGATGCGAGCCCTAGAAGTAAAAAGCTCGTCCTAAGCTAATCCAGAACTACACACAGTGTCGCATAGGCTTCCCCGTCACGTCACCAGTCAACCTGGACTGTTGTTGATGTGTGCGCTGCTGTGCACTGATTACCCCGGGCTGAACCAGGTGAGGGAAAGAGAATTTCCGTGTTCGTCCTTTGAAGTGATGACGTTATTGATGTATAATATCCCCGTCGACTCAACAGTGTAGTCTCATTTAGCCATTTGCTAGCTAGCCGCCCTTTTAACTGCACGTAAAAGCTTCAAAACTCATAAAAGTGGTCCTCATGTGTGAAGATTACCCTACTGAACATTGGTTCGTTTGATTAAGCTTGCATTGCCCAGAGACCTTATTAGAAGCATCGCGCCAAAAACCCATTCAAAAATCCCATAGGCGAAAACAGTGAAGAACCCGGAAGTGTTAGCATCGATGTTTTCCGGACTCGTTCCTGGGGCTCTCTATTTGGCTGCATCAAGCCGTGGTGTCCTGGATGACATCACTCCTCCGCTGAATGTGCTCATTGGCTTGCAGGATATGTGATGACAAACCACAGGGGGGTTCGAGGAGATGTGGGCGAACCATGCTCATTTATATACACACAATATAAATTCACTGACTCTGAGGAACCCATGAAAAAGCTAGGGAAAACACACACTCTAAGAGAGTCTAAAAAGGCGGAGTAAATGCCATCTGAGGCAGGTTCACATCTGCCACAACATGGGGAGGGTAATGGGGCCCCTAGGATCAGGGGCAGAAGGAAAAGCTTTCGAAAAGCCTTTCAGTAGTAATTTTATTGCAGGATTTGAAAATAAACTGGGAAATGCGGGGTCAAATTGAATGTCCACCACCAGGCTGTACGGAGGGCGGAGGTAATGGACATCTATACAAAAGCATTGGGCGAAAGGGCAGATTGACAGAGAGGCAGAACAGAGAGGCAGAACATGGCAAAGATCTGCCTCGCTGCATCATAAGCTTTTGTAGTGGAATTAGCCAATCCTGTCCTAATATAGAACTGAGCTGAGTTGAATAATTGGGTGAGACGGGGATCGTGATTTAAGAGAGATGGGGGCAGAAAACGGGGATCTTGCTCTATGAGAGGGTGAGGGCAGAAAAGGAAGGGAATGGCGTTGGAGATGAGTCAGCATCAGGGTAGAGGCTGCGGACACCTAGAAATTGAAACAAGAGAGGTGATCACCGATTACGTTAATATGATAATATAATATGATAATATGTGCCTGGCAACTATGATGATGATATTAAATGTGATGTTACCTTTTCATTATTGGAGGTTGGAGACTTTGTTCCTAAATGGATCGTTTTGATCCTTGTAGCCCCTTTTGTCGATCCATGTATTAATTTCCCGGAGATGTGCCACTCTCAGGACATCCTTGCCTTCAAGCTTGTTGGACCATTCCTGTACCATGTCTTTAGATTGCTGTTTAAAATTGCGATTAAAAACTTCAAGTCTGGTTTTACTCATTGGGTCGAGGTCCTGAAAGTTGTTGAAGTTCTTGGTGCTATCCAGCTGATATCTGGGCATTGAACCAAGGGTTGTCAGTTTGAAGGTGGCCACAACATCATCCTTGCTTATGGCAGTAGCCACGCACATTCTGAACTCTTTTGACTTTGTACTGGGAAACTCTTGGCGTAGTTCTTTAGGCACATAAACAGATGAAAGCTCACGAGGAATTAGCTTGGTATCCAGAGGAGATGACTTTGTTGCCACTTCAAGCATGGCTGCACCTAACTTGCTCTTCGGGTTCATTTTTATTGACCATATTATGGTATTCACTGGTGGTTGGTGAGCTGCATTGATGAATTGCACAATTCCTGAGTCTCCATAATCTCTCATCAAATCTGCGTAGCGTCCTATTTTTTCAACCTCTTTCTGAAGCACTGCTTTGCTTTCTACTATTCGGGCAGCTCCCTCTGCATTATACCAGTCTCCTCCTCTGAAGACTTCATTCCACTCTTTGCGCAGGATCAAAGGCTCCCATTGGCTGGGGTGTGTCTGGAGGGCGTCGGCCTCCAAAGCACGGAGGCGATTTGCTTCCAAACTAATCTCTTCATCACTGGCGTCCGGGTTCATGGCTCGCGCCAAAGCGCGAAACAGGCAGCTCTTCCCTGTTGCATTGAAGATCAGTGTCACAGTTTCACTGGAAGTTTCAGTGCTTGGGTTCAGCTCCTGCATTTCGATAAGTTCGCCAAGACCGTAGTTTCCTAGGATTACAACCATAGTACCAATGACTTCTGACAAGATGCTCATATCGAAAATGGTACCCGGCGTTGTGGTATCCATGATCTTTTCAGCATGTGACTGTGAGCGTTTGCCTGCCTCTCCTACATGTGTAGAATTCTTGTCTACAGGCTTGTAGCTGTTGTTAAGTCCATCTTTGAGTCTCTCCTCAGTTTTTTTACTCTTTAAGCCAACTCTTACATGATCGCCAATGATGCCATTTACTTTGTTTAGGCCAAGAGAAACAAGGTGACTGGAGAACTTCTGATCGAACACTTCTACCATAGCATCGGCCAATAAAGCACTGATGGTGTTGGCTACATCCTGCTTGAATTCTTTCAGCATCTCAATGTCTGAAGCAGAAAGATCCTTCACCTTCACTTTCTCTGAAAAGCCCCTTTGTCCTTTAAATGTAGTCAGCTGTTTGTGAAGGTTTGAGAAGAACTTGCTGGAGAGGGTGAGCGCTGTATGGAGGGCTTCTCCTCCCAGTACCGCCATGTGGACGGCTTTGATGCCCATCAGAAATAAACGTGTTTTTCCTTCAGCCTCTTTGCTGGCTGTGTCAATCACTGAGAGGATGGATGAGTTAAGCTGGTTCTGCCAGCTGAGGTCTGCAAAGAAAGGCTGTATCGCAGTGTCGCTTAACTCGTTGAAAATGTCCAGGAGTCTACTCTTCCTTTTCTCGTTCTGCAGGAGATCAGAAAGTTGCTGTTTGTCCTCAAGGTGTGACAGTATAATGGAGTCAAATAAAGCAGAGTCTTTTTCGATGTTGGATTTAACATCAACAACAATTCCCTTTTCCACCTCATGTTTGATGGCATTTAGTATTTGTGTCAGTATTTCCTTTTCTGCCTTCCCAATTCCAAAACCAATCATTTTCTCTGCAACTGTTTTACCGGTGTGTATTACTGCATTCTTCATATTTGTCTTTGCAGCCACACTTAAACCGTCTTTAATCTCTCCAGTCAGAAACTTTGGCACAGACTTAACCTGTTTCCAAAGTTTAACTGCTGTTTTAGCAGCTTTGAAGCCCTTTGCAATCAGCTTTCCGACTCCAAACCCAATGAGAGATAAGCCAATAGACATGGATTTATCTATAGCCCATGATTTCCAGCTGAATTCTCCTGTCACCATGGACTCTATGCCAGTGATGCAGTCTGATATTCCTTCAGTGATGAGCCCCATGCCGACTTGAGCTAATATACCACCCGTAAATACAGTGATCAATGTCCCTGCAATAATCTGTAAAACTCCAAGGAAGAACACCACTAGAGCTCCCCATGGGAAAGAAGGTTTTTCTTCCACGGAAAATACATATTTCAGACCTTGATGGTAGAGATTATAGGCTTCCACTTGGAGATCTTCATCAGCAGTTGACACCAGGGAGAACATTGATGTTTTCCTAGCAATTGCATCCTTTCCTGCTTCTTTTATTTCCTCCAGCTTTCTGATGGCCTCACTGATGTTTTCATCCAAGTAACTCAACATGGTGCACTTGGTTATGAAGTATTTTTCAAGGCTGGTTGGTTTGCTGTTGGAGTCTGGATTGGACATTTTTACAAATTGGAGACCGACCATGGATTCTCCAATGATGTACTTCACAGACTCCTTTGCCTTCCTTAGATCATCTTCGGCCTTAGTGAGGTAATCTGCCTTCTTCTGCTTTATACTACAGTATGCATGACTGTAAAAAGCTATGGCCCCCCAACTTTCATCTTTCATGGCTTTTTCAAATAGGCTGCTGCTGACACCCCATTTCTTTTCGCTCAGTGCGATATTCCCAAATTTGATGTAGTGATAAATGCTAGAGTACGGTGAAATCTGACTTTCAGACTGACTTTTCGCCAGAGCCAAATCACCTTTCAAGCTCTTTTCCAGTTCATTTCTTTTCAACTGGTCAATTTCTTCTGATTTTGTTTGCAGCCATATTCCCCAGAATTCATTCATGATGGCAGCAACAACTTTTCTTTCATCTACATCTGTGTTCCTGTGGATGTCCTGAAGAGTTATGCAGTACTCTGAAAACAGATCCTCCCGCAGTCTCAACTCAGCGATGTCATATGTCATGTAATCTATCTTTTCTGCTGCAAGTCTATCCCTTGTGCTCTTAGCTTCCTCCAGAGAAGACACTGTCCCGAGGGACTGCTGCAGATGATCAGTGGACATGATTATCTGAGCAGATCCAGGTTTACCTTTGCGAGCAGTTCGGCCAAAAGCCTGGATTTCCACTCTTGTGTTCTCAGAAAGGAAGGAGAGGATCACAAATAATCCCCCATTATTGTTCACCTCTTTGGAAACTTTTATGTTTGTGCCACGCCCGGCAAGGTTTGTGGCAACAATGACATCACCAGGAAGCAATTTCTTGTCTATTCTGCTTAAACTGTCTTTGTCACTGCGGCAGTAGAGAATTATTTCACCTGGGATGCTGCTTCTCAGCTCTTCATAGATATCTTTGGCTTTGTTGATCGTTTCACAGATCACCAGGGCAGCTCTTCCATTTCTGTATGAATTGGTGGAAATCTGAGCCATCACCACACGTTTTATTTCAGATTTCCATTCTTCATCTGAGGTCTTCAAAGTACCTTTGACCTCAAATAACTTCTTCCTCTTGAATGATGGCATTTTGCAGGCAAAGAGATTTGGATATAGGTCCTGCAAAAACATGATATCTGTTTTGCTCCCAAGTGTGCCCGTAGTTCCATATATCATCCCATTGTACTTTTCAAAAAGGGAGATGTTAGAAATGTAGTTTGTCACTGTTGAAATTGTGCTCAGTTTGGTTTGGTGTTTAATCTCAACAAACTGCTGCAGACCATCACCCCATTTTTTATTCAGTTCTACTATACCAGTAGATCTGAAGTCCACGGGACAGACACTGTCATTTTCCACAACATATTCTCGTCCTTGCGTCAGTCTCATTGCCAGAAATGCATTCTCGACCCACACTGACACTTTCTTCTCTATCAGATTTTTCAGGAATCCAGGGATGCTGATTTTGTCTTTAGTGTTTGGACATGGGGTGTATTGGATCTTCTCCAAAATAAACTCTGCTATGGGCTTGATGAGAATTTCTTCTGAATCATAGAGAGGACAGCACAAGCCTTCTTCCAAAACGAGGAATGTAAGGTCTTGAATGTTCTGGTTGGTGCTTGGGCTGGATTTTCTAAGATGGAGCAATCCGTTGTCATCTAAAGTGTAAACAGTAACACCATAGGGGACATACTGCTCAATTTCATGTAAGAAATCCACCATAGAATCCTGACTCACAGTTTTCAGTTTTCTAAGAAGTTCATCCTTTTCACTTCTATAGATATCTTCTGTAAATCCTTTCGGCACAATGTTGCATTCTTCAGCAATCTGTAAAATGTCCATTGGGTCTTTAATTTCAGTTTCTTCTGTGTCAATTGAGTCAAATATGGCCTTGAAGAATGAAGCAGGGGGACTCTGTACAAATGTTTGGTGTCCTGTAGACAGGAAGCCGTACTGGCTGACATGGCTCCAGATCATGGTCAGAATAATGTTCAGATGTAGCATGGAGACCATGGGGCTGGACAGGTAGGTCAGCTGCACTCCCTGGTCCAGCAGCAATGAGTCCACTTCATCGATGATCATGCACTCATAGCTGCGATCAGGCCTCACATTCTTCATCTCAAATATCTGGCGAAGATGATCTGCAGCGAAGGCTTCGATAGTTCCATAGACCACATCCTTCTGGTAGCATTCTTGTCGATCTTCATCTTTGGTTTTATTTGTGTTTGTGTCAGTTGTGATGTCAAAGTACAAGTAGAAGTTTTTAAATTCTTCTGCATCTCTTTGACATAACACAGATGAGCTGGACACAACATCTACTTTTTCACCCCTTAGCACATGCAGCACTGCAAACATTCCTATGACAACAGACTTCCCTTCTCCGGTGCCCATCTCCAGCAGTTTTCCTGTGTCAGCCAAGGCCAAGAGACACCAGCTTGTCATTTGAGTGGCTCTGGGCCACCACCTACCTTCAGCCACACGAAGGTGCACAGCATTGCATAAGACTGCCAGAATCTCCTGAAGGTCTTCTGTCTCTGTGCTGTGACTCAGATTCCTAGCTCGCTGTACATCTGTGTGGTTTTCAATTTCACCAGTTTTAATCAGGTTTGTTACATGATTTACTATACAGTGCACTTTCATCAGTGTTGGTTCATCAATGTCTTTCATCTGCCTGATTTCATCAATGAGAGTTTCAATGCTTTTTGATTTCTCAGCTTTGAAGCTTTTCTCTAAAAGCTGGATCAGATTCTCAGTTCCAGATGAATCTAAGAGCTGAAGGACAGATTGGTTGTTCTCATCTGTCCACTTGGAAGAAACCTGATATGTTGCCATCAAATGCAAAATCTTCATGATGGAAATACAGCCTTCATCATAATGGTGGTCAGTTAATGTTCCAAGGAGGTCTAGGGCCTCTAGTGGTGACCAAAGTCTTTGTTCCTCAAAATTTGAAACCATCAGGAAGACTTCGTTTGTAGTAGTAGGTTCTTGGAATTTCACTGCACAGGCAAATAACATCTCCAAACACCATTTGCCTGCAAGAGATGACCTGGGTTTCTCAGGCTCTGTTTCTTTAGTAAGAACTCTCAGGAGATTCTCAAGACAGCTCAGAAGAAACACCTCATTCAAAGGCAATTCCTTTCCAGTAACTTTCTGTGAGATGGCGACTTTGTTTGTGTCATTGTTTAGGTTGCCATGGAGCACATGAAATAGAGCCTTAATAAAGCCCTGTCTCAGTTCCATGTCCTCACTGTGAAATTTACCTATGATGCTTTGCAGGATCTCTGCCGCAAATGCCAGGCGCTCATTGTCCTTGAGCCTCGAAAGTTCCAGATCATGGGAGGCACTGAGACATCTTACGTCAATGATGAATCCACGACTAGGCAGAGGATTCCCTGTTTCCATCACCTCTAAGCCGTACTGAAAGTAATCTGAGACAAAGTCATCCATGGTACCATACACAATGTCTGCTTTATAGATGTCCTGGGGCAATGCATTGGTTTTCTTCATGTTTGTGTTGAGAGAAATTCCAATGTGCTTGTAGAAAGCAGACCACTCCTTAGTTTGCTCCTCTGACTGAATGTTAGAGCTCAGCACAATGTCCAGTTTGTTTCCCATGCAGACCTGTGAGGCTGCAAACATGGCTGTGACACACGGGTCCTCTTCCACACCAACCAGTTCCAGCTCTCCACTCTTCTCAGTCAGCACCAACGCACACCACCGCAGCATCTGCTTCACTGTGGGCCACCAGCCTTTTGTGTCAAAAACTGCTTTGCAGAGCTGAGACAGAGTGTTCTGGATGTTTTCTGCATTTTTCACAAATTGAATATGTCTTCTTATCTCTTCGTCTCTCTGTCTCTCTTTCCTTCTTCTCTCCTCCGCTTCTCTTCTCCTCTTCTCCTCTCTCCTCCTGTTCTCTTCATCCCTCGTTTGCGGCGCTAAGGCCTCTTTTGCCCTTTGCTCTTCTCTTCTTATCTCTTCGTCTCTCTGTCTCTCTTTCCTTCTTCTCTCATCCGCTTCTCTTCTCCTCTTCGCCTCTCTCATGGTCTCTTTGAGAAATTGTACATTTTGGGGGGACTTTTCTGCAGTTTGCAGGACATCAGTGATAATGTTTTTTATCATATCAATCACAGAATCATCCAAATTCCTGGACTGTTTTAATTCTGCTAGAGCTGCAACTAGACTGCTCTCATTTTGCCTTCTGAGAGACAATTGGAAATCCTGTTGGAATTTCTCAGGGCCAACAAAGTCAAGAGCCTGGATGAGAGAGCGTCCAGCGTCATCTGTCCACTCTGGTGACATGTCATACACAACCACCAATGTAAGGACTTCATTCATTGGAGCATCCTCTGTATATCTCTGTGACAGAGCTTTGAGTAGAGCCACTGCCTCTGTTGGGGTCCATTGGTTTGTTTCCACAAGTCTGAGGAGCATTTTGCTGGATTCTGAGTGAGTTTCCTTGCCATTTAGATGTGTGAGTGTGGATAAGAGAAGCTTCAAGCACTGGATTTCCATCTTTAATATGAACACAGTGGTTCTCTCAACTGTACTCTGTAGTGATGCTGTGAGTTGGCCGAGGAATTCTATCAGAAAGAGATCCTCAGTTGAAACCTTATCCTCAGCCCATTTTTTGGCTATGAGGGAAGCATCAGTGTCATCAGAGCTGCCATGCCCAGTGAAAAAGTCCACAAGATTCAGATACAGGGCTTGAGTCAACAGGAAACTCTCACAAACATTACATGCTGATTTGCTGATGGACCCCACTAGGAACTGCACACGGTTGGCGATGTTTTGTAAGGAAACACCCTCAGATATCTCCAGAGACAAGGCGCACAGCTCAGTGATGAACACTTGAGCGTGCTGCAGAGTGCTGAGGGATGGAGGAGCACTGATCCACTCATCAAACAGAAGTTTGTCCAGGGCTGCCAGGACGTCCCCCACCTGGTCAGCTGCCAGTTGAGTGATACTGAGCTCTGGAACTGGGATGTTACATTTTGATGAGAGGATTTCCAGAAGCTCATCACTGTCACTGCCTGATTCAGAGTCTGCCTCAAACTCATTCAGATGGCTTTTGAGAACATGCTTGGACTTTTGTTCCTCTGAAATGCTGCTCTGCTCTTGCATCTCATTCTGCTCTTTGGCTTGTCTTTGTGACTCTTGTAGTCTTTGACTCAGTTCTTGTCTCTTCTTCTCTAAGGCCTCTTTTGCCCTTTGCTCTTCTCTTCTTCTCTCTTCCTCTTCTCTTCTTCTCTCTTCCTCTCTCCGTCTCTCCTCCTCTCTTCTCCTCTCCTCTTCTCTTCTTCTCTCTTCCTCTCTCCGTCTCTCCTCCTCTCTTCTCCTCTCCTCTTCTCTTCTCGTCTCCTCCTCTCTCCTGTTCTCTTCATCCCTGATTGGCTGATTAAAGCAATAGTTACACTCGTACCTACCGACTCCAGCCTCCCTGTAGTATTCACCTCCATTGAACTCGTATACATGACGCCCATGAAGAACAGTTTGTTTAAAATGATCAAAGGACATGCATGGACGCAGGACTGTCTTACAGTTGTAGCATTTCAGTCTGTTGCCCATGTTTGCTTCTTTTGGTAGTGTGGCTCCCATCTTTGAAGCATTCTTCAGCAGCTATAGGCATTGAATTGTGCAACCTGTTTTCCTGAAAGATAAAACATATATATACGTTTTAATTATTTTATAACTACCAACTAATTTTATTTATTCTTATTTTATTTCTCCTTTATTTAACCAGTCCCATTGAGATCGAAATCTCTTTTTCAAGGGAGCCCTGGGACAACTCCTGCTACTGATTTGATTGTTGGCTGCTAGAAAATTAGAGTAGTATTATGTAGGCTAAGTAACAATTTTAATTTTAATATTACATTTTCAAGATTGCTTTTCTTAGTTAGATTTACATTAGGCCTACTTTTGTGTGTTTTGAAATGCCCCTGGTTGTGACAAGGCTTTCGCACCAGAAATGTAAATGCGCTCTGAGTTTGCATGGGGTAAAGTGACGTTTGCACAAGGTAGTGCGCTACAGCGCTAGCTACAGCTAGCATTAGCTACAACACTACAGTAGCTCAAGGTTATGAATATAACCCTGGTTTTATAACAAGGTGAGGGCACTCCTCACGTATGGGGGGGATCTGTGTCTCCCAGATATCTAGAAGAACTACTTTATCTCTACAGTATGTCAGGCTGAAGGACTGGGGGGTGGGCCTATAGCTATGAGGGGACGGAAGCCCCCCAGGTCAAAAAGCCTAGTCTGGTGAGGACTCCCCTCTCCTTGTTATAAAACCGGGGTTATATTCATTACCTTGAGTTTTATCCGGGCTTCAGGGAGTCCTCACATATGGGAATATCATATTTTCCATAGTGTCCAGACTGCTTATTGCACACACACCGAGAGGAGGTGACAGGTTCCTCACTGTGGTCCCAAAACCGCTCGTGCCAGACACAGGGCTGAGACGTCCAGTCTGTAGAACCGGACAAAGGAGAGAGGTGAGGGCCAGCTCGCTGCCCTGCAGATGTCCTGGAGAACCACTCCTCTAGAGAGGGCCCAGGATGAGGACATCTCACGAGTAGAGCGCACACGGAGCCCCAAGGGAGGCTGTGCGCTTTGGCTCGTGTACCCCAAGTTGACAGCCTCCACAATCCAATGTGAGAGGCGTCTATTAGGTATGGGCTTGCCCAGACAAGGATAAGCCCAGGAGACGAACAGCTGATTGCCCTTCCTGAGCTACGTAGTTTTGTCCATAGATGCGCAGGGCACAGACAGGGCATAAACACAGAGCCTGCTGTTCTCCAGCAAAGGCTTCTAGAGTGATGGGGGAACAAGCACCCATAACCTGAGGCATGAAGGTTGGGTTAGGGATCATAGTCAGAGAAGAGAGAAGCCAGCACTCCAAATGTCTTTTCAAATATTTAATTAGTTCCTCAAACCTGGGCAGCAGCAACGAACGTTTCAGTCAAAAGACCTTCCTCAGCGTTGTGCTGTGTCAGGCAAAAAAGACGGCTAAATACAATCATGCCGGAAGTACAATCAATTAATAAATAAAACATTTTACAACACACTATGCCTTACCAATAGAAGCAAGGATCTGATTATCAACTAGTAATGAGAAAAACATATAGAATAATATATTTACAATAATCACAAGTACAAGTGTTGTATAAACAATTATACAATTAAAGCGTCAAAGACGGAAGTACTTTACAATAAGGCTCTGTGTAAAGAACCTCACAATACCAACACGTAGAATACGCTCTAGTGCCAACCAGGGCTGGAAGCACAATTACTTAAGAGAGGTTGGTTAACCTTACTTGTAGAAACAGATAAAAAGGGTCCTATTGTTCTCAGTCCATTAGATAGGATCATAACATACATTGGGGATATAGAATAGAAAATATATTTTTTTTAAAGTTTGAAAGAAAACAGCCAAGTAATAGCTCCTCATTGAGGCCTTTAGGGTGTTCTGTTTGTAGAGCGTGAATCCAGAAGGCCTCCCTTTGCAATAAGGCTCTGTCTCTGTCGCCCGCCCTCTTTAAGGGAGCAACAGCTTCAATCCCCTGCAATCTGAGATTGATTGATTGGTAAGGCACATCGTGTTGTAAAATGTTTTATTTATTAATTGATTGTACTTCCGGCATGATTGTATTTAGCCGTCTTTTTTGCCTGACACAGCACAACGCTGAGGAAGGTCTTTTGACTGAAACATTCGTTGCTGCTGCCAAGGTTTGAGGAACTAATTAAATATTTGAAAAGACATTTGGAGTGCTGGCTTCTCTCTTCTCTGGAACTCTTTGCTTGCCCTGCACCCAGTGAGTTTTTAATCCATTTTCAGTGTGCTCGCGCCCCGTGTTTTTCTAGGGATCATAGTCACCCTCACATCCTCTGGGGCAAACTGAGTGCACGAGAGATGGATGGAGAGAGCTTGTAGATCGCTGACTCTCCAGCTGAGGCCAAGGCCAGGAACAGCACTGTCTTGAGAGACAGGTGCTTCAGGCTCTCCTCC